>NW_004444232.1:668255-703952 GCF_000243295.1 Trichechus manatus latirostris | reverse complement strand
TGCCTGTGCTGCTTGGGAGTGTGATGTTCAGCACATGGTGCAGGTAGGCAGGAAGGAGGGGGTAGATTGTGATGTGTGGAGCTAAGATGGGTATGGGAAAGAGAGAAGAGAGGAACAGGAGCCAAAAACATACACATGAACAAAAAAGAGTGCTAAGGTAGCTTGCTGTTGGAGTGGAGAGATGAGAGACTGAGAAATGAGGAAAAACAAAAATGTAAAAGAAAATCAATGAATAAATTGAGAAACTGGAAATGAAGAAAGACAAAAAGGGAATAAGAGAGAGAAGAAAACAAAACAAAGAAACAAAAAAAAAAAAAAACAAAAAACAAAAACAAACCAGAAAACAGAAAAAAAACCAACAGGAGAAAAGAAATATCCCCGGGGATGTCTCCGCGCATCTGCACAGAGTAAGGGAGTAGCTTCCAAGCTGCGTAGCACTGCCCAGCTAGAAGGGGCTCCCAAGCAAAGAAAAGAAAAAGGAAACAAACAAATCAAAACAGAACAAATCAGAGCAAACAAACATAAAAGCCCCGGGAGTCCTACCAGCCTGCTAGCACGGGTGGGGAAGCAGTTTCCCAGTCGTGCAGTGTTTCGGAGCCTTTTAAGAAGAAGCAAAGATGGCGCATGGAGCCAGATGTTTCAGAGAAAGGAGGGGGAGGTGGTGAGAGGTAAGGAAAGAGATCTAAAGAAGCGGAAAAAAGGAACACCAGCAGCCAACAAAAGGCTCTCAGGGAGCCGGCCAGTGCAGGCGGGTGGAACCCAAGCGACACCAGGGTGCTTCCCGGCCAAGAGACTGTGGCTGCAGGAAGCAGTGGAGGCCTAAGTGGGGGTGAAGAAGGGTGGGGGGTGGGAAAGCCTATATGGCTGGTTACCAGTTGTTCTGTCTCCTTCTGGAAGCTCCGTGAAGCTGCTTTCTTGTGCTGTCTGTTCGCTGATCTCTGATAGGAGTCCAAGATGGCGGATCCCTACTGCAGTAGCTGATAGGGGACCTCAGCATGTATCTTCCCTCGCTGTCTGTTCTCGGTAAGTTTCTTATTCCATTTGGTGCTTGGCTGAGTTCTTTATTTCTTCATTTGTTGCATAGAGTTTCAGGATTGATTGATGTGTGACTCTGTTTGACTTAGTTTTTCTGATCTTTGCTGCAGACGGACGGCATGCTGCTTCTGACTATAGCGCCATGTTGCCCAGAAGTCCGAGTTCTGGAAATTGTGATTCAGTCTAGTGACAGTTGTTTTTGCAAATCCAATATAGTCCATCTTTTTGTTGAGATATTTTGGTCAAACGTTTTCAGCAAATCAGCAAAGTAAAAACTTATCTGCAGATGACAAAACTTAATATGGCCATGATTAATTTATAAAAATAATACTCTCAAAAGTAAAAGATTTGGTAGAAATTAATTACAAAAATAATGTAAAGACAAGTAAAGTCATTTTTAAAAAAAGTTTTAGACAAAAATATTTCTTAATATAGTGTATAACTTTATTTTCAGAACTTCAGATATAATATATAGTAATCTTGAGACATAATACCATGTAGTCAGTGTATACCAAGACTATACCATGATTATCAAGTGTCTAAATACCTGAGTAGTAATAAAAAAGGAAATTTCATAGGTAAAAAGTTTGAATTCCCCAGTCAAACCATTGGCTTTGAGATGCTAGATTAAAAAATAATAAAGTTGCAACCAAGTTAGCAATTAAAAAAATAATAATAAAAATTATAACATAATATTATGTGTTTATAGGCAAAAGCCTAAGAGGAAACACTAACATACCAATTTTAACCGAAAGAGAATCAGGCACTTTGTAATTTATAAAATATTAAATAAACCTTTTTATGACTGTTCCTTTATTAAAAAAATTTTTTAATCACTTTCCATGAAGTTTCAAAGTTGTCAGGAGTTTATTATAGGTCTCCAATTATATAATTATGTAACCAAAGATCTTAAAGGTGAAAAACTTTAGCTTTTTTATTTTTTATTTTTTAAGCCGTGCTGCTTGGTTTTTGACTCACAAATCTTATTCTAATGAGACTGAATCTTTCTCTTTGAGGCAGATTACACACAAAATAAATTAGCCCTTCAACTCAGTAATCAAATAAAATTTTTTTATTTTAACAGTGAGAAACCCAATTGTTTTATGTGCCATTTAACGTTAAAGCTTTTAAAAATCTCATAAATTAAACCTTTAAACTTTAGCTAGACGTATAAAACTTTTGACCATATCAAATTTCTTTTTAATAAACTCTTAAATGTTGTCTTTGTTGCATATCTCTTATAGTACATCTCCTTAAATGGCAAAAAATGAACACTCATTAGTAGACCCAAATATATATATGTATATACACACATATATTTTCTTTTGTGGCATAAAAAGTGAAAGCATATAAACTTATGACAAATACCTATTAATTTAATATCAGTAAGTTACCTAAAAGGTCTTGGAAATTATTTTATAAATAGCCTGTATACCATAAAACATAAGCATTGAAATAAAGTTTGTTTAAACATTCCAAGTTTTCATTTAACTTTTACTATTTCCCATGTTTTTTCCAGTCTGATTTTAGCCTTTAAGGTTTTATCAACTGGCTTTGGAAATTTCAAAGTCTCTGCAGAATTGACCAATTCATTGATACAGATGTAACCTTAAGTCTCTGGCTAGGATTGGAAACATTTTCCCAGGCCATTTCAGGTGTTTCATTATGATTTCTATTTTTTGGCTTCTTAGAGTTCCCCTACAACAGAGAGAACTTGTTTACAGTTCTTTTATGTTTGGGATCCCCGTATTTCTGATAACTCTAGCAAAGCAGCAATTTTTTTCTTATTTTCTTTTGTCTTAAAAAGGTCTCCCTAGTTGGAATGGGTCTTTCAAAAGCACCCCTGAAGCTGTAGACCTCAGAGACTGGCACCCCCCCGTCTCCCGCCAGGAGACCTGATCCTGTCCTGCCCTCCCTCTCCTTTTGTCTCATGATAGAAGACAAGATTAGGTCGTTTTAATTCATTTATATATGTTTAAGTTGACTTAGGCATTTTGAAGGGCAAAAGCTTTAATTTCTTTCCCTCTTACTATTCTTTTGGTAAGCAGTTTTACTTTCTCTTTATCACAATCTTTTATCTACCCAGTAAATACCAAAGCTCTTCAGCAGTTTTTTTTTTAGGCTTGTCCTATGCCTCCTTTTTCCCCACTTTGAAACTACTATTTTACTTTAAGGCAGAATTATCCCTTTTCCTTAAATAAAACACATTTCGTATAACATCTAGCTCAGGTTACTTAGAAAGATTTTGCTTTTAAGATTGACATACAGAACATAAAAATCTTAGTATACTTTTCAAATAGACCAATTTATATCAAAGTTTCTCCAAGGAGCTACTGAAAATCTAAATCATAAGACAGACAAAAGATGCAGGTTTTCTATGGTTAAGGAAAGAACTGAGGTTCTAAGACAGCCTTACAAAATCAGCAACTATCAGCCATAGCCTCCGACCTGGTACAAGACAGAAACTCAGGCACAAGGCTCTGGACTAGAAGTAAGCTTTCAGGACAAAAGGAGACAGAAAGACCACATAAACTCACTGGACAATACCACACAAAGCAAGGATATGGGGATCCTGGTTTCAGTGTATATAGCAGTTTTTGGTAAGATTGAATCAACAGAAGAAGCAGGTTCTGGATAAAACTTAATAACTTTCCAGAGCCTCAGATGGAGGAATAGTAGACCTTTTGACAAAACCTGAGCATCAAGCAAAAGTTCCCCAAAGAGGAAAAGACAACACAAATGGAAACTCATTTTCCCAAAGTAGTCACTGAATTCCAAATTACTTCTAGTATAGTCAGTTTATAGTGTTTATAATATAAACCCTAAACCAGTGTTTTTGTAGCAGGGGGAAATCCAGGCTCATTTATCAAAGATATTAAGCTCTAAGGTTCAAGCTTTTGATTTCCTTCTTTTTGAACTTAACTCATTCTGCTGGCTAGAGAGCTAGTCTCTTATTTTAGACCTTAAATACACTAGTTCCTCCAGTTGAGAAGTACTGTAAAGTAGCTACTGATGATTTTAGTTTTAACATTGTGATTCTTTCTTGAGAAACTGTGTCATGAAACAGGTCTAGAGCTACCAATTCTCCTGGTGAATTTCATGAACTAGATCAGGAGCTACCACCTCCCTCTGTGAATTTCATAAAACAGGTCAGGAGCTGCCACTTTCCCCAGCAAATTTGGCAAAACAGAGCACTGTTTTCCAGATTTCTCTGAGTCACAAAAAGAACCCTAACGAGGAATGCCTTGGGGCTTGGACTGTTTTGCTTAGACCAGTGTGTACCTTCGTTGTGTGAGAGTTTGCTTGTGGGTGGCAGGCAGCCTAGTACTCTAGCCTGTGTTGAGACCACCTTATCCTGTCACAGGAGTCTTTAACGCTCATGATGAGCACTGGTCCTAATGGCTTTTACTGGTCAACCCATGCCCAAATTTTGTGGCTTATGGTGATCCAGAGCTCTTTGAAAATAGAATTACCCATTTAATGTTTCAAATGCCTGAATCAAGATACTAAACTGCAGTTCACCAAAACAATTACTAAGTGTCACTCTTAACCAAATGATCAAGCAAAAATCTAAGAAAGATTCTCTTTATTCAAACAAACAGTTTCAAACAATATGCCAAAGAAAACATGAGGAAGAGAACAAAAAAGAATAAGCAAAGGCTCATTTTCTGAGAGCACTTACTCCATCGGTGTCAAAGGGACATGGAGTGTGAACGTGTGGGTTCAGAACATAGGACCTCTGTTTGCTGACTTCTGCTCCACAGTTATGTCTCCTCTAGATCAAGTGGATTTGTAGCTTCAGAAATCCCTGCAACAACTATGCCATTAACTGTGTTCGGTTAAATCACCACAAAGTTATAGGAAAGCAAAAAGGAAGGTTTTATTTGGCATATGTTCATAGAAGCAAAAGTAGGAAACAGACAAGCATGCTTCCAGAGCCATGTCTGCCCTAGTCTGGGGAACATTACAGAATAGACAAAAGTGGGAAAACAGACAAGCATGCTGCCAGAGGCTTGTCTGCCTGAGTCCAAGGAATTTTACAGAATAGACAGAGGTGGGAAAATGGACAAGCATACTGTTAGAGCCATGTCTGTCCCAGCCCTAGATACTGGATATTTTAATAGTGAAAATCATTTATAACTTTTTGTTCAGGGTTAGAAGTAATGATCTTATTAAGGTGTGGTCACTAAGAATTGTTTATGACTAACTCTCCAGTCCGTGCTTAGTACATTGAAAAATTGTCCTTTGGTTTGGTTGACAGATGTTATTTACAGAGTTCCAAACTATTGATGACTGCTAACAAAGTTTCTTTTCTTCGCCTTGAATCAACTCTTTCAGTAGGCTTTGGATGCTTTGTATGTGGTGGTATAAAAAATGTTTGATAGGAAAACTACAAAACTTGCTAAATTTATAACTTGCTAATTTTTATTTAAAGCCATATATGTCTTTAAAACTCACTCATAATGTAATTGGTTGACCTTTGCTCTTATTCGAACAAGTGGAATTGTACCCTAGAGTTCTTTGAGGTTTAAAATTAAAATTGCTATTAACCCTTTCCCTCAACTGTCTTCCACATTGTTTTATATATGCACTTTTTTTCTTAAACAGTTTTGTTGCCCTCTGAAGTTGGTGAGTTATGCAGACTTTAATTATTCTAGCAGATAGTTTGTTTATTATTTTTAAGTATCTCATATTTTAGATTAGGTAAAACATGTATATTGTATAAGATTGAAAATGTACAAAGTTTGGAAAGTCAGTCACCTTCTACTCCTCTCTCCAGATTCCTTCCCGGAGGTGCTCTTCTGTTTTCTACATTTTTAGTAATGTCACCAAGGTCAGGAGGAAACATTAATAATGTGCCAAACTGCTGTTTTACCCTTCCTCAACATGAAACTTTATATGTACCCTTTTAGTATGCTAAAAAGCTTTTTTGTTTTGAAAAGAATTTCTGCAAATAAGGTCTTCCTTTTTTTAAATATTAAATAGTACAACTTTATTTTTCTAGGTTTTTTTCAAATTACCTTATTAGTCAAACATTTCTCACATTTTTGACCTGTTAATCCCTGCTGTTTTACTAGCAGTTAAAAATCTGTTAGTAGGATGCCTTGGAACTACTCGTAAACGTACTGTTTTGTTTGTTAAGTTGAACATTTTCTTTTCTCTGAAGTTGACAAATAATTGGGTGCAACTTAAGTTGGCTAATTTTAAGGTTGAAAGGGGAACTTAGATCTAATTTAATTCTCTTATAGAGCACTTATGTGCAAAGAGGTTAGCTGTGTAGAAAAAATTTTTTAACGGGTTTAATCTTCTAGTTTTCTTGGTTTAAGCACAAATGCTGAAGGCTAAATAGGGAGTTACTCTTATTATGTAACTAAAGTTCAGATTTTTCTTCCTACTTAAATATAATGCATTGGAAGGAATATGTGCCAGAGCCTAATTTTTCTAGTAATGTTATTTTATTTTATTTTTTTTTTGGAATTAATGCTTCATTGGATGTGCACCTTTTGAAACAAAGGCAAATGGTAGGGTAGATTATGGTTTCCAAATGTGATCTGTATCTGAATTACATGTGAATTTGTTAGAAATAAATATTATGGAATACCTCCTGGACCCCCAGGAATGTAGTTTACAAATGTGCGCTAGGTACAGCTTTCCTACCATTGGTAGAATATAAGTACTCTTTTCAATGTATCTTTCTAGGAACCTTATTTCCCCTTTAAAAAAGAAAAGTAGATATTTTGATCATGCTTTTTATAAGCTTGTTCTCTGAGTTAAAAAAAAAATACAAGTTAATTTTTTAGGGTATTGTTAAACACCCTAGATCAGGTGTCAAGAAGCCCCTGTGGCCCAGCCATGAAGCTTGTGGCTGCTAACCAAAAGGTTGGCAGTTCTAACCCTCCCAGCAGTTCGACAGAGGAAAGACCTAGAAAACCCTGTGGGGCAGTTCTCCTCTGTCACATGGAGTCACTGTGAGTCAAAAGTCGATTTTATGGCGCCCAACAACAACAGCAACAGAGTAAGTATCACTAACCTAAATGTGTACAGGGGCAAAGAAAGATAAGGACACTTGAGGTGGTGGGGGAGGGGCAATAGTGAACAAAGGAGACTCTGGTGAATGGGAGAGCTCATACCCTAGCTAAGGTGGACACCTGCTGCCCACCTTGACCACTACTACATCTCTTAATTTTTTCCTCATGATTTTTATATGAAATTTCTCTAATTTGTGAAATCTTCCAATTAATAAATCTTCGCCACAAATTCATACTTTTGTAAAATATGGTGTGGGCCATCATTCTGCAGTCCAAACACAGCATGTTGGCAGGCCAAATAAAACTCATCAACCACTAGCATACTAGTATGCCATAGATTATCTTAATCTTAGACTTGCATGAGCTTGTCATATTTTGTTTTGACTTTTATTAAGGGATAACAGTGATAATAATGATACCAGCTGTCTGCTTTGATTAATACTTTAGCACATTTATTAAGTAAACATTGGATTTTTGTGTAGAGAGGAAGAAAGAAAAGAACAAAAGAATATTTCTTGAAATATATAGATACAATATCTTAGGTGTAAATGTATCACAGACTTGATTTCTTTGATTTTTCTTTGACCTCTTTCCTTCTCAGAGTCTACCATTCTTCTTTTTTTCCTGCCTTGGCATTCAGTACCTCCTGGTTCCTCCCATGAATGTTCTTTTCATTTACAAGAATTATAAGAGGAAAATTCCTCCTTACAGAAACTCTATAGATGGAAAATAACTTTGTCACTTACTTAGCTGCACTAACTTCTAGACATTCTTCCCCATAGCATTAAAATTCCTTAGCTATGATACTGTTTCTTTCAAATGTGCTTTTTAAACAGAAGAATGATGCCTTTAAGGCAGTTAGTGAAAAGACCCACACAGAAACAATCTAGAGGGGCAAACTCATAACCATGTATGATTTGACCCCAGTCCATCAGAGAAGACTGAACTGAGATGCCATTTACATTGGTTCAGAGAAATAAACATAATAACCTAGTGAAACTTCCTCTTCCTGCTAAGATGGAATAACAGGGACTGGATTTACCCTCTGCCTATAATAACAAAAAAATGGACAAAATATGTGAAACAGCAGTTTTCAAGACACTGGACATCAGGCAGTGAAAGAGATTCCTGAAAGACAGGAACAAGATGAATTTTAAGATTGCCCCAAATTACTGCCTTCAGAGTTTCCAGTCTGTGGTATCAGAAGAACCCAGGTGGAGACTGGCAGACTTCTTGAGTTCAGGAGTTTCAGCTGAGGGACTGGGGATACCAAGGAAGCCAGAGTTAACAGAGCTTCACAGAGAGAGAACCTCGGAGATATACAGTGGGTCCCCTTTTAGTATTCTGATGAGTACCGAATAGTATGTACATGTGAGCTAACTACCTGAGGGTTGGGAAAGAACCACACAAAAGGATTAGAAGGAATAGTACTTGGTGCTGTTGTGGGGCCAGGAATAATGTCTCTTCCCACTAGCCCGACTGAAAAATCTTCAAGATTTATGGAGTGTTGGATAGAGCACACAGAAGGATCTTGCCTGAATAGTGAGGAATAATTAGCCCTAGACTGAGTATTGCTCTGGACTAGCCTAACAAATCTTAAAAACAAGACACAAAAGGATCATACTTCCAAGTTTCCAAGTAATTTGTCATCCCTGAACAAAACTCAAGACTATTTTAGGAATACAAAAATATTCAGCACCCAACAAGATAAAATTCACAGTATATGGCATCCAATCACAAATTTCCAAGCATGCAAAGAAGCAGAAAAATACGACCCAAATGAGAAGATAAATCCATTGAAACTGACACAGAGGTTAGAATTAGCAGATACGGACATTGAAGTAGATTTTTATAACTAATCCATGTGTTTAAAAAGTTAAGTAGGGACAAATCAAACTTCTGTTGTTGTTGTCAGGTACCATGGAGTCAATTTCGACTCATAGCAACCCCATATACAAAAGAAAAAAACACTGCCCAATTCTGCGCCATCCTCACAATTGTTGTTATGCTTGAACCCACAGTTGCAGCCATGGTGTCAGTCCATCTTGTTGAGTGTCTTCTTCTTTTTCGCTGATCCTCTACCTTGCCAAGTATGATGTCCTTCCCCAGGGACTCGTCCCTTCTGATAACATGTCCAAAGTATGTGAGACAAAGTCTCGCCATCCTTGCTTCTAAGGAGCATTCTGGCTGTACTTCTTCCAAGACAGATTTGTTTGTTCTTTTGGCAGTCCATGGTATATTCAATATTCCTTGCCAACACAGAGCTTGGCTGCTAACCAAAAGGTTGGCAGTTCAAATCCACCAGCCACTCCTTGGAAACCCTATGGAACAGTTCTGTTCTGTCCTGTGGGGTCACTATGAGTCAGAACCAACTTGAAGGCATCTAACAATGACAACAGAGATGAAAAATACACTAGATGGGGTTAATGGCAGATTAGACATTGCAGAAGTAAAGATTAGTGAACTTGAAGATGTACTAATTTAAATCAGTCAAAATGAAACACATAAAGGAGAATAATAAAAAAATTAACAGAGCATCAGTGAGCTGTGGGATAATATTGAGTGGCCTAATGTACATGAAATTGGAGTCGCTAAAGGAGAAGAGGAGCCCTGCTGGTGCAGTGGTTAAGAGCTTGGCTGCTAATCAAAAGGTCAGCAGTTCTAATCCACCAGCTGCTCCCTGGAAATTCTATGGGGCAGTTCTAATCTGTCGTATAGGGTCGCTATGAGTCAGAATTGACTCGATGGCAACGGGTTAAAGGAGAAGAGAGAGAAGATATGATGGAAAAAATATTTGAAGAAATAATGACTGAAAAATTTCCAATTTGACAAAAACTATACATCTACAAGTCAAAGAAGCTCAACAAACCCCAAGCATAAGAAACATGAAGAAAATTACACCAAGGTATATCATAAAATCTTAAAAGCAGCGAAAGAAAAGACACATTACATAGGAATAAAGATAAGAATGACAGTGTATTTCTTGTCAGAAACAATGCAGATAAGAAGATAGTGAACATCTTTAAAGTAGGGAAGGAAAGAAGCTGTCAACCTAGAATTCTATACCCAGTGAAAATATCTTTAAAAAACAAAGCTAGGAAGTTCTGTTCAGTGGCTTGGTCATAGGTATGTCATAAGATTCTTAGCTCTTACCCTTCTTTCCCTACTTCCCTTTCTCCCTCCTTTCCTTCTTTCTCTACAATACTTCTGAATATTAGCTTGAATCCTTAAGGCTAATCCTGTAGTAGTTGCCACATATTGCTGCCACAATTCCAGGTATCACCTGTAGACACCCCATTTGCTAGTGTGGCGGGTGTCTCTAAGACCACCCCCAAGTTTGATGATTCACTAGAACTCACAGGACCCTGCATATAGGTGTACTCATAGCTAAGATTTATTATAGCAAAAGGATACAAAGCAAAATCAGCAAATGGAAAAGGCACATGGGGTGGAGTCCGTAGGATATCGGGTACAACCTTAAAAGAGTCCTCCCAGTGGGGTCACTCAGGATGCACTTAATTCCCCCAGCAGTGAATCGTGACAACACATGTGAAATGTTGTCTACCAGGAAAGGTCATTACTCAGCGCCTAAGATTTATATTGAGGGTTGATCACACGGGAACCTGTCAGTGGACTCAAACCTCCAACCTTCCAGTTAGCAGCCAAGCATGTTTACCATTTGCACCACCCAGGGACTCATATATTGAACTGAAAACTACGTTATTTTATGTTACTGGCTTCAATTCTGCATTCTCTTAGGAATATCAGAAAAGACATTGCCCCTTCCAGATGGCAAATGTTTTAACATTAGAAGATAAGACATCATGTCTTCTACTGTCTTCCTCAAGAGCAATACCAGTTGCTATCAAGTTGATTCTGACTCGTGGCAACCCCAAAAGAAATAGTCCCAACTATTTCCAAGTGAAGTTACAAGCTCAAAATTTTAGGATTTAAGGAACTTTAAGGATTATTCTAGTGATAATCTGATTTCCAAGGTCTAGATTATTTCAGTTGGAATTCCTACCTTGTCTAATGCAGTACATTGTAAATAATGAACACTTAATACATATTTGTTACACAAATGTGAAAATAAGAGAGGGTCAATGAGATTTAAGTTTATTCAGTCATTCAGCAAATGTTTATTTAGCTTCTACTGTGTGCCAGGCATTGTCATAGGTCCTTACAGATACAACAGTTAACAAAAAAGACAAAAATCTCTGTCCTCGTGAATTTTACATTTTGCTGGTGGAAGACCAAAACAAACAAAGAAAAACAAACAAACAAAACCAAACCCACTGCTGTCCAGTTGATTCTGACTCTTAGAGACCCTATAGGACGGAGTAGAACTGCCCCACGGAGTTTTCAAGGCTGTAAATCTTTACAAAAGCAGACTGCCACATTTTTCTCCGGTAAGGCGGCTGGTGAGTTGGAACTGCCAGGCTTTTGGTTAGTAGCCGAGCTCTTACCCGTTGTTCCAGCCACAGAAGGAAGTAGGAAGAATGACACAGTAGAATTACCTTTTAGCTACATGATATGGCAAATTTCAATACTATTAAATCCACTGCTTCACTTTGTTTTCCCGTTTGCTCTGTAATTCCTGCAGGTGAAACTGGCCAGCCTTAAATTAGACCCATTAGAAAGGGGAGGGATTGATTTATGCATTGATTTAGGGAAAAGCATCTTGTAAAAATACTATTTCTTTTGTTAAATAGGAAGATACAGAATGCATACAAATATTTTATGATTTAATTTTAATATTAAATTTAATCAAGGTGTAGTATATGTTTCATAATATCAACAATATTGACTATTTAGAAGTGAGGTTCTGTCAAAGTTTTGGGTCATGAAATTTGGAGAAAGAGGCTTTAGAATGTTTTTGCTGTGTTTCTCTACACTGATAGTCCATATGTATGCTAAATTAATGAACCGTCATGCTAAGTCATCTCTTTTCCCTTAAGAACAGGAGTTCGTTAAGCTTGTATTTCCCATACTTCATTTGAGTACTGTCGTCAAACTCTGCCATATCCAAGTGTCATTTACTTAATGTTTTTTACATTTCTTATTTTTATGCCTGAATTTATTTAAAAAGAATATTTTAGATCATATGATTTCCTTAAATGGAAAACCAGTATAATGTTTCATTAGTAGAAGGTAAGTGCAAAAGTCAGCTTCAGTATGATGCTGAGTACACAATGTTGTTGTTGTGTGCCATCAAGTCAATTTTGACTCATAAGACCCTGCAGGATAGAGTAGAACTGCCCCATAGGGTTTCCTAGGCTATAATCTTTATGGAAAACAGATTGGCAGGTCATTTTCTCCTGCAGAACCACTGGTGGGCTCGAACCACTGGTGGGCTCATACCACCAACTAAGTATGAGTTATGGAGGGTGGTCTGCCCATACAGCAAAGCTCCAAGCCTGAAACTAAAATCCATTGTCGTCGAGTCGATTCCAACTCATAGCGACCCTATAGGACAGAGTAGAAGCTGCCCCAGGGAGCAGCTGATGGATCTGAACTGCTGACCTTTTGGTTAGCAGCCAAGCTCTTAACCACTATGCCATCAGTGCTCCACCACTAATATTATTCTTAGGGAAGCTCTGCCTTAGGCCAACTGTAATAATCATAGATACTAGAAAAGACATTTAGAAATTTGAAAATGTTGGTATAGTGATAGTAGCTGAAATTTTGACCTTTTCTCCCTCCCTTTTCACTCCTCCAGAGTAAGAAATGAAAAATCTTAAGATATGGTAAACCAAATGCCATTGAGTTGATCCTGACTCATGGTGACCCTATGTGTGTCAAAGTAGAACTGTGCTCTATAGGGGTTTCAGTGGCTGATTTTTCAGAAGTAAATCACTAGGCCTTTCTTCCGAGACACCTTTGGGTGGACTCGAACCTCCAGACTTTCAGTTAGCAGCTGAGCATGTTAACCATTTGTACCACCCAGGGACTCCTGAAATATGGAAGGCTTACAGAATTGTTTCTCTTTCCTATGCCATTTTAATGCACTTCCAGTATTTCAATAAGTTTGCTTATTAAAACAGCAAGCAGGGTATCTTTCATTTTTAAATTAAAAATTTCCCTTGTATTAGATATTTAAGAGGTCAAAGAGCTTGAATTTGTCTTTCTTCTTCTGTAATAAATCCATCTCAGGCTAACAAGCTTGCAAATGAAGCCTATATTCTTCTTTATCAAATTTCAATCTCCGAGCTGTCAGAAAGATCAAAAAATCCAATTTATTTATATTTTTCCATTGAGACCTCTCACCAACCTAATTTTTAATAATAATAATAACTAATATGTATTAAGTAATCATTGTGTACCAGGCATATGTTCAAAAACTATTACATGTATTACCTCAGCAATCCCCACTTTGTAGAAGAGGAAATTCATAGTTCTTGAGTTCAGATTCCATCTCTACTACTTACTAGATGTGTAATTTTGGACAAGTTATTTAATCTCTGTGCTTCAGGCTCCTTATCCATAAAATAGGATAATAATAGTACCTGTCTCATAGTAAAATGCATTTTATGACTTGTAAAGTTCTTACAGTGGGACAGAAGGGAAAAAAAGTATTTCTTTTCCTTGTTTTTGGAAATGTTGGAAAAAAGCTTCCTTACTGGACACTTTTGACAAGTTTCTTATTCTGTAAAGTTATGAGTAGAGAGAACCAAAATTTGGTGATGATTTTCTTATGTATACGTAATATTTGAGCTGACTTATCTTTTTTAAAAACCAAAAAATGTGTCAGTATTTTTGTATGTGTTCTTAAGTAAACCAGTTCACAAAATTGAGTCCTTTTGACCAAGCTCAGTTTCAAATGAAGTGTTTGGAAATGAAGAGTTTTAAAAAGGAAATAAGAAAACTATTCCTTTGGAGCCCTGTAATAAAATTCTCTCTTTTTGTATTTGCGAAGTGCCCCCTAACTTAAAAGTCAGCTAATTTCCTTTAAAATTGAAAGTGGAAATGATCTGTTGTCATTAGTTGCCATCGAGTTGACTATAGAACTGCTCCATAGGGTTTTCAAGGCTCTGACCTTTCAGAGGCATATCACCAGGCCTGTCTTCTGAGGCACCTCTGGGTGGGTTCGAACCGCCAACCTTTCAGCTAGTAGTCAAACTTTTAACCATTTGCGCCACCCAGGGACTCCTGGAAATGCTCTAGGAGGATACTAAAAGTGGAGAATTTGACCCAGTGAACGTTTCATCTATTTAGATACATGAGATCCTTTTTTAAAGTATGAGTACAATAGAGATGTTTTTGAGGGTGTTCCATACATTTAGTTTATGACACGACATTAACATTATATTACAATGTAATGTGATATATAATGTGATATAATATGATACAACATGACAAAACCTGTAGCCATCGAGTCGATTCCAACTCATAGCGACCCTATAGGACAGAGTAGAGCTGCCCCATAGAGTTTCTAAGGAGCACCTGGCGGATTCGAACTGCCGACCTTTTGGTTTGCAGCCATAGCACTTAACCACTACGCCACCAGGGTTTCCACAACATGACAAGATACCATATGATATAATGTAATGTAAATAATGTAATACAGAAGAGATTCAGCATCATGTTTTTTGAATCATAATGAGCATATGTACTAGGGTGAATGTCTCTTTGAGTAATGAACATAGAACATACTTAAAGTCAGCACTGTGCTCCTTAATTGAATGCCAGCGTTAAAAATCTTGTGTTTACAATCTGGATTTCTGAAGCCCTAGCTATCTGCAGTCACCCTTCCAAAAAAACAAACCTGTCACTGTCGAGTTGAATCCAACTGATGGGACAGATATCTACAAACAGGTAAGGTTACTGCTTTGGAGATGATTTTAGAATAAATGTCAAATACCTATTGCTTTTTTGTAGCCCCAGTTCTGTTTCCTAATTATTCTGGTGTTTACAACTAATTGATTACAGCTGAAGATTTCCCTCTTTTTGTTTAGGTATTATCTCCTGAAGTCTCTCTGTTTCCCCTGTTCTCCTGTCAAACACAGATTTACACCGTAACTCATCATGTAGGCCGTCCATTGCCTCTAACTGGATCTCGCGCTTCCCGTTTATCCATGGCTTATTGAATTCTTTCCACTCAGAAGGCAGACAAAGCCTGGGCTGGAGGACACGTGGGGTTCTCACTGTAGCCACAGTGGTTATGCACTTAGATTGTGGCTATGAATGTAGACCAAAGTCCTTTGGTGCGGGTGTGATAACGTTAACAATTAGTGGATGGAAAGCTCTTATATCCACAGTAGGCTGTGGAATATTTAATTTATTTTTCAAAAACATTTTTTATCTCCATTTTTAAAAAAAGATAGCTCTTAAATATCATTTTGACTTTACAATACAAATTTTAATTTGGTTCAATTTTACCTTTAAGTTTCTAAAATTATGTCAGAGTGCTACCAAAGATAACAAACTTTCTAGTAAAGTTACTGTACAATTCCTTATCTGCAATTCCAGAATCCAGAAGAGTCTGAAAAAGCAAGAGTTTTTGTAATTCGTTTGAGAGCAAAACCTGATCTTCTTTTTTGGTGATAAAACCTGTCTTGAACTTACATGAGGCTATTTATAGTTCTCATTTACCCCACTTAGTGTGGATATATGTTTGGTGCAAAAATTTTAATGTGTTACCCAGACCTCACTGGGAATGTTTCCTAATATATAGCATAAGCACTGTATTTTCTAAAATTTGAGTAATTCTCACTTCTGAAACACAGCTGGTCCAGGCTTTCCCATAAATGGTTAAAAAAAAAAAAGTCCACTGCTGTCCATTTGATTCCGACTCCTAGTGACCCTATAGGACAAAGTAGAGCTGCCTGATAGGATTTCCAAGACTGTAGTCTTTCTGGAACATTTTAACCACTGTGCCGCCAGGGCTCCTTCATAACTGGTTAGGAGCCTGTGTATAACTAAGAGCGTACATAACAGAGTGGAGCCCTGATGGTGCAATGGTTAAGAGCTATGGTGGGCGAGCTATAGCTGCTAACCAAAAGGTTGGCAGTTTGAATCCACCAGCCGCTCCTTAGAAACCCTATAGGGCAGTTCTACTCTGTCCTATAAGGTCTCTCTATGAGTTGAAATTGACTTGACAGCAACGAGTTTTGTTTTGTTTTAATACGAAACCGAAGTACCTGAGTGGTATAAATGGTTAATGCACTCGGCTGCTAACTAAAAGGTTGATAGTTTGAGTTTATCCAGAGGTGCCTTGGAAGAAAGGCCTGGAGATCTACTTCCAAAAAAAAGGCGTTGAAAGCCTTCTGAAGCACTGTTTTACTCTGACAAACAGGAGGTTGCCATGATTCAGAATTAACTGGTTTTATACCTAAGAGGTAAACTGAGGCCCTGTTTTTTTTCTTTTCTTTTTCTTCCTTTTGTCTCCTTCTCTTCCTTCCTAATAAACATGATCATAAGCAAAACCCAGCTGTCAATATCTGTGCAAAGAGCTCTGTCGTTAATACATTTTTTTAAAATTGTACTTTAGATGAAGGTTTACAGAACAAATAGTTTCTCATTAAACAGTACACATATTGTTTTATGACAATGGTTAACAACCCCACGACATGTCAACATTGTACTTTCTTAACCTTGGGTTCCCTATTACCAGCTTTCCTGTCCCCTTCTGTTTTCTAGTCCTTGTCCCTGGACTGTTGGGCCCCACTAGTTTTGTTTTATGGGGCTGTCTAGTCTTTGGCTGAATGGTGAACCTCAGGAGTGACTTCATTACTGAGTTAGAAGGGTGTCCAAAGGCCATACTCTCAGGATTTCTCCAGTCTCTGTCAGGCCAGTAAGTCTGGTCTTTTTTGTGAGTTAGAATTTTGTTCTACATTTTTCTCCAGCTATGTCTGGGACCCTCGGTTGTGATCCCGGTCAGAGCAGTCAGTAGTGGTAGCCAGGCACCATCTAGTTGTACTGGACTCAGTCTGGTGGAAGCCGTGGTAGTTGTGGTCCATTAGTCCTTTGAACTAATCTTTCACTTGTATCTTGTTTTCTTCATTCTCCCTTGCTCCCAAAGGGGAGAGACCAGTGCAGTATCTTAGATGGCTGCTCATAGGCTTTTAAGACCCCAGACGCTACTCACCAAGGTAGAATATAGAACATTTTCTTTATAAACGGTGTTATGCCAGTTGAGCTAGTTGTTCCCTGAGACCATGGTCCCCACAGCCCTCCACCCAGCAATTCAGTCCCTTAGGGAGTTTGGATGTGTCTGTGGAGCTTCCATGACCTTTCCTTGTACAAGTTGTGCTGGCTTTCCCAGTGTCCTTAATACATTTTAAGTTCACCTTAGTTAAGTTCTATAGGTCATTGTTTGTAATAGAATCCATGATGAAGATGCTTAAATAGACACTATTTTATCCTGAAAACATCTGCTTTCTGTCTCCAAAAGGTCCTTTGATTAATATTGCAATCTTGGAAGTTGGTGATTTTATTTCCTACCATCTGAATTGCCCATTCTGTAATTATCACACAGCTTAGTAAAACTGTTGAATTTATCTTTGTTGTCGTTGTTGAACATTTTAGTGTCCTTTAGGTTGAAAGTTACACAGCAAATTAGTTTCCCATTCAATAAGTCATACAAAAATTGTTCTGGGACATTGGTTGCAATTCCCACAGTGTGTCAACGCTCTCTCTGTTTCCACCGTAGGTTCCCTGTTTTCATTCGTCTGGTTTCCCTGCCCCTCTCTGCCTTCTCATCTTTGCTTTTGGGCAAATATTGTCCTTTTGGTCTCATATAGTTTATTGTTTAAATGAGCACATTCTACACGGGTAATATTGTTTGTTTTACTGGCCAGTCTTTTATTTGGCTGAAAGGTGAACTCTGGGAGTGGCTTCAGTTCCCAGTTCGAAGGGTGTCTTAGGGCCATAGTTTTTGTTTGTTTGTTTTATTGTTGTAGTTTAAATGAAGTTTACATATCAAGTTAGTCTCCCATACAAAAATTTATACATACATTGTATAATGTATGCTCTCCCCACACTATGACAGCACACTCCTCCCCTCTACCCCTGATTCCTCATGTCCATTCAACCAGCCCCTAACCAGGGCCATTGTTTTGAGGGTTCTTCCAGTCTCTATCAGACCAGTAAATCTGGTCTTTTTTATGAATTTGAATTTTGTTCTACATTTTTCTCCCACTCTAACCGGCCTTTCTATTGTGTTTCTGGTCAGAGTGGTTTGTAGTGGTAGCCGTGCACCATCTAGTTTTTCTGATCTTAGGCTGGAGGAGGCTGTGGTTCACGTGGGCCATTAGTCCTTTGGACTGATAGCTTTCTTGAGTATTTGGTTTTCTTCACTATCCTTTGCTCCAGACAGGAAGGGAGCAATACTTGTATCTTAGATGGCCACTCGCAAGCTTTTAAGACCCCAGATGCTACTCATCAAACTAGGATGTAGAACATTATTTTTTTGAACTGTGTTATGCCACTTGACCTTGATGTCAGGGCCCTAAGACTATGGTCCTTAGCCTTCAAGCCCGGTAACTCAGTCCCACACAGTGTTTGGTTATGTCTAAGAAGTTTCCATAACTGTGCCCCCCTATGTGCTCTGTTATATATGTGAATATACATGCAGCACATACAAATATGTATGTAGAAATATCCATAACCATACCTATATATGCATGTGGGGTACTCCCATACTACCTCCCCTACGTGTTTAGCATGCATATCTAGCTATGTCTCCATTTACAAATTTTTGTTTGATGTTACTGCTGTTGCAGGATTGTATATGCTATAATATTGCCCTTTATTCTTTGTACCTCTCGGTGTATTCATTTGCTTTGGTCACATTGTGTTGACCTCCCCCCATTTTGTGTATTGCCTTTACCTTCACCAGATTTAACACATGTATACTATCTAGTTATTCTCCCTCCCTTCCATAACCATCCTTAGTAGCCATCAAAGAATGTTTCTTTATGTTTATGAACCTTTTCTTGACTTTTTATAATAGTGGTCTTATACAATATTTATCATTTTGTGATTGACTTATTTCACTCCACATAAAGTCCTCCAGATTCATCCATGTTGTGAGATGTTTCACGGATTCATTATTCTTTATTGTTGCATAGTATTTCACTGTATGTATGTACCACAGTTTGTTTATCCATTCATCTGTTGATGGACACTTAGGTTGTTTCCATCTTTTGATATTGTGAATAATGCTGCAGTGAACATTGGTGTACGTATGTTTATTTGTGTCACAGCTCTTACTTCTCTAGAATATATACCTAGGAGTGGGATTGCTGCATCATATGGTATTTCTATTTCTAGTTTTTTTTAAGGAAACGCCATACCATTTTCCATAGTGGTTGTACTATTTTACATTCCCAGCAGCAGTATCTAAGAGTCTCCCCACAACCTCTCCAGCGTTTGTTGTTTTCTGTTTTTCTGATCAGTGCCATTATTACCAGGATGAGATGGTATCTTATTGTAGTTGTGATTTGCATCGCTCTAATGGCTAACGATCACAAACATCTCTTCATGTGTTTGTTAGCCGCCTGAATGTCTTCTTTGATGAAGTGCCAGTTCATGTCCTTTGCCCAGTTTTTAATTGGATTGTTTGTCTTTTTGTTGTTGAGTTGTTGAAGTTTTGTATATATTTTAGAGATTAGACCCTTGTCAGATATGTCATTGCCAAAATTTTTTCCTCAGTCTTTAGGTTCTCTTTTTACTCTTTTGGAGAAGTCTTTGATGAGCATAAGTGTTTAATTTTTAGGAGGTCCCAGTTAATCTAGTTTATCTTCTGCTATTTGTATATTTTTAGTTATATTTGATAGTCTATTTGTGCCATAAATTAGGGCCCCTATGTTTGTCCCTATGTTTTCTTCCATGAACTTTATAGTTTTAGGTTTTATGTTTTGGTCTTTGATCCATTTTGAGTTAGTTTTTGTGTATGATGTGAGGTATGGATCCTGTTTGATTTTTCTGCAAATGGACATCCAGTCTTGCCAGCACCATTTGTTAAAGAGACTGTCTCTTCCCCATTTAATGGACTTTGTCCATTTATCAAAGATGACCTGACCATGGCTGGATGGATTTATTTCTGGGTTCTCAATTCTGTTCCACTGGTCTATGTGTCTGTCACTGTTACCAGTGGTTACATAGTAGCTTCTGAGATCGGGAAGTGTGAAGCCTCCTACTTTGTTTTTCTTCTTCAGTAGTGATTTAGCTGTCTGGGGCCTCTTTCCTTTCCATATGAGGTTAAAGATTACTTTTTCCATTTTGTTAAAGAATGTTGTTGGAATTTGGATTGGGTTGCACTGTATCTGTAGATCGCTTTGTGTAGTATTGACATTTTCACAATGTTAAGTTTTCCTATTCATGAGCATGGTATGTTTCTCCGTTGTGTAGATTTCTTTTGGTTTCTTGCAACAGCGTTTTGTAGTTTTCTTTGTGTAAGTCTTTTACGTTCCTGGTTAGATTTATTCCTAAGTTGTTTTTTTTTTTTTTATCCTTTTGGGGCCTATTGTAAATGGTATTGTTTTCCTGATTTCCTTTTCGGAGTTCACTTTGTTAGTGTAGAGGAATCCAACTGATTTTTGTATGTTGATCTTGTACTCTGCCACTTTGCTGAACCTTCTGTTAATTCCAGTAACTTTCTTGTGGATTCTCTGAGATTTTTTAATGTATAGAATCAAGTCGTCTGTGATTAGGGATAGTTTTCCTTCTTCCTTACCAGTTTTGATGCCCTTTATTTCCCTTTCTTGCCTTATTGCTCTAACTAGGACTTCCAGTACAATATTGAATGAGAGTGGTGATAAAGGGCAGCCTTGTCTAGTTCTTGTTCCCAGGGACTGCTTTCAGTCTCTCCACTGAGAATAATGTTGGCTGTTGGTTTGTATATATGCCCTTAATTATGTTGAGGAATTTCCCTTCTATTCCTATTTTGCTGAGAGCTTTTGTCAGGAAAAGGTGTTCAATTTTATCAGATGCCTTTTCTGCACTGATTGAGATGATCATGTAATTCTTTTCCTTTGTTTTATTTATGTGGTGAATTACATTGATTTTCTAATGTTGAACCATCTATACATCCCTGGTATGATTCCCACTTGATTGTGATGTATTATTATTATTTTCTTCATATGCTATTGATTTCTATTGGCTAGGATTTTGTGGAGAAATTTTGCATGTATATGTGTAAAGGATATTGGTCTGTAATTTTCTGTTTTAGTGGTGTCTCTGCCTGGCCTTTTTTATCAGGGTTATGCTGGCTTCCTAGAATAAATTAGGGTGTATTCCTTCGTTTTCTACATTCTGGAATAGTTTGAGTAGAACTGGTGTCAGCTCTCTCTGAACATTTGGTAGAATTCTCCAGCGAAGCTGTCTGGACCAGGGCTTTTTTTTTTTGGTCAGGGTTTTTTTTTATGACATTAATTTCTTCTTTTTTATGGATCCGTTCAAATCTTCTGCCTCGGTTTGTGTTCCTTCAGGTAGGTAGTGTGTTTCTAGAAATTTGTCCATTTCTTCTAGGTTTTCAAATTTGTTGGAGTATAATTTTTCATAACATTCTGTTGTGATCCTTCTTTTTCTCAGTTCATTTTGTAATATCACACATTTCATTTCTTATTTTGGTTATTTGCATCTTCGCATTCTTTTCCTTTGTCAGTTTGGCCAGTGGTTTGTTGATTTGATTGATCCTCTCAAAGAACTAACTTCTAGTCTTATTGATTCTTTCTGTTGTTTTTCTGTTTCATTTATTTCTTCTCTGATCTTTATTATTTCCTTTCTTCTGGTGACTGCAGTCTTCTTTTGCTGCTCTTTTTCTGTTTGTTCAAGTTGTAGGGGTAAGCTATTGATTTTGGCCCTTTGTTGATGTATGCATTTACTGCTATAAATCCCCCTCTGAGCACTGCTTTTGCGTGTCCCGAAAGTTTTGGTATGTTGTGTTTTTATTCTCATTTGATTCTAGGAATTTTTTAAATCTCGTTTTTAATTTCTTCTATTACTCTTTGGTTTCACAGCCAGGTGTTATTCAGTTTCTATGTATTTGATTTTTTTCCCTTGTTTTTCCTGTTATTGCTTTCTAATTTTATAGCATTGTGGTCAGAGTAGGTGCTTTGATGTTTTTGAAGTTATTGAGGCTTGCTTTGTGGCCTAAAATATGGTCTATTCTGGAGAATAATCCATGTGCATTGGAGAAGAATGTGTACTGTGCTGCTGTTGGGCGGAATGTTCTGTATATATCTGTGAGGTCTAGTGGATTGACTGTGTTATTTAGATCTTCTGTATCTTTGTTGAGTTTCTTTCTAGATGTTCCTTCCTTCATCAAAAGTGATATGTTAAAGACTCCTACTGTTATCGTGGAACTGTACATTTCTCGTTTCAATACTGTTAGAGGTTGTTTTATGTATTTTGGAGCTCTGTCATTGGGTGCGTAGATATTTATTATGGTTATATCTTCTTGGTAGATTGTCCCTTTAGCCGTTATATAATGCTCTTCCTTGTCTCTTATGATGTACTTAATCTTAAAGTCTGTTTTATCAGAGATTAATATTGGCACTCTTGCTTTTTTTTTGGTTACTGTTTGCTAGATATATTTTTTTCTACCCTTTGATTTTTAACCTATTTATGTCTTTGTGTCTAAGATGTATCTCTTATAGGGAACATATTGATGGTTACGTTTTTTTAATCCGTTCTGCCACTTTTCTGTCTCTTGACTCATGCTTTAAACCATTTACGTTCAGTGTGATTACTGATAAGTATGAATTTACTGCTGTCATTTTGTTATCCTTTTTACTGTGGTGTGGTTTCTTTGTTCTTAATTTTCTGTGCTGAGTTCTTTTTGTTTATGGATTTTTTTTTATTTCCTTCATTGTTGCTGATTTTCTGTTTACTGAGTCTATGATTTTACTTCTCTTTTATTTTGTTAAGTTTATTAATTTTCTTTGTGGTTACTTAGAATTTTACCTTTATCTTCCTAAATTTAAAACTATTATTTCTTGATATCGCCTTGACTTCCTCTCCATATAGAAGTTCTGTAAACCGTTTATTCTCCCCCGCTCCCTTTTTCTTTTGAAGTTGTCATTGTTTACAAAGTGATGTCTCTGGTTCCCCGTTTTCAGTTTTGTAGCTCTATTATACTTTTGCGAATTCTTTGGTTTGATATCTGGGTGATGCTGTCGTGTGTCTTTAATTTCAGGTTGTTGTCTTATGTCATTGGTTCTCTGTTCGAAGGACTCCCTATATTGCTTGTTGCAAGGTTGATCTGTGTTTTACAAATTTCCTTAATTTCTGTTTATCTGGGAATGTCCTAGTTTCATCATCTGCCTTAGTTAACTAGTGCTGCTATAACAGAAATACCGCAAGTGGATGACTTCAACAAACAGAAGTTTATTCTCTCACAGTTTAGCAGGTTGGAAGTCCTAATTCAGGGCGCCAGCTCCAGCGGAATCCTTTCTTTCTATGTCAGCTCTGGAGGAAGGTCCTTGTCATCAATCATCCCCTGGTCTAGGAGCTTCTTAGTGCAGGGATCCTGGGTCCAAAGGATGCTCTCTGCTCCTGGCACTACTTTCTTGATGCTTTGAGATCCCCTTGTCTCTCTGCTCGCTTGTCTCTTTTATGTCTCAAAAGAGATTGACTTAAGAGTCAACCTAATCTTGTAGACTGAGTCCTGCCTCATTAACATAACTGCCACTAATCCCACCTCATTAACACCATAGAGGTAGGATTTACAACACATAAGAAAATCACATCAGGTGACAAAATGATGGACAGTCACACAATACTGGGAGTCATGGGCTAGCCAAATTGATTCACGTTTTTGGTGGACACAATTCAATCCATGACACCATTGTTTTGAGAGACAGTTTTGCTAAATATATGATTCTTGGTTGGCAATTCTTTTTTTTCAGGGTTTTATATGTGTCATTACATTGCCTTCTTGCCTGCATCTTTTCTGCCAAGAAATCAGAGCTTAGTTTTATTGGTTCTCCTTTGTAGGTGATATTTCATTTTTCCCAAGCTGCTCTCAGAATTCTTTCTTTGTCTTTGATTTTGAAAAGTTTGATTATGATATGTTTTGGTGACTTGCTTTTGTAGCCTATCCTGTATGAGCTTCATTGAGCTTCTTGGGTGGAAAACTTCTCGTCTGTTGGAATGTTAGGGAAGCTTTCTGCTAGCAAATCTTCAAGAATTTTCTCTGTGCTTTTTTTGTCTCCTCCTGTTCTGGAATTCCAATCACACATAAATAATTCCTCTTGATAGTGTCCCACATAGCTCTTAGGCTTTCTTCATTTTTCTTTATTCTTTTTTCTGATTGTTGTTCAAACAAATTAGTATCAAGTGATTTGTCATCTATATTTCTGATTATTTCTTCCATTGATTCAGTTCTGCTTCTGTGACCTTCCATTGAGTTAATCTATTTCTGATACTTCATTTTTGAACTTCTGGATTTCTAGTTGCTGATTTTATATATTTTCTACCTGTTTAGTTTGTCATTTTCTTCTTATATTGTTTTCTTTAATTCTTCTAGTGTTTTATCGGTGTTTTCCTTGGTTTTGTCTGTATTTCCCTTGATCTCTTTGAGGGTCCTATGTATAAGTCTTTCGAATTCCTTATCAGGTGTTTGCATTTCTATTTCTTCCTCAGGAAGATTTTCTGCTCCCTTATTTTGGTCACTTGCTTGAGCCATCTTGTCCTGCTTCTTTATGTGATTTGATATTGTCTGTTGTCTCTGAGACATTAAGGTATTGTTTTGTTTATTTATTGTTCATATGATTGTTTGCTTCATCCTGATTTTTTGTTTTGTTTTGATATATAAGGGTGGGCGAGGTAGGCATTCTTCACTGGTTTCTTTTCTAGCAGCACGAGAGCACTCACCACCTGTTTCTGGGTGGGCAGGGCAATGGCTGGCAGTGTGAACACAGGTCTCTCTTTGGTGGTCATTCAGGGCAGGTGCAGGTGAGCTGGACGGGCATTGGCTACCGCCTGTTGTCAATCCGGTGCATAGGAGCAGGTGATGACACTCGCTGAGTGGGCAGGGTGGCAGGTGTGGTTGGTGTTGTGGGTGAACAGGGATGTGGGAGTGTGCTCTCCACCACAGGACGGGTCATCAGGAGGGGGTGGGTGATGGGCGAGCAGGGGCATGGGAGTGCCTTCTTCTCCACTCACTAGTTCGGTCAAAGGGGTTGGTGGCTTGCAAGCTGGAGCGCTGTGCTTCCTAATGGTCGCCAGGTTGGTGGGTGAGATGTGTCGCAGGTGAGTAGGACCATGGGAGCATGCTTTCTGCTACTTGTTGGGTGGGTGGGGGGTAGCAGATGAGGCTGGATGGGGAGGAGGTGGGCTCGTATTATAGTCCCTGGGTGGGCAGAGTGGCAGGCGTATGGGGGTTCCTGCTGCTAATGATCAGGAGGGTGTGGGGAGAGGGAGCGTGCCCCTCTGGCCACCAGATGTGGATGCCTGGGCCCACCATTAGCTGCCGCCAGCAGTTGGGACCTGGCCCCCACCAAGTGCAGGGTGTGGGGGGGGTGGTTTCTGGAGTCTGGTCAGGTCAGAGACCTTCCAGTGACACTCTGTACATTTGCCTGTTCTTGTCTTTTTATGTAAGTGAGGTCATACAATATTTGTCCTTTTGTGATTGACTTATTTCACTTAGCATAATGTCTTCACACTTCATCCACATTGTGACATGTATCAAGACTTCATTTCTCTTACTAGCTGAGTAGTAGTCCATTGTATGTGTGTACCACATTTTATATATCCATTCACCCGTTGCTAGACATTTACATTGTTTCTACCTTTTGGCTATTGTGAATAGTGCTGCAGTTAACACTGGTGTGCAAGTATATGTTTGAGTCTCTGCTTTCAAGTCTTTTGGGTATATACCTAGGAGTGGTATTTACCTAGGAACTGCTAAACTGTTTGCCACAACAGCTGCACCATTTTGCATTTCCACCAGCAATGGATAAGGATTTCAGTTTCCTCACATCCTTGCCAACATTCATGTTTTCTGGTTTTTTTTTCTCCTTTTAATCTTAGCCAGCCTAGTGGGAGTGAAATGGTATCTCATTGTGATTTTGATTTACATTTCTCTGGTGGGTAATGATGTTGAGCATCTTTTCATGTGTTTGGTGGTTATTTGAATACCTTCTTTGGTGAAATGTCTGTTGAAAGAAGTTCTTTGCCCAATTTTTGGTTGGGTCATCTTTTTGTTGTTAATTTGTTGAAGTTTTATTTATATTTTGGTTATTGGATTCTTGTCGGATATATGTTTTCTAAAGATATTTTCCCAGTTGGTAGCTTGTCTTTTTTACTTTTTTGGTAAAGTCTTTTGATGAACCAAAGTTTTTAATTTTTATGAGGTCCCATTTAATTATTTTGTCTTTTGCATTGTTCTTTTGTTATTAAATTAGATAATCCATTGTTAAAAGCTAGGCCCAACAGTGTTTTAGTTTGCACATTTAAGTCCTTAACCCATTTTGAATTTGTTTTTGTGTATGATGTGTGGCATGGATCCTGTTTCATTTTTCTGCATGTGGAAATCCAATTTTCCTAACACCATATATTGAAGAGACTCTTCTTTCCTCATGGAGTGTACTTAACACCCTTGTCAAAAATCAGTTGACCATAGATGTGTGGGTTTATTTCTGGACTTTCAATTCTATTCAGTGTTCTATTTGTCTATAGTTATATCAGTACCAGGCTGTTTTGATTATTATAGCTGTATAATATGTTTCAAAATTAGAGAATGTACGTCCTCCTACTTTGTTCTTCTCTTTTAACATTGCTTTAGCTATTTGGGACTTCTTGCCGTTTTATATAAAGTTGAATTTTTTTTCCCCATTTCTGTAAAGAAGGCCATTGGAATTTTGATTAGGATTGCATTGAATCTATAGATTGTTTTGAGTAGTATTGACATCTTAGCAATATTAAGTCTACCAATCCATGAACATGAAACATCCTTCTATTTATTTAAGTTTTCTTTAATCTCCTTCAGCAGTGTTTTATAATTTTCATTGTATAAGCCTTTCACATCCCTGTACCTTTCCTTCTTGAGTTAGCATTTATCACCATCTGATATTCTAGGTATGTTATTTATTTATCATCTGTTTTCTGTAATAGAATGTAAACTCCCTGAGGCCATAAAATTTTGTCTGGTTTGTTCACTGCCATATCCTTAGTGCCTAAAAGACTGTCTTACTCCTAGTAGGTACTCAAGTATTTGTTGAATGAAGACAGACCTAGCACCTACCAGTGGCTAGCACATAATAGAGTATTAATAAATGTTTAAATGAATGAATGAATGAATAGCTAAATAGTATAGTTAATCAATCATTCAATTCCCTCCCAGTTTATTTGACTCTCTTCTAGTTTTATTTTATTACCCAGCCCAGACCCCATGGCCCATCTCCTCAGTACTTCCTGCCACAACCCTTGACTCTCTTTCTTATATCCACCTAGTTAATGTTGACTTCTCTGTTCTTATACCTGGCTTGCTGAGTGGCAACCAGGAAAGAGCTCAGGGTCTGACTTGTAGATCCAGAAGTTGCCAAGAAAGAGAAGACCCAGGGGCCAGTGCTCTTATTATGACATGACATAATATTCTATAGTACCCGATCCCTGTAACTGTAAAAGTCTCTTTGTTTTGTTTAGTTTTCTGGTTCTGTACACTGAAAGGGTACCACTTAAAATAGCCCTTTATTCATTAGTTAGTCCAAGCACCTAGTATAGTTATACCTCTGATTACTAGTAATCAAGAATGAGCATGTCAAGAAAGTACTCAACTGGCTGATCTCTGAGTAGTAGGGAAAGTCTGGCATTAACTGCTCCCCTTTTAGAATTGATTAACAACAAGATGATCATATAAGTTATTCAGTGCATCGATTCTCTAACATTACTATGTCTGGCAATTACCTGGGGAGCTACAGATTTTTGGACACACCTGGTGTATGTAAGCAAATGGACAGATGTATGTAAGCAATTGGACATGTGTACTCAGCATTTGAAACAGGTCATGAACTCCCTTACTCAGCTGTGATACCACTAAGCAAGGAGTCCTTCACCTAACTTACTTCAATCTGCACACATGCTTTTACCACTTTGCATTTAGTGGACCAGATGATGCACCAAAAGGGTAATAACTTTACCAACTTTTGAGATCATGCCTATGGGTCACCCACCTCTTCTTGTACCTTCAACTTCTTTACTGACTCTTCCTCTCAGTATATAAACACAAACTCCCTTACATCTTTAAAATCAAAGCAAACATCATCCAACTCTCACCTCCAAATTTGACATCCTATCTTTACTCCCTCCATTACCAACCAAACTTATTGATATATAGTCAACACTCAAGATTCTTTTTACTTCCTACTCTGTGTCAATTTGCTTTCTCTCCTTCTACTTAACTGAAATTTCTTTTGATAAAATTACATGTGACATCCATTCTACCAAATCCATATGCTGCTCCGCCTGCTGTTATATTACATGACGTCTCTCTGTTTGAGGCTGATGATGATGAATAACAGTTATTGATTGGTTGTTCTATATTAGACCTTGAACTGAGGACATTATATACATCTCATTTAATTCTTGCCAGCATCCTGTGAGATAGGAACTGTTAACTGTTTTGAGAAGAAAACTGGGCCTAGAGATATTAAATAATTTGCCAAAAGTTACAGAGTGGATGAGTGTTGGAGCCTACGTGAACCCATTTGTATCTGGACAACCTGGCACAAAAATCCACATTCTTAATTTTGTGGTCTAACGATCTCCTATTTGAAACTTCTGATTTATCCTCCATAACATAACAATTTTATGGTTTTCTGTTATTTCTCTGACTATTTCTTTGCAGTTACCTTTGCAGGCTGCTGCTTTTCTTTTTTTCCCTCTTCTCTAACTTTTAAATGCTAGTGTTCTCCTGATCTGTGTATTTGGCTCTTTTTTTCTTTATACGCCCTCCCTGAGTGACTTTATCTAAAACTATGACTCCACCCATCACTTACATATTCATCATTCCCATATCTATAGCTTGAGACCTCTATTGGTTGTACTCTATAATTGGAATGATCTTTTAATTCAGATTTCATAATTTTATGCCTTGCTCTGAAATTTGTCAGTGCCTCCCCATAGCTTTTAGGATAAAATTCAAAGTACTTAGCAAATCGCAAACAACCTTTCATGATCTGGCTCCTGTTTGCCACTGTAGCCTCATCTCTTGCTCACCCTCATCCCTTGTCTCTAGGTAATCTACAGACTTTGAACATCTCCTACTGTTTCATGTCTGTTTACATACAGGCTATTTCCTTTATGTGGAATGCCTTAGCTATAACCCCATCCTACTGTCTTCGTTTTACAAAATCAGTTGCTGCCTAGGTGATTCCAACTTATGGAGACCCCATGTGTGTCAGAGTAGAACTGTGTTCCGTAGGGTTTTCAATGGCTGAGTTTTTAGAGTAGAGCTCCAGGCCTTTGTTCTAAGATGCCTGTGGGTGGACTCAAACCTCCAACCTTTCAGTTAGCAGTCAAGTACATTAACAATTTGCACTACCCAGGAGCTCTGCTTTTCATCTACCTTTCTTCTATTTATCTCTCCAAATTGACTCAAAAGTCACCTTCCCTACCCCACGCCCAGAACCATGTCTAAAATCTTTTCTTCTGGTCAGATTAAATGCCCTTTTTGGGATCTCATGGTACTTTCAGCCATTATAACATTTAACACAATCTATTATAATCATTGATTTGTTGTCTCACCCACTAGATATTGATTTTTTTTTTTCATGATCAAGGACTATACCTTATTCATTTTCCCCCAGAATTTAATGTAAAACCTACCATATAGGAAGTAATCAATGAATATATAAAAAGTGAATTAATGAATTTATGGGTATGTTTGAAGTTTATTTGGTAATTATCATGGCCTTGGTGTGGAGGTTTATGAGGACAGTAATGATCTGATGACTACTCTACTTTTAGAATTGCTAATTTAGAAGTGTGAAATAGTTGGGATGTAATTTATACTAATCATTTAGTGAGGAATAAGTAGATAAATAAAAAAACCCAGCTATAAGTATGTTACAGTTGTAGTAGTAACTGAACATAGAAACTTAATGTTCAATATCATTAGTAATTACAAAAATGCAAATGAAAACTACGGTGTTGTACCACTTCACACCCGTCTGTTTAGTACCAAAAACTCTATTGATACCCAGTACTGGGGAGGTTTTGGTATAACAAGGTCTTTAATGCTACTAGTTAGATTTTAAGTTGGTATAATCACTTTGAAAAGCAACTTGGTTTCATCTAAATGTCAAACATTGTACATACTATATGACCCAGAATTTCTTTTTAATTATATACTCTAACAAAATTCTTGCCCATGTACACAAGAATGCTTGTATAAAAACATTCATAGCAACATTATCTTTAGTAGGAAAAAACTGGAACCAATGCAAATTCTAACAGCAGAACCCTAACCAGTAGTGAAAGTGAATAAGCAGCACAAATGAACGTGGATTAATTTTACAAAATAATTTGGTATGAAGAAAGCAGATCACAGAAACATGTTTACAGAATACCACTTTTTATAAACTCAGAAATATGCCACACTAAATAGTATGCTGTTAAGGGATATAGGTATGTAGTAAAACTGTAAAGAGAAGCAATAGAATAGAAACAATTCAAACTTGCTATTTTTTTCTGTGGAGGAGATCGTGTGATGCATAAGAGACTTCAAATAGAGTAGATAATCTGTTTCTTAAACTGAGTAGTGGGTATATGCGTGTTCATTTTATTTTTCTTTATACTTTTTATATACCTTTACACCTGCTCCTCACTTATCGACTGTCTCATTATTCGACATTTCACGTTTACGACAATAGTAAAAAATCGACTATGCGACTATTTTGCGCATTATCGATGTACATCTGGCAGTAATGAAGCCGAGGTGCGAGGTGAGAATAATGTTGGCTGTGATGGTTAAGGTTATGTGTCAACTTGGCTGGGCCATAATTCTCAGTTTTGTTGTTGTTGTTAGGTGCCGTCGACTCGTTTCCGACTCATAGCGACTCTGTGTACCACAGAACGGAACATTGCCCAGTCCTGCACCATGCTCACAGTCATTGTCATGCTTGAGCCCACTGTTGCAGCCACTGTGTCAATCCATCTCTTTTTTTTGCTGACCTTGTACTTTACCGAGCATGATGTCCTTCTCCAGGGAGTGATCCCTCCTCACAACGTGTCCAAAGTCTGTTAAGACGTAGTCTCGCCATCCTTGCTTCTAAGGAGCATTATGGTTGTACTTCTTCCAAGATAGATTTGTTTGTTCTTTTGGCAGTCCATGGTATATTCAGTATTCTTCACCAACACCACAATTCAAAGGCGTCAGTTCTTCAATCTTGGCAGTTATGTAATGATTTAATTTGGCAGTTATGTAATATGATGTAATTTGGCAGTTGTGTCATGATGTGTCATGATGTAGTCATCCTCCATTTTCACGTAATGCTGATTTTCACATAACGACTTGGTTTTTGGAACCTAACCATGTGGATAAGTGAGAAGTGGTTGTATATATTTTTATATGTATGCATATATATAAAATGAAGGGAAGAGTGAATAGCAGTGAAAGTGGGACTTGAAGAGATTAATTTGAGAGAGACTGAGAATGACTAACCAACAGTTCTGGTGACAGGACTAAAGGTGAGGGGGAATAAAGAAGTCAAAGAAGAGAGACTTTGAGCTGGAGGAATGGTGGTCCCATTAATCTGTTTGGAATAGTGAGAGTGGTTAATTTGGAGGAAGAAATTATTTTGGTTTTTCAATTTATTGAGTTTGATACAAAAGGGCAGTGTCTATCCAGGCAATATTTTATAGTTACATACTTGAAATTAAAAATGTAGAATTGGAGCAAGATTCTCTCAAGGCTGGGAATAGATTTAGGAATAATCTGCCCTAAGGTGAATAGGTGAAGTCTTGACAGCAGAGGCATTCTTCAATAGAAGTGAGATATAGAGCAAAGTAGCTTTGTAAGAATGGTAAAGATTGTATAGGTAAAAAATCATTTTGATGTTGACTGACATTGATTAGAACTAAAGTAGATAGTATGATAAAATCAGAAATGAAAGTTGAATTCTGACAGGTGAGTTGTAAAGGAGTATATTATATTCCAGTTGTTCTAATCTGTAATACATTAATATTAAATTTGTATAATTCTTCCGAAATGTGTTTGTCATCTAGCCTATAATCCAGAATTCCTTTATCTTCTCATCTAAGAAAGGCCTCGATTACTTTTACATTAGTTATTCTTATTTATGACAGTTGCACAGCAGTACTATGTATTCCATTAAAATGATTAAATTGTAGGTATTAAGACTGCACCTTGGGAATCACAACTTTACATAGTTAGTTGGGTTGCCACAAAATAAGGTAGTAGTAGCCCCAACCACATGACTTGAGATTTATGATTACTTGGAAGTCATGCCATTATTGAAATTACAGGCAGTAATCTAATTTAGTTATCACAATTATGTTGTATGAAGTAATATGGAAATGGCATAATGGACAACAATATTCAGTATGAATGTCTCAAATCCTTGCTTAGATATTAGCTATAAAAATAGGTATTTTAAATATATACGAATGTTTTATAAAACATTGTAAAATAGAAATTGGCAATACCAAAATAGTTTTTATAATAGAGCAATTTGAATAGAATTTTTGACTGTCTTTAAATATTAAAATTATTGTTACTGAAGGTCACATAGATTTATTATTGCTTCATCTGTGAATTGTGAAATGTTATTTGAGCTTACACTTTCCATTTATTTCCTATAGAATCAAAGTTGTTTCTACTCCTCATTAAAGCAGAATGACACCTGCTGCTTTATTTTACCACAGTACAGATTTACCCAAACTCTGAGATTTAGTCGACTAGTAAGACAGGACAGAGGACAAAACAGACATTACTTTCACCTTCAGTATTCACCTTCCAGTATTTGCTAAGTAGATAGTATTTCTTTGTTACTTTCTGCCTTCTAATACCTCCAATAGTTAGCTTCTTGCTCTTCAGTCAGATCACAGTACCAGAAATATTACCTGATCTTATGCATTCCAAATGGTAGAAAACCAGGAAAGTAGCAGGAATTTCTTTTAGAGGCTGTCACTGTTTGTCTTTCTTTTGTTAGTTACACCATTTTGGAGTGGAGTGAGCTTTGGTCAGCCTCTTCTGGACCATCTAACATTACATCCCAGAGTACAATAAAAGGTACGCCAGTGCAAGTTGCTTTCTTAGTTAAAACATGAAGTGATGAGTTTGTAGGAGGCTTGAGATCTAAAAGGACAATGATTAATTTACCCAGAATGTTCCCTCTCTTATGAAATTTGTTTCAATGGTGTGAAAGCATCATCCAGAAAACTTGAGTCTAAGTGTATTAAGAGAGCTTACTTTGTTATATTTTTTTCAGAATCTATACCTGAGTTGTATTAGTTTTCTCCTGCTGTATAACAAATTACCACAATTTTCACAGGTTAAAACAACACACATTTATTATTTCACAGTTTCTTAGAGTCAGAAGTGCAGGTACAGGTTAGTTAGGTCTCAACAGGCTGAAATTAAGCTGTTGGCCAGGGCTGCAGTCTCATCTGAGGCTTAGGGGAAGGAATCTTCTTCCAAGCTCACTGGTTGTTGACAGAATTCACTTCCTTGCAGCTTTAGGACAGAAGACCCTATTTTCTTGCTGACTGTTAGCTGGGGTCTGCTCTCAGCCCATCAAGGCTGCCTTCAGGTCCTTGCTGTGTGGTCCCTTCGACAGACAGTTCACAAAGTTGTTGTTTGCTTCTTCAAGGCCAGCAGGAGAAATGTTACATCAGGCTTTTATATAATGTAACCTAATCAAGTGACCAATACAGCCTCCAGTATGGATTACACCTCAGCATAAAGAAAACAAAATTCTCGCAATTGGACCAATAAACAACATCATGATAAATGGAGAAAATATTAAAGTTGTGGAAGATTTCATTTTACTTGGATCCACAGTCAACGCCCATGGAAGCAACAGTCAAGAAATCAAAAGACGTATTGCATTGGTAAATCTGCTGCAAAAGACCTGTTTTAAGGAGTTAGAAGGCAAAGATGTCACTTTGAGGACTAGGGTGCACTTGACTCAAGCCATAGTATTTTCAGTTGCCTCATATGCATGTGAAAGCTGGACAGTGAATAAGGAAGACCTTTGAATCATGGTATTGGCAAAGAATATTGAATATACCATGGACTGACAGAAGAATGAACAAATCTGTCTTTGAAGAAGTACAGCCAGAATGCTCCTTAGAAGTGAGGATGGCGAGACTTTATCTCATGTACTTTGGACGTGTTATCACAAGGGACCGGTTCCAGAAGAAGGACGTCATGCTTGCTAAAGTAGAGGATCAACGAAAAAGAGGAAGACCCTTAATGAGATGGATTGACAAGGTGGCTGCAAGAATGGGCTCAAACGCAGCAGCGATGGCAAGGATGGCGCAGGACTGGGCAGTGTTTCGTTCTGTTGTACGTGGGGTCGCTATGAGTTGGAATCAACTTGACAGCACGTAACAACAACAACAACAGCAATAATCCTTGAAAGGAGCCCTTGTGGCACAATAGTTAATCATTCAGCTGCTACCTGAAAGGTTGGTTTTAACCCACCCAGTGGCTCCACAGGAGAAAGACCTGGCTATCTGCTCCCGTAAAGATCAACCAAAAACCAAACCCATTGCCTTCAAGTCAATTTTGACTGATAGCAACCCTATAGGACTTAGTAGAACTGCCCCATAGGGTTTCCAAGGAGTGTCTGATGGATTCAAACTGCCGACCTTTTGGTTAGCAGCCAGACTCTTAACCACTGCGCCACCAGGGCTCCACTGTAAAGACTGCAGCCTAGAAAACTCTGTAGGGTAGTTCTACTCCATCACATGGATTGCTCTGTGTTGAAATCGACTTGATGGCACCTAACAACAACATTAATAATCTTTCATGGTTCTTAACACTGCACTCTGAGTTTTGGTTCTGCCCTCTGAATCATTCTCCCTTTTTCTTGTAAGATAGCGCGTGTTTGCAGCTAAGTAGTTTTATCAGCCTTCTTCCTGCAAGTACAATTGTGGGGGTCCAACAGTCGCTGTTCATTTTGTGCTCTCTGTCCCCAAAATAAAAGCTGGCAGTATTTTGCTGAGACAATTTTCTCAAGAGCTCTGGGTTTTGTGTGGATTTCACAGGGATTCACTCTATTAGACAAAAGTTAGACCCTTGGATTTTTGTGTGTGTGTGTGTGTGTGTGTGTGTGATAATCCTTTCTCTGTTTTAGCTCCTGCTAGGAGACAACTCTTTTTCTTTGGGTTTTTTGTTTTTGTTTTTTGGGAGAGCTATTTATTTATTTTTCTTCCTTTTTTTTTTTTTTTTTAATTGTACTTTAGATGAAGGTTTACAGAACAAATAGTTTCTCATTAAACAGTACACATATTGTCCTATGACAATGGTGAACAACCCCACAACATGTCAACACTTTCCTTTCTCAACCTTGGGTTCCCTATCACCAACTTTCCTGTCTCCTCCTGCGTTCTAGTCCTTGTCCCTGGACTGTTGTGCCCATTAGTCTTGTTTTGTTTTATGGGGCTGTCTAATCTTTGGCTGAATGGTGAACCTCGGGAGTGATCTCATTACTGAGCT
>NW_004444232.1:645746-667944 GCF_000243295.1 Trichechus manatus latirostris | reverse complement strand
GCTCACAGGCTTTTAAGACCCCAGACGCTACTCACCAAGGTAGAATATAGAACATTTTCTTTATAAACTGTGTTATACCAATTGAGCTAGTTGTTCCCCGAGACCATGGTCCACACAGCCCTCCGCCCAGCAGTTCAGTCTCTCAGGGAGTTTGGATGTGTCTGTGGAGCTTCCATGACCTTTCCTTGTACAAGTTGTGCTGGTTTCCCCAGTTTTGTGTACTGTCTTACCCTTCACCAAAGTTACCACTTACCTATTGTGAGAGACAACGCTTAAACTAGCTGGGGGCTCTGTGGTTTGCTTGAGAAGGCCTGTGAGGCACACCCTTAGAATGTTGAAAGGGCTCTTTGCGTGCCTGAATCCTGTGACCTTTGATCTTTCTGACATTTTACTAACAGGTTGGCTTTTTCTCTATATCATGCTTTTGGCAACCATTTCTGACTTTTAGCATCTGTTGCCATCTGGAGAGTCTGGGAATTTTCAAAATCATCTACTCCTGCTTGCTTTTTCTTTAATAATTCTCTCCTCAATTTATCTTTCTACTCTTGCATTTTACTATAAGAAGCAAGATGAAACCAAGTAGCACCTTTGACACCTTTAACACTTGGAAATTTCATTAGCTATATATCCAAGTTTGTCACTTACAAGTTCTGCTTTCCACATAACTGCAGGATACAATGTTACTAAACTTTCTGCTATTATATAACAAGAATCCCCTTTCCTCCAGTAACATAAAATGTTCCTCATTTCCTTTCACGCCCTCACCGGCAGTATCCAGATTAAAGTTGAGATTTCTACTAAACTATCTATTCAAGGCAAATTAGGCTTTCTCTGTCATGCTTCACAAAATTCTTCCAGCCTCTGCCCACTATCCATTCCAAAGCTACTCTCACATTTGTAGATATTTGATACAGTAGCACTCCTCTTTCAGGTACTGTCTTAGTCTGAGTTCTCTAGAGAAGCAACACCAGTAAAGTTTATAAATATATACAGAGAAAGATATTTATATTAAGGAAATGACTTATATGGTTGTAGAGGCTGGAATGTGAGTCAGGCTGGAGGTTTCTCCTGATTCACATAGCCACAGGGGCTGGCAAACTCAAGATCTGTAGGTCAGAGAGCAGGGCTCTGTCTCATACACTTCAAAGACCATGATAGGTAGGCAAGACAGCAGGTAAGCTGCTAGCTGAAGTCCCAAGAACCAGAGGTCAGATGAACAGGAGCCAGATTCACAATCCAGTGCGAGCAAAAGCCCATGAGCCTAGCCAGAAAGTCCACTTATATTGGATGCAGGCCTCACTCCCAAGGAAACTCCCTTTTGACTGATTGGCTACTCACAGCAGATCCCGTCCTGGAGGTGATCACATTATATCAGATCTCATCATTGAGGTGATCACATCATTATACGACTGCCAAATTACATCATAACTGCCAAACCACTGAGAATCATGGCCCAGACAAGTTGACACACAGTCTTAACAATCACAAGTACTAAATCGGTATTCATTTTCTATTGCTGTGTAACAAATTATCACAAAATTAGCAGCTTAAAACAACACAGATTTATTATCTCATAGTTCCCTTGGGTTAGGATGTGGTGCAGATTTGCTTGTTCCCCTTTTCAGAATCTCACCAGAGTGAAATCCAGGTATCAGCTGGGACTGTGATTTCGTCTCAGGCTTAAAGTCCTATGACAAGCTCACAGATTGTTGGGAAAATTCAGGATTTTTTTTTTTTATGATTTTAGGACCATTGTCTTGGTAGTTGTCAGCTGGAGTGTATTGTTGGCTCGTAGAGACCATCCTCAGATTCTTGCCATATGACCGCTTCCATGGGCAGTTTGCAATATAGAAGGAATCTTGAGGACCACCTCAGAATTTTGCCTACCACACAGATTTGTTCCTTATAGTATAAAGGACAAATAAAGACTTTTTAAAATTGTTTTTTTTTTTTTTGTGCTTTCAAACTATTTGTTTTCCTTTGGTGGTTGCCCACATTTTAAGCCTGCATTTCTTCAGGAAGACCAGCAACTATCGTAAAGTATGATTTTTTTTCTTTAGTAATATTTTATTTTTGGTGTGAAAATATGCACAACAAAACCCACTCCCATTCAGCAGTTTCTAGACATACTGATCAGTGCATTGTATCAATTTCTCATTATTTCTGTTCTTGTTGTTTCACTCCCATTGACATAAACTCCCTGCCCTCCAGCCTTCTGCCGATGCTTTAAAATAGCTGTTATCCACTTGGTCTTATATAGATAATGCAATACTCAAGGGTGACAATCTTTCTGAACTGTTACTTAGTTTAAAGGTGACTTCAGGGGATAATTTGGATTCAAGGTTTGAAAAGTAACTCAGGGCAATAGCCTCAGGGACTTCTCCAGCCTCAATAGGCCAAGCAAAATCTGGATTCTTTAAGAATTTGAAGATTTGTTTTACGTTTTTCTCCCTTTCTATCAGGATCCATCTGATCAGAACATTTGGTAGCAGTAGCCAGGCACCATCTAGTTCTTCTGGTCTCAAGGTAGAGGAGGCAGACGTTCATGGAGACAGTTAGCCCTGTAGTCTGGTTTCTTCTCTGATTCTTGAGTTCCCATCTTTCTCTTGTTCCAGACAAATGAGATCAATAGTTATGTCTTAGGTGGCTGCCTGTAAGCTTTTAAGACCCGGACATACCATACTAGGAGGTAGAACATAGACTTTAAGAACTACTTTATGCCAATTGACTGGATTGTCCCATGAGACCATGACCTTAAGCCTTCAAACCAAGAGAACTAGTCCCGTGAGGTGATTGGTTATGTCTAATGAATATCAACATTTGTATCCCCCCTTTTTTATTGGTTGTTAAGAGTAGCAAAATTACACATAACCTGTTAGGTGCCATCAAGTTGGTTTGACTCATAGTGACCCTGTGTACAACTGAACAAAACAATGCCCAGTCTTGCGCCATCCTCAAGATCGTTGTCATGCTTGAGCCCATTGTTGCAGCCACTGTGTCAGTCCATCTTGTTGAGGATCTTCCTCTTTTTCGCTGACTCTCCACTTTACCAAGCATGATATATAACCTAGCATTTGCCAGTTCATCTTTTTTCTTACGTACAGCTTATTGACATCAGTTACATTAGTCAAGCTGTGCAAACTTCACCTACATTTGGTGCCACTTTTCCCATCACCATAAACAAAAAGTGACTTCTACCTAGAAAATACTTCCCCCACCATAACCACCAATGAACATTAGTCTCTGTATATTTACATATTCTTGTTATGTCATAAAAGTGAGAACATAAAATATTTATCCTTTTGTGATTGACTTATTTTGCTCAACATAACTGTCCTCCAAGTTCATCCACGTTGCAAGATGTTTTGGGAACTCATTTTTTTTTTATGGCTGAGTAGCATTCCATTATATATACATACCACATTTTGTTTATTCATCCGTTGATGGGTAGTTAAGTCATTTCCATCTTTTTGCTAGTGAGGATGGTGCTGCAATAAACATAGGTGTGCTTATGTCTGCACAAGCACAGGAGAGGTGATACAGAAAGACAGAATGCTCAAAACTAGTATTTTACCACTACATTGTTTTCTGTTGCTACCTCCTAGTTTGTAAGGAAAGAAAGAAAAAATGTGAAATTGGGGATTTTTTTTCTTCATTTTACCTTTTTCCTAAAAACAAATATTACTAAGTTTTAAGTTTAAATGATGCAGAAAGGGTTTGAAGAGTTTTGGAGTTACCTCTTCTAGTTCTTTGAAGCTGTTGTTTGAAAGCAGCGAGTAGGCATACATAATTTCTATTTAGATAAGTAGTTGACATAAGCCAGAGGCCCAGGAAGGCAATTTAGACTTGTGTTTGTTTTAGTTTCTCTTCTCTTACATGGAAAGGATGATGGAAAAGTTGACAAATACTAATCATGGCTCCAACTTCAATAAAACTGTTGAGACACGTGCTGTTTTCTACCTTGAAGCAACATCCAATTAAAACTTTACTCAATTTCATTTCTTTCTTAAAGTCCTAATTCTTTCTCAGTCTTTCCTAATTATGTTAGGCCATAATTTTTTTTGTTCCTAATACCTAGCCCTACTGGAAAGAAATATGAATATATTTATTTTATTAAGGAGATTATCTTTTAATCTTCTAGAGTTCTAATGGTGCTTTTGTTGTTTTGTTTTGTTTTTTTTTTTACTTTTATAAATCTGCCTTGGTGTTGACAGTTATGGTTCAAAAGTTAAAAGGTAAGAATAATTACAAGTTATTTAAAGCACATTGCACATACTGTAGTTATCATTTCAGGTTTTAGGAAAGCAGAAGTTGAGAGAAAAACAGGAACTTGCTATCTTGAATAATGGATTTTTAAAACATGGTTCATGTTATCAATCCACAAATTTTGACTTCAGTCATGTATAAGTTACACGGTATCTTAGATATGCTTTGGCTGTTTGAGGAAGGAAGATCTCAAAACTTAGCCATGGAGTTTGGTTTCTTTACTTTTATAGATTAAAAGAGGGAAGGAGTTAACTTTTAGAAAACATATATATCATTTTCAAGGAGTCAAACCAAAAAACCAAACCCACTGCCATCGAGTTGATTCTGACTTATAGTGACTCTATAGTATAAGACAGAGTAGAATTGCCCCATAGGGTTTCCGAGGCTGTAAATCTTTAGGGAAGCAGACTGCCACATCTTTTTCCCATGGAGTGGCTGGGTTCAAACTGCCGACCTTTTGGTTAGCAGCCAAGTTGGCGGCCAACTACTGTGCCACCAGGGCTCCTCTTTCAAAGAGTGGATGTTTTAATGTTGATGAATTCCAATTTATCATTTTTTTCTTTTCTGGATCATGCATTTGGTGTCATATTTAAGAAATTTTTGCCTGACCCAAGGTCACAAAGATCTAATTTTTTTCAATGGCCTCCAAGGTATTATGGTGCACAGAAAAGCTTATTGAAAACAATTTTTTTAATGAACATTCTTACTAAAATTAAAAATTCTAAAACTTAGTTCTTAAGCTTTTAAGGTCAATTTTATTATTTTATTCTGTTTGGAGACCTAGAAAAATTTAAGGTGATTTTAAGGAGCCCTTTCATTGATTGTGTAATCCCATTTTCAAATTTAGTTAATTAAAATCTCTTAAAATTTAAGTGATGCCTTTATACAATTAAAAGCCCATTTTAAAAGTATTTCTGTTGTCTGACTGACAAAAAACCTTCCCAAGTACAAACTTGAAACCTTACTGATGAAGATCAAAGACTATAGCCTTCAGTATGGATTACACTTTAACATAAAGAAAACAAAAATCCTCACAACTGGACCAATAAGCAACATCATGATAAATGGAGAAAAGATTGAAGTTATCAATGATTTCATTTTACTTGGATCCACGATCAGCGCCCATGGAAGAAGCAGTCAAATCAAATGATGTATTGCATTGGGCAAATGTGCTACAATAGACCTCTTTAAAATGTTCAAGAGCAAAAATGTCACTTTGATAGCTAAGGTGCACCTGACCCAAGCCATGGTATTTTCAGTTGCCTCATATGCATGCGAAAACTGGACAATGAATAAGGAAAACTGAAGAAGAATTGATTCCTTTGAATCATGTGTTGGTGTTGAATATACTGTGGACTGCCAGAAGAATAAGCAAATCTGTCTTTGAAGAAGTACAGCCAGAATGCTCCTTAGAAGCGAGGATGGCGAGAGTTCGTCTCAGATACTTTGGACATGTTATCAGGATGGACCAGTCCCTGAAAAAGGACATCATGCTTGGTAAAATAAAGGGTCAGCAAAAGAGAGTAATACCTTCAGCAAAATGGATTGACACAGTTGCTGCAACGATGGGCTAAGCATAGCACCAACTGTGAGCATAGCACCAACTGTGAGCATAGCACCAACTGTAAGCATAGCACCAATTGTGAGGATGGCACAGGACAGGGCAGTGATTCGTTCTGTTGTACAGAGTCACTATGAGTGGGAACCAACTCGATGGCACCTAACAACAACAAGCACAAACTTAAATAAATCTCCTAATGAACTTATAGGTATGATGAGACTTAAATTCTTCTTTTATCTTCCAGTGTATTTTATACAAATATCAATCCATTTTCTAAATTACATTGCTATTTAAATTGGCTAATCACAAGGCTAATCTATTATTCTAGATGACCTAATTCTCTTACACATTATAAATGACTAAAATACAAAATATGTACAGATTATTTATTTAAAAATACTAATATATGATTTTGATTTTTTAAAAAACTTTTATATACTCAATTGTGAATCTTCTTGGGTTGAAAGATAATTACCTATTAAGGAAATAATTATACTATCCTTTCAAACAATTTTTTTGAGTTGCCTTATTAATTCAGTATGGTTTCTTAATAACCAGGGAAGCCTTTAGCCAGGATCTTGAGTGAATCCTTGCCCCAAATTAGTGACACACACAGAGCTATATTTTATGGTTACTTTATTCTTAAAATAAGATGCTTTACAGCCTTTTCTTAGATTCAAGTTAAGTATTTCTAATTCTTTAATCTACCCCCAAACAGGTTGTCATATCACTTAATTGGATTCAGTTAATCTGTTTACTACTTCATTCTGTTCTGAATCACTGTTACATGTTTCTTTTCTGTGAGTGCCACAAATCCTTCAGGATTAAAATGACATATGTTAGAATCCCTTTTTGGCTTTGACTCGGTGGATAGTTTTAAGGTCATGTTATCCAGTGCTAACCAAAAACTAAAAACATAATAATGATTTTGGTTATACAATTAATTTTCCTTAATTTGAAATTTTTTCAAAAAAGTAATTACTATCATTTAGCTTACAACTTTCCAGGAAATAAGAGTGAGTAATATGGTTACATTTATTGTAAAGCAGGACCTTTGTAAAATAATAGTAAAATAATGCCAGTCATATATCTGTACCCCAAATTATCTAGCATTATGTGTAAAAGAACAATAAACTTTTAAGAATTTTTATAACTAATTCTTTCCCTCATCTATCATTTAACTTCAGGCCTTTTGAGGTTATATATGTATATTCATTTTCTCATTTATATCTTTAAAAGGTTAGTAAAAACCAGTGTCTTAAGTTTTTAAAATGTAGTAAAAAATATATATAACCAGTTTATTAGTTTTACAATGGAATACATGAAGTATAAGAAAAAGCAACATATTTTGCCTATCACATGAGGTCACTGTGAGTTGAAATTTACTGGATGGCAAACAACAATAGTATTTCAATCAGCACTTGAATCTTCATTCAGAACTAAAACTTTCCCTTAGCTATGGTTTAGGAGTCCTGGTGGCACAGTGGTTAAGAGATCAGCTACTAACCAAAAGGTTGGCAGTTCAAACCCACCAGCAGCTCTGTGGGAGAAAGGTGTTGCAGTCTGTTGCCATAATGACTACAGCTTTGGAAAACCTACGGGGCAATTCTACTCTGTCCTGTAGGGTCACTGTGACAACAGAGGTTCAGCTAAGGTTATCTATTGGTGGGAGGCAGTTGGTTTCTCTTTTTGTTGCTTATTGCTTTGCTCATTTACAAGTTGCTATATTTTATCCCATCAGGATTTAAACTGGGGGGAAGAAATTGAGGTAGACAGGCAAACAATTTCTTACCTGACTACTGTGGTAAAATGGCTTCATTCTTTCTGAGCTTGGTAGGTGTTTAAGGCTTTTTCTTGTGTGAACTTCTGTGGATGCTTCAGAGGCCTTCACTGGGAGCTGTACTATCCATGACACTCAAGAATTTTTCCTTCTACTAGACCGTACCCCCTCACTCTCCAGACCTTCAATCTGGTTTTCTCTTAGGCCATTCATCGGTGAATAATAATCTTCTCCTTTCATTTTTTTTAGTGTTTTATCACCTCTCAGTTGATATCCTGGGTAGGATTTTTAATAGCTTTATTAACATATAATTCACAGACCATGAAATTCACCCTTTTAAAGTGTATGTTCTGTGGTTTTTAATATATGCATAGAGTTGTGCAACTATCACCACTATCTAAGTTTTAGGACATTTTTATCAGGCAGGATTTTAAATATCTCCATGTTGGTGTTCTGTGTGGTCCTGCTTCCTTGCCTCTGTCCTTCACCACTAGTGTAGCTATTCGTTAGCACCCATACTTCCTCACCCTGGATCTTTCTCCTGTCTGCCCTTTCTTCTGTCCCTCTCACTACTGCCTCAGAGTGATAGCCAAAGCCTTTCATTTCCTCAAGTGTGTATCAGGCACCAGTCTCCTGTGTCTCCCGTAACTCATGGAACGTATCAAGTGCTCCAGAGCATCTCACTGAAGCCTGTTTCACTGGCTTAGGTGAAAAATGGGCACCTCCCGATACTTTGAGGGGAGGCACAAGAGTTAGCACAACTCTGAGGAAATTTCTCCTTATGAAATCTGTTTACTCTTTATACACTGAATGTAGACTTTAGAGCTACCTAACCAGTTCTGGGAGCCCTGGTGGTATAGTGGTTAAGAGCTCAGCTGCTAACCAAAAGATCAGAAGTTTGAGTCCACCAGCTGCTCCTTGGAAACCCTATGGAGCAGTACTACTCTGTTCTGTAGGGTCGCTGTAAGTCAAAATCAGCTCGATGGCAGCAGGTTACAATGGGTTAACCAGTTCTCAGATATACTACTTAGGAAATTTTCTATAGGGTATTCTTTCTCACAAGTCACTTTGGTATCTCATTGTTAATAGTATCTTGATGCCTCTGTTGAAACTTCCAATTTAATATAGTGTACCTTAGATATCTCTTAGAAGGTAGTGAAGCTTGTAATTTTTCCCCTTCAACAAATGTTCTATCATATAATAAAGTATATTAGAACCTACAGACTTTTGGTAGAGGGAGTTTGAATAAATAATTGCACTTCTTGTAGAAGATATGTAAGAACTATTTTGGCCTTTTCAAAGCACTATCTGACATTTTCCTTTTTAACTACCATATTGTGCATTTAAGTAAATACTCCTCAGAGGCAGCCTTTAAGCATAATATGCTGTAGTAAACATTTGAAAAGAAAAGTAAAAGAGAAACGGCCACCTCATTTGCAGCTGTAATGGCTTTTTAAAATCTGGGTTAAAGTATAATAAGTGTAAATTAAAAGGAAACATTAGCTTTTCTTGTTACTTAAATAAACAGAGTCAACTTTTGGCTAAAACAGATTATTTTATTGGTTAATTTTTAAATTTAATGAAGGTCATTATTACAGAAAATAAGTATTTAAGATTTCCAATTTCTTCTTTTTTTCCCAAAGCCACCTGCTTCTGCTTACCAATAGATATACATTACACATTCTGCGTAAATTAGTTTGGTCTAGGTAGAAATCTTGGTAATAACTATAAAGAGCAATTTTTTTTTTTCAAGGAGTGTCAATCCAGGAAAATGTGTATAGGGAGATTTCAACTAGCTGCATTTGTCCCTTCCGCAATGAAAATAGGAGCCCCAGAGAGGGGAAAAATACAAATTAAAGATTTATCAATATACCACCTACTAGTTGGATGTCATTCAAAAAATGGTGACCCTACAAAAATGTCACCACACAGGTACCTTTCTGATCTTCTGTTAATTCAACTCATCTATAGCCTTAACAAAATATGTTCATAAGCATAACCTCTCCAAAATAGGTGGCATTTTTATTCCCATGTCACAGATGGAGAAACTGAAGTTTAGAGGTAAAATGACTTTCCCAAGGATAAATGATGAGTTGGTAGCAAAGCTAGATCTAGAAATAGTTAAGTCCATTCAGTGCAGAATTTACAGTTAGAATATATACTGGAGATGTGGAGATCAATTAATGAATGGAAGAAATCTGTTCCATCTTATTCCTAACCTGTCTCACCATGGCTGTAGAGTCTCCTCTGCTTGGAATGGATAGGATGAGACTTAGAACTACAGTCTGAAAGGCTTTCTTCAGTTCAGTCTGGCTGCTTTGGTTTAAACATCTACACTTTGGGAATTCTGGCAGCCTGAGGTCTCTGTCTTCTTCCATGAAGTAACTACCACCACCACCATTCTCCAGTTCTGTCTCGTAGTTATCCCTGCTTGCCTAAGGCGAATAGTTGTTTTGAGAGGTTTTTCCTTTTACCCAATTCCTTTACCCTCTGTGTGTTTAAGGTTGTGAGATTGTTTTTAAATTTAAGGCCATATTGAGTAATTAGATAGACAGGGGCCTCATAGTGCCTTTTCACAGATGGCAACCTTTACTACTGCAAGTGCAAGTGGAGTTAAGTTGCTGATGTGTAGATCATCTGTTACCTTGTTTCCTAGGTAATATGCATGTGTCACTAGCTGAGGCCCTGGAGGTTCGGGGTGGACCATTGCAGGAGGAAGAAATATGGGCTGTATTAAATCAAAGTGCCGAGAGTCTACAAGAATTATTCGGAAAAGGTAAGCTATTTTATTGTATTATTTGTTATTATTTTTCTGAGTATCGGGTAATTATGGGGCAGGGATCTTTGTTTTGTTTTGTTATTTCTGTGCCTTTGGCAGAGTATGGAAAGGAATACTTTTTCTTATTTCTTTGGGCTGAAAAGCTCAGATCTTGTCTTCATTCATTTGACCATTGTATACCTGATATTGTGCCAGGCACTGAAAAGATAATGGTGATCAAAACAAAAAACATTTCCTGCCTGTTTGGAGCTTACAGTCCAGTGTAGAAGATAACTTTTAATAAAATAGTCATAAACAAATGTGAAAAATGCAACCGTGACAAGGGCTACAAAGGAGGGATTCAGTGACTGTGAGAACCCACAGTAGGAGGACTTGACCTGGTCATGAGAAAGAAAAGGAAGTCTTTCCTGCACAAGTCACACTGAGCTAAGACTGAAAGAAGAGAAGAAATTAACTACGTGAGAGGGAGGGAAAAGCATTCCTGGCAGAGAGAATAGTGTGTGCACCCCTGTATCTTTGAATTGAGATAATGTAGACTGAATAAGTAGTGTTGTGCATCCCAGTAGAAGTGGTTACTTGGTCCTCATAGTTGTGTGGCATTTTGGAGCTGGAAGAGTTAGAGTCACCCTTTGGTTGTCCAAAAACACTTGATATCATGCTGATGTGCTAAAACCAAGCTTCATCTAAGGAATAATCGGTCTTTAAAAATTGGTTGAGTGAATTAATTAGGCATAATAAACATGAAAGAAACCAGGTGAGAATTTGAGGGTAGTGGTAGTTCTCAACGTGTGCTCCCTGGACCAGCAGCATCAACATCACCTGAAAACCTGTTAGAAATGCAAACACTTGGGCCCACACTTGTTAGCTGCCACTGAGTAGGCCCAGCACACATAATGACCCCATGCACAACAAAGCGGAAATGTTGCCTTGTCAAGCTCCATACTGTGATTGGTTGTGGATCAGACTGTTGTGATCCTCGGACTTTTCCTTAGGTGATTTTCAGAAGTTGATTGCCAGTCCTTCCTTCCTAGCCTTAGTCTGGAAGCTCAGCTGAAACCTGTTCAGCATCATAGCAGCACGCAAGTCCCCCACTGACAGACCAGTGGTGGCTGCACATGAGGTGCATTGGCTGGGAATCAAACCCCGGTCTACAGCATGGAAGGCGAGAATTCTACCATTGAGCTACCACACTAGACCTACCGAATAAGAAATTCTGGGGGTGGAGCCCAGGAATTTTTGTTTTAAAAAGCCCTTGAGGTCTTTCTTACGCAAATTTTGAGAATCATTGGAGGACTGAATTGCTAAAGATTTGGAGCCCTGCGAACCTTTTTGAATGGTAAAGGAGGTGACCAGTGATTGAGTACAAGAGAGTCTATAGCACAAGGGAAGAGTGTTTGGTGACATATGTTAAAGCTTTGTTGTTGTTTTCCAATCCAAAAACAGGAACTTGAATATAACAGTTTTAGGGCTCACCTAATTCTGCTGTAACCTTAGATGCTTGAAGATCTTTGATTAATCTAAAGAAAATTTACTCATTTTATCTAATACCACTTACCTAAAATTCAGCTATTTTAAATAAACTTTGTTGCTTTGTTTGTCTCACTTTAATTTTTCATAAAATTGCCTGTACCACCAGAAGTATAGGAACTCCAGAATGTGGAGCAGGTAGCCATGCTCCAAAGGTGGTGTTGAAGGTTTTGTTGGTGGAATTACTCAATTACTCACCAATACTCAGTCAGTTACTACTTAAGAAGCATCTCCCACATGTAAGGCATTGTGTGGAAATAAGTAGGTGTTGCTGTTGCCCCCAAGGGATTCATTCAGATCAGACAGATACATGTGGGAAGTGTAATACTTCAAGATAGTGTGTGCCAAATCAATAATATAGACCATAAGTACTACAAATGATCAGAGAACAGAGAGAGAATATTTCTTTTTGTCATGCAAATGGCAGGATCTCTGCTCTGGCCATGACTCATGTAGAATATAAAGCATCTTGTATACTGTAAGTATCTAAGGGTCTTTCCTTCCTTCAAATTTCATGATGTTAATAGAGATTTAACATCTGAATGTAAAGTGCTTGTCATCGAAAGGCAGTTACTGCATAATATATTGGAACATTACAGTAGACTTACTGAATGTGTTTTAAAATTGATTGTAAGGCAGGCAGCTGTGTCTTAAATACTGTCCAGTGGAACCGGTTACTGTAAGTCCCCCAGTCTAAAATTCTATTTATTTGGAGAAAACCCATGCTTATTTGATTTAGTTTTTCTGAAATCTAAGGTTTTTCTTTTTTGTGTGTTTGATAACACAATGTCTTTCTTCCACAAATTGTTCTTCTAATTCTTTTCCTGACAAGTTCTCTCCTTGTAACAAAACTGAAATAAAATAATTATTACTTTGCTTATTTTGTGGAGAAATGACGATGGTTTTGGTTCACTAGTAGATGCCCTTATGAATAACACTGGTGTATTAGGGGGAAAATGTAGGTAAAATATAGTGGTCTCTAAAAAAAATTTTTTTTCCTAAAATGTGCTTTTCTCTCTTGGTTTTGTTTTTCTGTATTTGTTACATAAATCTTTATTTTAGTTCTTGTCGATGGCCTTTTTTCACCCTGTCTATATTCTTGACTTGTACGTTGCTCCTGTGTCTTTTTTTTCAGTATATATGTGCAAGCATGCTGTTGGAATTCTTATGAATAGAAGGCTGGAGATAAGCATTTCCACTGGGAGATTACTGAACAAAGGCTGAGAAAATTATCTGTTTCTTCATCTTTTTGAGTTTTCTAGAAATTCATGGCTTTTACCATTTTTTTAAACAAAATTATTGTGGTTATTATTTGTAGATTAATGACATCTAAGCACGGTTTTATTGAAACACACCATCTTCAGATGACTTTCTCTGAAGGAGGAAAAATGTAAAACTTTAAAAAAAAATATGTAATTGCAAACATTTAGATGATGGCGATGAAGATGATTGGCTCTTCTTTTGTTGTAAGTTTCTTAGCTTTGTTGTCTTGTGGTTATTAAAACATGTGGCCTGTATGATTACTTCTTAAAATTTATTGAGATTTTCTTGTGGCCTTATGTTTGGCCCATTTTTGTAAATACTCTGAGCATTTGACAAAAAATGTATATTTTCTGTTCTAGGCTATGAATTGAGTTTGTTAATGTTGTACTTTCAAAAATTCTATATTCTTGGTATACTTGATCTGTCAAATTCTTAGGCATATTTACAATCTCCACTATGTTTTTGTCTGTCTTCTTACTACTGTAATCATGTAATCATGTATTTTTATATAATTTTGTATGGTACATATAATGGCTTTTGACTAATTTAAATGGATTGGATCTTTTATCAATATAAAATAAAACTTTTATTTCTTTTTACTACTCATTGCTTTAAATGCTATCCAGTCTGCTCTTAATATTGTCACCTCTGCTTTCTTTAACTTGCCATTTACCAGTATATCTTTCCTCCTTCCTTATTTTCAAATTATTAGTATTGTAATTTAGGTGTCTCTTGTAAATAGTATATAGCTAGATTTTACTTTTTGACCTATCTGAGGGGTTGTTATTCTTTACTAAGGAAATTAATGTAGCCATTGAAATATAACTCTGGAGGAATTTCATTAAGGGTTCTCCCATATTATGACTTCCTAATCATATGCTTCTCAGTCTATCTTATTAACTGTTTAGAAAACATAGCTTATGTCAGAAAAAACTTCATTTTAAGATTTTAGCTTTTATATCATGGGTGAACTTATGCAGGGGTTTAGTGGTCCTAGAGAATTAAAAGATCAGTTGTATCTCTACATACTAGCAATGAACAATCAGAAGTTAAGATAAATACTATTTACAAGAGCAGCAAAAATATGAAATACTTAGGAATAAACAAATACTTGAAGAGCTATATAAATGAAAACTAAAAAGCAATGCTGAGAGAAATTAGAGAAGACCTAAATAAATGGGGAGTTAATATTGTGTTCCTAGATCAGAAGATCAATTTTGTTAAGATGTCAGTTTTCTCCAAATTAATATTTAGATTCAATACAATCTCTGTTAAAATCCCAGTAGGCTTTTTTATAGGAATTGATGAGTCAGTTCTAAAATTAATAGGGAAATCCAGTGGACTTAGAATAGCCAAAACAACTTGGTAAAAGAATAACAAACGTAGAGGACTCATACTACCTGATTTCTTGACTTACTGTAAAACTACAGTAAACATGGTAGATAAATATATTAATGGAACATAGTAGAGTCCAGAAACAGACTCGTACTTATATGATCAGTTGATTTTTGACAAAGATGCAAAGGATAGTCTTTTTGGTGAAGGTGCTTTAACAATTGAATATCACATACCAAAAAAAAGTTAATTTTGATGTATTCTTCACACCGTATACAAAATTAAAATGAATCACAGACCTAAATATAAAGTTTAAGATTATAAAAGTTCTACAAGAAAACGTAGGAGACAATAATTGTGACTCTGGGTTAGGCGAAGATTTTTTAGTTATGACACCGAGTGCATAATCCATAATACAAATAGATAGATAGATAGATAAATTGGACTTTATCAGAATTAAAACATCTCTTCTAAAGATATTAAGAGAACAAAGTCAAAGATTGAGAAAAAGTGTTTGCAAATCACATAACTAATAAAGGACTTCTGTCCAGAATATATAAAAAAACTCTCAAATCTCAAAAGTAAGAAAACAAACAACCCAGTAAAAAATGGGTAAAAGATTCAAACATTCACTTAACGAAAGAAGATGTGCAAATTTCAGATTTCAGATAAGAACATCAGAGATATGCAAAAGACTCAATAACCTTAGTCATCAGGAAGATAACTTATTTGTTCCTTTATAGGAAATATAGGAAGTTTTTATGGGTTGTAAGTTTTTGAATAAAGCTTTGTATAGTTATCTACAGCTTTTGAAAGACTAAATCCTGACTACTCCCTTTATAATATATTCCTAATTATCTGCAACCTTAATTTTGTTGATTGAGGGTGTATCAGTTGTCTTCAACATGCTACATCTTGCCCTGCATTCATAAAGCCAGAATTAACAGGTCCTTCAAGTTAAATGTGTTTGAACCAGATAAAATTACTACGTTTGTTCCGTGGAAACAAACTATAAAACATGAAACTAATTTAATGTTTAGCATTCTTAAAATGAATAGTGTGAATTAGGCAATGTATGAAGCACTTACAGTAAACCACCCCTCCTCCCACAAACACACGCTCAGTACACTGTTTTGATTTGAAAGTATTTTGACTCCAGATGTTATAAACAGACCATTTTCTAAATTTAAAGAATCATACATTTAGAGGGGAAGGTGGCTATAGGTCCATGCTTTGTAACCCCATTTTTGCTGAGCAGTCTAATTTTACTCACTGTATTTGTTGTCTTAATTTTTATGCATATAGGATTTATCTTAATATTGGTGTATAACATATACAGTAAAGAATCTTATTAATTGTACTGACTGACAAATGTTTACATATATACACACCCAAATAATCACCAGCCAGGTTAAGATATAGAACATTTCCAACAATGGCTCTCTCACACTCCCTCCTAGTTAATTCTTGGTTACCAAGGGTGACCATTACTGGATTTACCGTATTTTCCCCAAATAACGTGTCCACACATATAATGCACATAGCATGCCTAGGAAAATAATGTGCAAGGCGGTTGCATGGTTGGCAAAAAAAGTGTAACGTGCATGTTATTTGCATAAAATACTTTTTATCACATAGATTAATTTTGCCCATTTTTACTATAAATAGGATAATACAATATGAACTTTTTTGTTCTTCTTTCACTCAACTTTATGACTGTGAGATTAAGCCATACTATATAACTAAGCTTTCTACAAAAATTTTATTGTAAAATATAACAAATATTTGTCATTTTAACTATTTTTGAGTGTACAATTCATTGATACTAATTACATTCATAATGTTATGTAACCATCACCTCTGTTTTCAAAACTTTTTCATCACCCCAAGCAGAAACTTAGTACCCCTTAAGCAATAATTCCCCATTCTCCCCTTTCCCCAGCCTCTGATAACCCATTACCATTAAGTTGATTCTGACTCATGGCAATGCCATGTGTTAAATAGTAGAACTGCTCCACAGGGTTTCCTTGGCTATAATCTTTACAGAGCAGATCACCAGTCCTTTTTTCCATTGTGCCACTGAGTGAATTTGTACCGTCAAATTTTAGGTTAGTAGTTGAATGCAAACCATTTGCACTACCCAGGGACCTTCAGCCCCTCGTAAGTACTAATGAACTTTGTCTCTATACATTTACCTATACTAGACATTTCATATAATGCAATACTTGCCCTTTTGTATCTGAGTTATTTCAGTTAACATAATGTTTTCAAGGACAATCCATGTTGTAACATGTATCAGAGCTGCTTTTTGGCTGAATAATGCTCCATTGTATGGATATACCACATTTTGTTTATCCATTCATCTGTTGATAGATACCTGAGTTGTTTCTACCTTTTGGCTATTGCGAATGATGGTCCAGTGAACACTGGTGTACACATATTAGTTTGAGTCTCTGCTTTCAAGTTTTTTGGATGTATACATAGGAGTGGAATTTCTGGATTATGTGATAATTCTATGTTTAACTTTTTGAGGAACTACCAAACTGTTTTCCACAGTAGCTGTACCATTTTACATTCCCACCAGCAATGGAAAATGGTTCCAGTTTTTCCACATCCTTGGCAACAGTTCTAATTTTCCATTTTTCTGATGACAGCCATCTTAGTGGAGGTAAAGTGGTACCTCATTGTGGTTTTGATTTGCATTTCCTAATGATTAATCGCATTGAGGATCTTTTCATGTGTTTATTGGCCATTTGTATATCTTCTTTGGAGAAATATCCAAGTCCTTTGGCCATTTTTTAATTGGCTTGTTTGTCTTTTTGTTGTTGATTTCTAGGAGTTCCTTATATATTTCGGGTGTTAACTCATTATCCAATATAAGGTTACCAAATATTTTCTCCCATTATGTGGGTTGTCTCTTTATTTTCTTAATAAAGTCATTTGTCGCACTGAAGTTTTTGTTTGTTTGTTTGCTTTATATCTAAAAACCAAACCTGTTGCCATTGAGTCGATTCCGACTCATAGCAACTGTATAGGACAGAGTAGAACTCTCCCGTAGGGTTTCCAAGCAGTGCCTGTGAATTTGAACTGCTGATCTTATCTACTTATTTATTTTGATTTTTTTGTTGTCTGCTGTAATATACATTTTTAAATATGTTGTATTTTAGATGAAGGTTTTCAGAGCAAACTAGTTTTTCTCATTAAACAATTAATACACATACTGTTTTGTGATATTGGTTGCCAACCCTACAACATTTCAGCACTGTCCCCTTCTTGACCTTGGGTTGCCCATTACCAGCTTTCCTCTCCCCTGCTGCCTTCTCATCCTTGCCCCTGGACTGGTGTGACCCTTTAGTCTCATTTTGTTTAATGAGCCTGTCTAATCTTGGGCTGAAGGGTGAATCTCAGGAATGACTTCATAACTGAGCTATAATGGTTCCTGAAGGCCATACTCTCAGGGTTTCACCAGTCTATGTCAGAGCAGTAAGTCTGGTCTTTTTTTTTTTTTGTGAGTTAGAATTTTGTTCTACATTTTTCTCCACCTGTGTCCGGGACCCTCTATCATGATCCCTGTCAGAGCAGTTGGTGGTGGTAGCCAGACACCATCTAGTTGTACTGGATTCAGTCTGGTGGAGCCTATGGTAATTGTGGTCCATTAGTCCTTTGGACTAATCTTTCCCTTGTGTGTTTGGTTTTCTTCATTCTCCCTTGCTCCAGATGGGGTGAGACCAGTGGAATGTCTTAGATGGCTGCTCACAAGCTTTTAAGACCCCAGACGCTACTCACCAAAGTAGAAATGTAGAACATTTTCTTTATAAACTATGTTATGCCAATTGAACTGTGTTCCCTGAGACCATGGTCCCCATAGCCCTCAGCCCAGTAATTGGTCCCTCAGGGAGTTTTGATGTGTCTTTGGAGCTTCCATGACCTTGCCTTGGACAAGTTGTGCTGGCTTTCCCAGTATTGTGTACTGTCTTACCCTTTACCAAAGTTACCACTTAACTATTGTCTATTTAGTGTTTTTCCCTCCCCACTCCCGCCCTCCCTCATAACCATCAAAGATTAATTCTTTTTGTGTGTAAACCTTTAGATGAAGGTTTACAGAACAAACTAGGTTCTCATTAAACAGTACACATATTGTTTTGTGACATTGGTGACCAACCCCACGACACGTCAAAACTCTTCCTTCTTGACCTTGGATTTCCTATTACCAGCTTTCCTGTCCCCTCCTGCCTTCTAGTCTTTGCCCCTGGGCTGGTGTGCCGCTTTAGTCTTGTTTTGTTTTATGAGCCTGTCTAATCTTTGGCTGAAGGGTGAATCTCAGGAGTGGCTTCATAACTGAGCTATAAGGGCGCGTGGGGGCCATACTCTCAGGGTTTCTCCAGTCTGTCAAGCCAGTAAATCTGGTCTCTTTTTTGTGAGTTATCATTTTTTCTACATTTTTCTCCAGCTCTGTCTGGGACCCTGTCTTGTGATCCCTGTCAGAAGAGTTCGTGGTGGTAGCCAGGCACCATCTAGTTGTACTGGACTCAGTCTGGTGGAGGCTATGGTAGTTGTGGTCCATTAGTCCTTTGGACTGATCTTTTCCCTTGTGTCTTCAGTTTTCTTCATTCTCCCTTGTTCCCAACAGGGTGAGACCAGTGGAGTATCTTAGATGGCCACTCACAAGCTTTTAAGACCCCAGATGCTACTCACCAACGTAGAATGTAGATTATCTATGGAGCTTCCATGACCTTTCCTTGCACTGGCTTCCCTAGTATTGTATACTGTTTTACCCTTCACCAAAGTTACCAGTTATTTATTGTTTTTCCCTCCCCACACCTCCCCTCCCTTACAACCATCAAAGATTGTTTTTGTGTATAAACCTTTTCATGATTTTTTATAGTAGTGATCTCATATAATATTTCTCCTTTTGTGATTGACTTTATTTCACTCAGCATAATGCCCTCCAGATTCACGAATGTTGTAAGATGCGTTGCAGATTAATCCTTGTTCTTTATCGTTGCATAGTACTCCATTGTGTGTATGTACCATAGCTTGTTTATCCATTCATCTGTTGATGGGCATCTAGGTTGTTTCCATCTTTTTGCTATTGTGAACAATGCTGCCATGAACATAGGTGTGCATATGTCTATTCGAGTGACAACTCTTATTGTTCTAGGATATATTCCTAGGAGTGGGATTGCTGGATCATATAATATTTCTATTTTTAACTTTCTAAGGAAGCGCTGTATCATTCTCCTAAATAGTTGTACCATTTTACATTCCCACCAGCAGTGCATAAGAGTTCCAGTCTCCCTGTAGCCTCTCCAGCATTTATTATTTTCTGTTCTTTTGATTCGTGCCAGTAATGCCAGGGTGAGATGGTATCTCATTGTGGTTTTGATTTGCGTTTCTCTAATGGCTAGTGATCCTGAGTATTTCCTCAGGTGTCTGTTAGCCAGTTGAATGTCTTCTTTGGTGAAGTGTCTGTTCATTTCCTTTGCCCATTTTTTAATTGGATTATTTGTCTTTTTGTTGTAGAGTTGGTGGATTTTCCTGTAAATTTTAGAGATTACACCTTTGTCAGATTTTTCATAGCCAAAGACTTTTTCCCAGTCTGTAGGTTCTCTTTTTACTCTTTTGGTGAAGTCTTTTGATAAGCGTGTTTAATTTGTAGAATATCCTAGTTGTCTAGCTTATCTTCTGGAGTTTGTGTATTGTTAGTTATGGTGTATATCCTGTTAATGCCATGTATTAGGGCCTCTAGCTTTGACACTGTTTTTCTTCTATGATCTTTATAGTTTTTGGTTTTATATTAGGTCTTTGATCCATTTTGAATTAGTTTTTGTGTATGGTATGAGGTATGGGCCCTGTTTTATTTTTTTGCATATAGACATGCAGTTTTGCCAGTGCTATTTGTTAAAGAGACTACCTTTTCCCCATTTGATGGGCTTTGTGCCTTATCAAAGATCAGGTGACTGTAGATGGTTGGATTTACATCTGGGTTCTCAATTCTGTTCCATTGGTCAACATGTCTGTGGCTGTAGCAGTACTAGGCTGTTTTGACTACTGTAGCTGTATAGTAGGTTCTGAGGTCAGGTAGTGTACATCTTCCTACGTCTTCTTCGATAGTGCTTTACTTATCCGGGGCCTCATCCTTTTTTTATATAAAGTTAATGATTAGTTTTTCCATCCCTTTACAGAATGCTTTCGGTATTTGGATTGGGATTGCATTGTATTTGTAGATTGCTTTGGGTAGAACTGACATTTTCACCATGTTGAGTCTACCCATCCATGAGCATGGTATGTTTTTCCATTTATGTAGGTCTCTTTTGGTTTCTTGCAGTACTGTCTTGTAGTTTTCTTTATATAGGTCTTCTGCATTCCTGGTTAGATTTATTCCTAAGTATTTTATTTTTTTAGGGGATGTTAAAAATGGTATTGTTTTCCTAATTTCTTTTTTGTAGTTCTCTTTATTGGTGTATAGGAATCCAGCTGATTTTTGTGTGTTAATCTTGTATCCTGCTACTCTGCTGAATCTTTCTACTAGTTTCAGTAATTTTCTCGTGGAGTCTTTTGGGTTTTCTATGTATAGTATCATATCATCCGCAAATAGGGACAGTTTTACTTCTTCCTTACCAGTTTGGATGCTCTTTATTTCTTTTTTTGCCTTATTGCTCTAGCTAGGACTTCCAGCACAATGTTAAATAGAAGTGGTGATAAAGGGTATCCTTGTCTTGTTCCTGTTCTCAGGGGGGAATGTTTTCATCCTCTCTCCATTAAGAATGATGCTGGCTGTTGGTTTTGTATAGATGCCCTTTATTATGTTGAGGAATTTCCCTTCTATACCTATTTCATTGAGAGTAATCAGGAATGGGTGCTTGACTTTGTCTAATGCCTTTTCTGCATCAACTGAGATGATCATGTGATTCTTTATGTGTTGGATTACATTGATTGATTTTCTAATGTTAAACCATCCTTGCATACCTGGTATGAATCCGACTTGGTTGTGGTATATTATTTTTTGAAGTGATGCTGAATTCTGTTGGCTAAAATTTTGTTGAGAATTTTTGCATCCATATTCATAAGAGATATTGCTGTATAATTTTCTTTCTTTTTTTGTGGTGTTTTTGCCTGGTTTTGGTATCAGGGTTATTATGGCTTCATAGAATCAATTCAGAATTATCCCTTTTCTATGTTCTGAAATAGTTTGAGTAGTATTGGTGTAAGCTCTTCTCTTAATGTTTGGAGGAATTCTCCAGTGAAGCCATCTGGGCCAGGGCTTTTTTTTGTTGGGAGTTTTTTTTCTTTTATTACCTTTTCAATCTCTTCTCTTGTCATGGGTCTGTTCAGATTTTCAACATCATTTTATGTTAGTTTGAGTAGCTGGTGTATTTCTAGAAATTTGTCCATTTCCTCTAGATTTTCAGATTTGTTGGAGTATGGTTTTTCATAGTACTCTGTTATGATCCTTTTTATTTCAGTTGGGTTTATTGTAATGTCCCCCATTTCATTTCTTATTTGGGTTATTTACATCCTCTCCTTTTTTTCTTTTGTCAGTTTGGCCAGTGGTTTGTTGATTGTGTTGATCCTTTCAAAGAACCAACTTCTGGTTTTGTTGATTCTTTCTATTTTTCTATTCTCTATTTCATTTATTCCTGCTATGATCTTTATTATTTCCTTTCTTGTGGTGGCTGTGGACTTC
>NW_004444232.1:624119-645339 GCF_000243295.1 Trichechus manatus latirostris | reverse complement strand
GTATCTTTGTTGAGTTTCTTTCTAGATGTTCTGTCCTTTACCGAAAGTGGTATGTTGAAGACTCCTATTAATGTGGAGCTATCAATTTGTCTTTTTGTGCTGTTAGAGTTTGTTTTATGCATTTTGGAGCCCTGTCGTTGGGTGTGTAGATATTTATTATGGTTTTATGTTCATGGTGGATTTTCCCTTTAGTCATTATATAATGCCCTTCTTTGTGTTTTATGGTGGAGTTTGTTTTAAAGTCTATTTTTTCTGAGATTAGTATTGCCACTCCTGTTCTTTTTTGGTAGCTGTTTGCTTGATATATATTTTTTCCATCCTTTGATTTTTAATATGTTTTTGTCTTTGTTTCTAAGGTGTGTTTCTTGTAGACAACATATTGATGGATCCTTTTTTTTTTGAAATCCATTTGTCGCTGTCTGTCTCTTTATGGGTGCTTTTAAGTCATTGAAGTTTAGTGTGATTATCGATAGGTGTGAGTTTATTGCTGTCATTTTCTAGTACTTTTTTTTGTGGGGCTGACGTTTTCATTGTTCCTCTTACTGTTCTGTGCTGAATTGCTTTTCTTTGTGTTTTTTTTTGTTTTTGTAGATTTTGTGTTTACTGAGAGTTTATGTTTTTTTCTTTAGTTTGATGAGTAGGCTTGTCAGCTTTCTTTGTGGTTACCTTGAAATTTACCACTAGTTTCAGTCTTTTATTACTTAATAACTCTTTGACTTCCTCTTCATTTGAACTTTCTATACCTACCCCATTTATTCCCTCTTGTATTGTTCTGACGTTGTTGTCATTTACAGATTGACTTCTCGGTTCCCTGTTGTAAACTTTTTAGTTTTGTTTTATCCTTAAGAGTTCGTTATCTAGGTTGGTATCTGACTGATTCTGTCTTATTGTTAGATTCATGTTGCTGGTTCTCTAACTGAAGGCCTTCCTTTAATAATTCTTGTAAATTATGTTTGGTTTTTACTTATTTTCTTAATTTATATTTATCTGGAAATGTCCTAGTTTTGCCATCATATTTGAGCGAGAGTTTTGCAAGATTATATTATTCTTGGTTGGCAGTTTTCTTCTTTCAAGATTTTATATATGTCATCCCATTGGCTTCTTGACTGCATGGTTTCTGCTGAGTAATCAGAACTTAGTTTTATTGTTTCCCCTTTGTATGTGACTTTTCGTTTGTCTCAAGCTGCTCTCAGGGTTCTTTGTCTTTAGTTTTAGTGAGTGTGTTTATGATATGTCTTTTTCTTTTGGGATCTGTCCTACATGGTGTTTGTTGAACTTCTTGATTGGTCAGCTTTTCATCTTTCATGATATTAGGGAAGTTTTCTGTCAGTAATTCTTCAGTGATCCTCTCTGTGTTTTCCATTTTATCCCCCTGTTCTGGAACTCTGATCACACACAGATTTTTGGTTTTGATTACATCCCACATTGTTCTCAGGTTTCTTTATTTTTCTTTGTTCTTTTCTCTGATTTTTCCTCAAACAAAGTGGTATCCAAGGATTGTCTTCAATTTTGTTGATCCTTTCTTCCATTGTTTAAAATTTGCTGCTAAAACCTTCTGTTGCACTGTCCATTTCTGAAATCTTGTTGTTTATGTTTTGGATGTCTAGTTGCTGTTTTTGTGTGATTTTTAGTTGTTTATTTATTTTGACATTTTGTTCATGTATTATTTTCCTGAATTCTTCCATTGGTTTGTCTGTATTTTCCGTGGTTTTGTCTATTTTTTTCCCTTATTTTGTCTGCATTTTCCTTCATCTTTTGGAGAATCCTGAACATTAGTGTTCTGAATTCCCTCTCAGGTAGTTCCAGTGCCTTTTCTTCTAGTAGAAGGTCACTTGATGTTTTATTTTGATTGCTTTCTAGAGCCATCCTCTCCTGTTTTATTTATTTGTTTTTATGTTGTCTGCTGTGTCCAGGACATTCAAGAATTATTTTCTTCATTTATTAATTTTATATTTGATTGTCTCTTTTTGCTTTTTTGTTTTATTTTGTTATGTCTGGGTAGGCAGGCTATGTGTGTTTTGTTGCTTGCTCACTTGTGAGTGTGATACTTCTCACCACCTTGTCCAACTGGGCAGGGCCAGTCACTCAGCTATGGTGCAGCAGGGCAAGTCCAGCAGGAGTGGAGGGGTGGGAATGGGTAGTTTGCGACTTGAACTGGGGGCATTCAGGTGGGATTGGGGGGCAGTGCAGGACGGGTCTGGGGGACCACATCAGTACAGCTCAGTTTGGCACGTGGCACACGGTGCAGATAGGTGGGAAAGGAGAGGATGTGATGTGCAGAGCTAAGTGGGTGGATGAAAGAAGAGAAAGAAGAGAGGAAAACAGTTGCAAAAAAGTAAAAGAAACGCAAAAATTGAAATAAAAAAAGAAAAGGGAAAAAGTAAATAAAATGGCAGTGCGGTAGGGTTTTGCAGTTGTGGGTGTTACAGACCTTTCGAGGCCGTGTGCTGGTGGCTGTCTAGCTGAGTGGTGTCACTTTTCCTGTTGAGAAGTAGCATGTGTGGCGCACGAGGCTAGATGGGCAGGAGAAAGGAAAGGAGAAGGAGAGAAGCAATAAAAAAAAGCCCAAAAACAGTATCAAAAAACAAACAAATAAACAACAGGACAAAGAAGAACAAAGCAAAAAAATCATAGCCTGTCAATAAGGGAAGGGGATGGCACACACAGCTAACTGAGCAGGAGAAAGGAAAGGAAAGATGGGAGAGAGAGAAAAGCAACAAAAAGAAGCCAGAAAAACAGTATGAAGAAGAAAAGAAGTAAACACACAAAAACAAACAAGCAAAAGAGCAATACAAACAAACCAAAAAATCACAGCCCATCAAGAAGGGGAGGGGATGGCACACAGGGCTAGCTGGGCAGGAGAAATGAAAGAAGGGAAGGGAGAGAGAGAGAAACAACAAAAAAGCCAAAAAATAAAATAAAATAAAAAACCAAACAAAAATTGAAACCAAAAACAAACAAAGTGGTGCCGAAAGGGTCAGCTGGTGGGGGAGGGGTGGACCCTGACGGCAGTGATCTAGTGTCTTTCCGCCGAGCAACCACCCTTTGGAAAGTGGCAGAGGCCATGTAGAGGGAAGAAGGATGGAAGGTGGGAAAGCATGTATGCCTAGTTACTGGGTGCTCTGTCTCCTACTGGGAGCTCCGTGGAGTTGCCTTCCCATACTCCCTGTCTGCAGTCCTTATTGGCTGGGGTCCAAGATGGTGAATCTGGCCACGTTAGCTGGTAGGGGACCTCCACTCTGTAGCTTTCCTCGTTCTCTGTTCTCTGTCAGTGTCTTATTCCATTTGATGCTCAGTTGAGTTCTTTAGTCCTTTATTTGGTGCTTAGGATTCCAGGATTAATTTTTGTACCTGTTTTATTTAGTTTTTCGGGTCTTTGCTACAGAGGGACAGCATGGTGCTTCTGTCTGCAGTGCCATGTTGACCCTGCCTCCACACTGAAGTTTTTCATTTTGATGTAGTCCAATTTATCTGTTTTTTCTTTTGTTTCTTGGACTTTTGGTATCATATCTAAGAATCCATTATTAAAAATAATGTCTTGAAGCTTTACCCCTGTGTTTTGATCTAATGGTTTTATGGTTTTAGTTTTATATTTAGGTCATTGTTCCGATTTTGAGTTAATTTTTGAATATGATATAAGGTATGGGCCCAATTTTATTCTTTTGCATGTGGGGCTCCAGTTGTCCCAGAATCATTTCTTGATGAGACTATTCTTTTCCCATTGAATGGACTTGACATCCTTGGTGAAAATCAGTTGGCCATAGATACATGGGTTTATTTCTGGACTTTGATCCTATTCCATTGGTCTGTATGTCCATCCTTATACTATTTCCACACTGTTTTAATTACTTTAGCTCTGTAGGACATTGTGGAGCCCTGGTTGCACAGTGGTTAAGTGCTCTGGCTGTTAACAAAAAGGTCAGCAGTTCAAATCCAACAGCTGCTCCTTGGAAACACTATGGGGCAGTTCTACTCTACCCCATAGGGTTGCAATGAGTCAAAATCGACTTGATAGCAACGGGTTTGGTTTGGTTTTTTTACAGGATATTATAGGAAGAAAGACCTGGTGATCTACTTCTGAAAATCAGCCAGTGAAAACATAATGGATCACAATGGTATGATTCTGTTGTGCAAAGGGTTGTCATGAGTTGGGGCCGACTCAATGGCAGCTAACAACAACAGTGTAGTACATTTTTAAATCAGTCAGTATGAGTCTTTCTATTTTGTTCTTCTTTTTCAAGACAGTTTTCGTTATTTAGGACCCTTTGCAGTTCTCTAGCAGCAGCCCTGGTGGTGCAGTGGTTAACTGCTCAGCTGCTAACCAAAAGGTTGGCAGTTCAAACCCACCAGATGCTGCACAAGAGAAAGATGTGACAGTCTACTGCTGTAAAAATTACAGACTTGGAAACCTTATGGGGAATTGACTTGATGGCTATGGGTGTTTGGTTTGGTTTGTAATTCCATATGAATTTAAGGATTGGCTTTTCCAGTTCTGGAAAAAAACAAAAGGCTGTTGGAATTTTGATAGAAATTGCGTTATATAACTAAGCTTTTTAAATGAAACATTTTAAAATTATTTTCACTTCCCTCAAATACAGAAATTAAAATGGAGCTTTATACTTTGTATCATTTAGTAAAAAGTTAAGATTTTTTAATTTCTTGGTAATGTGTATCAGTCATGGTTAACATTTTTGCAAGAAATGTATCCTAATATTTCTCTTAAAATAGAGTAGTGTGTACCGTTCAAATAATCCCTTTTACCTTCTTTCTCTTTGAGAAGAAAAATTCTTCACAATTCTGAAGAGCAGAAGTGAAAGGCATTAGTGATCAGAAAAATATTTTTATTAAGTAGATAGAAATATGACTGTATGTTATTATGTCGTTATTAAACAAAGGCAACTCCTCTTTGGAAAGATATATATTCTTCTGGCGAATGAAAATATACATTAATTGCCATTGACCTATTCATTCATTTCTGCAAAAATGAAATAAATGCCAGTCACCCTTGATATTACTGGTTTTTCTATCTTTGTATGAAATCCAGGCCCTTGAAAGTAAAATGAAGTCGCTGAGTTCATGTTTTAAATTTTGTAGTCTTTCTTTTCCCTGAGCTTTATGCAAATAAGGAGCCTTGGTCATGCAGTGATTATACACTCGGTTGCTAACCAAAAGGTCAAAGGTTGAAACCTACCAGCCGTTCTGCAGGAGAAAGATCTGGCAATATATTTTCTTAAAGATTATTACAGCCTTGGAAACCCTATGGGGCAGTTCTGGTCTGTCCTACAGGGTCACTATGAGTCAGAATCAGCTCATCGGCACACAACAATAACATTATGCAGATAGCAGAGGTGAAGAAGATCTCTTTTAACTTGAAAATTTTTCTGCATTTGGAAAAAACCTTTATAAAGGGCCTTTACCATAAAACTTATTTCTACTGCTAATTATTTAGTTATCAATTATTTCTGACAAAATATAATGTGGCAGCTCTGTGATCTGCAAAGGTTGTTATGAAGTTGTTAGGTGGCAACAGAAATGCCTGCTGTTTAAGAGGCTTAGCACTTGGTTCTGAAATTGCTTAGATAAACTTGTTAAGCTAAAATGATAAAATCAAGTTTTTAAATAGACTTTGCCGTTCACAGTTAACATTTTAAACACTGCTTGAATAAGATGGTCAAACTAAATATGATTGATGTACTTTAAAAAAATCGCCTTCCAGCAAACTTTCTTAAGTAGCCTGCATCCTAAAATGTAAATTACATATTTATGGAATATTTTTGCTCTCAAATTGTGGATCTTCCTTTGGGAAATAAAAGTTTGTGCTAATACCAGGGTCTTGGAAGCACCTTTCCCTAGATACTGTTTGTGTGCTTAGTGACACATTCATATATCAGATGGGGTGGAAGGAATCAAAGGTGTTCACCCCAAGGCTTGATCAAGTACAATATAGATATTTATTGGATTTATAGAAAGTGTTGGAAAAGAAACAAAATGTGTAGGAAGTTCATTTGTAGCTTGGTTTACTTTTGGAACAAGATAGAAAAAGCCAAATAAAGTTAATTTTATTAAATGGTTAAGGCAGTTTATTTCTAAGTGCACAGTGAGTGTCATCCTTAGTTTGGTGCCATTTAATCAGCTTCCTCCTTATACATACCCAAAACCAAACCCATTGCCATTGAGTCAATTCCGACTCGTAGCGACCCAAGAGGACAGAGTAGAACTGCCCCACAGGGTTCCCAGGGAGCGCTGGTGGATTCAAACTGCCGGCCCTTTGGTTAGCAGCCATACCTCTTAAACACGGCACCACCAGGGCTCCTCTTGTACATAGAGAAGAGCCCATAAGGTCTCCCTTCTGGTCTAAAGTTTCTTCTGATAGCCGTTTGGTCTTCCTAATACTATGACTTTAGTTATAGTTTTAATAATAGTTACTTGTAACACTTTGTGACTTGCCATAAAAACCTGCTGCCATCGAATAGATTTTGACTCATGGTGACACTATACGACAGAGTAGAACTGCCCCATAGGGTTTCCTAGACTGTGATCTTTACCGAAGCAGACTGCCACATCTTTCTTCCATGAGAGGGGCTGGTGGGTTTGATCCATTGACCTTTCAGTTAGCTCTTATAAAATGTTTTGCTGTGGCCTTGTAAGCGACAGTAAATGAATGAATGAACAAACAGCAAGCATTGAGGAAAGTCTTATCTCCATCTCAAGATGTATTTAGAATCAGTTAATTGGTTTGGAAATGGAGCAGATATAAGGTCAAGAAACGACTTAATTGAGCTATGATACCTTATTAATGCCATTATTAGGGGAGTACTCTAGGGCAGTGGTTCTTACTTTCAGGTAGGTTGGTATGCACATCAGAATCCCTGGGAAGCAAAAAATAGTGTGTAGGATCCTGTGCCCTATCTCCAGAATTCACACAAGAATCCTCAGTAGCTTAGGAGACAAGCAAGTCTGTGCGGTTTCTTAATTATCCTCTGTCTCCCATAGTGAGTAATTTCATAAATAATTTTTTTCATTATTCACATTAACAAAGCTGACACTTAACTTTGAGTCATACTTGAAAAAATAGCTAAAAGGGATAAAGATTGAAGAACAGAATAAAGATCCAGGGTATTCACTGAGTTAATAAATTAGAGCTCGTGGTGTTTGAAAGTTGAAAGAAAATTTTCTTTCTCTTCATAGTGGAACTCCAGAATAGCTTTTTTTTGTGACCAGCAAAATCTAACTTAATATGTTATTGTCATAGCAGAACAGAGCAGATGGACACTTTTAAAAGGTTGTGGACCTGTGATTTAAAAAAAAAAACCTGTTGCCATTGAGTCGATTCCAACTCACGGTGACCCTATAGGACAGAGTAGTACTACCATATAGGATTTCCAAGGCTATAATCTTTACAGAAGGAGACTGCCACATCTTTCTCTTGCAGAGCAGCTGGTGGGTTCAAACTGCCAACCTTTTGGTTTGCAGCCAAGCACTTAACCACTGTACCATACAGATGGAAGTGTAAACAAAAAAAAAAAATTTTTTTTCAAATATTTAAATTACATTATTGTAATGACATTGTACTGATCTCTGGGAAATTTATAGTTCTTATCTTCAAACCTCTTATACTCTAGAAGAAATACATGAAAACAGGTGCAAAAGCATGTCGTTCAGTATTTTGGCTTATAATTTTGGGGTCAGTTTTTATCGATGATGAAGATGAGATGGATTGGTGAAAATGGTAGAAACCAAAGGAAAATCAAAGAGGAGGAATTTAATATATTAAAGGAATAAATTGGGTAGTTTCCTCAGAATGTAATAATTGCCGGAGGAAATGAAAGGAACTGCTTAAATAGGTGGCCAGGGAGACATGCTGAAAAAGAAAGCAAATTCTTAGAGATCTGCTCTCCTCTGTCCACATTATTCAACCATTTAAGCCCTGTTGCTTTTGACAATCATAACCAATTTAGTTGTATTAATATCGATTGCCTGTATAACAGTTTTGTTAATCTGAGATCTCTTAAGTATTTTATTACCAAGTTGCATAGCTTAGAAATACCTCAAGAGTCTAGCATGTACATAACAAAATAGAACTACTAGAAGCCTGATTGTTCGCAAGTCATACCAAGATTCCAGCAGTTGTGGCTTTGTCAGGCAGCTTGCATCTGTTTAGTCATTAAAGAAAAAAAAAAAAAAAAAGAGGAAGAAATTGTGTTTATTCGTGTGACTAAGAAGTGTCACCTCTACAGAGCAGTTCTACTCTGTCCTATAGGGTCGCTATTAAAAAATAAAAAAATATATTTTCTATTCTAGCTCATAAAATATATCAATTTGGAGTGATAGTTTATGTAATTTTATGTTATCAGAATGCTACAACTTCTAATACAAATAATTTCTAAAGCTATATGTTGAAACTGTAGTTGATATATGCATATTGAAGTAGTATTTTCATTTAATGATTAATTTGTATTATATCTAAAGATAATGACTTGATACAGTAAACAACAATTTCACATGTGTAGTAGTTACACAATAAGTACTAATTGGCTTGATTGTCAAATTTTAAACCAATTATTTTAAATTGGGAATGGCACTTACTATATGTGTCAGGAATGGTTTTGAATTTTTTCTCCCATTAATGTTCACAACAGTCTTACCTATGAAGTAAGAATTAGTTTTACAGATGAGGGAACTGAGGCACAGATAGGCTGAGTACTTTAAAGTCACATCATAAGCCATAAATGTCAAACCTAGGAGTTGAACCCAGGGATTCTGTTTTCAGTCTGTACTCCTAACCATTGCACTATACTGCCTCTCTTAATTAAATGAGAATACATACTAAATTAATGAAGTCAGATATTAAAGGGAATGAAATGAATCTGCCAGCTTGTCTGATATCTTTCTAAATCTCCTGGGTGAGTTTAGGAATTTGGATGATTAGCAAGGTCTGGGACCTACTATACTAGCATATAAGTTCTTGAGGATCAAAGGCATATGGGAGTTTATTGAAAGCTGTTGAATGATTGGTTAAATAAAGAAATTTTACACGATGTCTTTGAAAAGACATTTTAATTTACGTCTTTATCAATTTATCAACTTAAATTATTACATTTGGTAGCACATTACAAGCTGCCTGAAATTCTAGTCAAAGAATAAAAACAAATGCAATCAAGACAGAATTCAAATTCAAACAAAAGATACATTTTGAAGCAAAGAAGAAGAAACATTTATTGTAGCTGGAAGCCTTACTAATTCTAATTCTGATGAATTATGAAAGGGATTAATTTCTATTAGTTCAGAACTCTACAGTCTAAATCAGGTATCTTAACCTGGGTCCATAAATGGACCCATGAACCCCTGAATTTTTATACAAAGTTATATTTATGGACAATTTCCTTGAAAAAAGGACCACAGTTTTCACCAATTTCTCAAAGGAATCCATGTTCCAAGAAAAGCTTAAGAACCACTGATCCTTATCCATATCTATATACCACTGTGATAAAGCACTTGATCCAAGTTTAATTCTTATGACTGACGTTAATTGTCTATTTCTAGTTTCTAAGATCGGCCATCCAGGAATTGAAAGATTAAGCCATATCAAGGCATTATTGTTAATAATGTTAGCAGTAGTGGGTATATGAAAGCCACTCTCCTTTTCTAGCATGTTGATTTGGTGTAAAAAATAACTGCTTATGATGATCCATATGAATAGGATGGGATATACGTTTAAGTGATCTCTAGTTCCTCTGATTGTAATTTTAATAAATTATGGGGTTTTTTTCTCTCTCTTTTTATTCTGTGTGATTACAAACCAGTGAGTATAGCTGATCCTGCTGCCCTTGGCTTCATTATTTCTCCATGGTCTCTGCTGTTGCTGCCATCTGGTAGTGTGTCATTTACGGATGGAAATATTTCCCATCAGGATCTTCGAGCATTCACTGCACCAGAGGTTCTTCAAAATCAATCACTAACTTCTCTCTCAGATGTTGAAAAGGTAACTGTTAAGTCTTTTTTTATTGGTTTTTGCTTTTGTTTCTTTGGTGTGGGGTAGGGAAAGTAAAGAAACTGGGCCACCCTATCTCAACCCTGTGGGAAAAAAAATTCATTTATTTTAATGTGATCATGTATTCCAAGAAGTTCACGTTTATTTTAAGAGTTCAGAAAATAGTTTTATAAATGTTTCTGGAGCTGACAAAACATATGATAAATACAATCTGTTATTAATTTATTTTTACAAATACTTATTGAATGCTGTGTATAAAATACTGTGCTCATGAAGGTGATACAGAAGTAATCAGAAAATTGTCCCTGGTCAACATGTATGTTACAATCTATAATGCATATATTGTTACATAATATGTAGATCTATAATATATGACAGAATGAAATAAATGTAAGAGAAGATAAATTGTTTTCAAAGCCTAGAAGATATACAATTAATTTTAGTATTGAAAGATATCAAAGAGACAGCATTTGCAATGGGCTTTGAAGAATAAGTAGAATTTAGATCAGTGAAAATAGAACAGGCATTCCCATCAGGATTTTTAATAATGTGTAATGATAAGACATAAGAAATTGCCCGCAGTGATTGGGGAATAGGGTCAGACCAGTATTAGGTTCCTGGAAGGTGTTGGTCAGAATGAAGGCGGGTTTGCCGGGACTTGAGACTTTCTTCTGAGGCAGTGGGGATCAATCATATTTTATGAAAATGATATGATGTGATTTGTAATTTCATAAGTTAAGTGTAACATAGGTAACTACCCAAACCTATTGCCGTTAAGTTGATTCCGACACACTCCAATTAGATTCCCACACCATTCCTACTTATCTACTCACATGAGTCTGAGTAGATAACTAAGGGAGATAAAAGACTGTGTGGGAATCTAACTGGAGTGTTTTAATAGTCTGGTCAAAGAACTGAAAATAGTGTACACTTACTCCTCACAGGGATCAGTCCCTGGAGAAGGACATCATGCTTGGTAAGGTACAGGGTCAGCAAAAAAGAGGAAGACCCTCAACGACATGGATTGACACAATGGCTGCAACAGTGTGCTCAAGCATAACAATGATTATGAGGATAGCACAAGACTGGGCAGTGTTTCGTTCTGTTGTACATAGTTGCTGTGAGTTGGAACCGACTCGACAGCGCCTAACAACAACAACTACTCCCTTATCAACTATCTTGTTATCCAACATTTTGCATTTACAACAATAATAAAAGAATCTACTGTCCAACTATTTTGCATATTAACAATAAACATCTAGCAGTAACAAACACCAAGGTGTGAGGCAAGAGTAATGCTGGCTGTGATGGTTAAGGTTATGTGTGAATTTGGCTGGGCTGTGATTCCCAGTGGTTTGGCAGTTATGTAATGATGTAATTTGACAGTTATGTAATGTTGTAGTCATCCTCCATTTTGTGATCTGGTGTGGTCATCCTTCATTTTTGCATAACACTGATCTTCACATAACGACCTGTTCCTTCTCAATAAGTGAAGAGTAGGTGTAATGCCTTGGGAATATAGGAGTGGATAAAGGAGATACAGTGGAGATGAAACTAACAGTTTGACAGTTCATTTTATGGGACAGTGAAGGAGAGGGAAACATTTTTGATAGAAATATCCGATCTTAGTATAAAGATGCCATTGACTTAAGAAAATCTAACTTCATAGGCAAGGCTATGAGAGAAAGAAAATTGGACAAATACATATTGTGCTCTGTAGCAGGCTGTGGGTAATTTAGATATGAAACTTTGGAGAATTTAGAATTGGCTATGAACATCCTTTTCCATACACCGTTCCACATAAATGTGGAAATTCACTGTCTAATAATTTCCTAATAGTTAAATTGTTAATCAAGAAGCATGTGCATTCTAAATTTTGATACATCCAAAGAAACTGTTGAATTTATCCTTCTGTAGACAAAGCATAAGAATGTTTCCCTTTTCAGAGATTGAGTTGCTATGTGTGTGTGATGATTCAGCTGGAGAAAAACATGTTGATTTGAGCCATCAATTGTGTATCAAAAAACACTGAGAGAAACTGGTGTAATGAATGCAGGTTTATCTACTTTTTATATTCCATGAGATCCTTCTATAGAATCTTTGATCAAAATTTTGATCAAATCACTAAGAAGTACCAGCAAGCAGTGAAGGGAGACAATCAGTGACTATAAGGTAGAGATAACGAACTGCCAATGTATAAGGCATTGTTGTTTTTGTTAGACACCTTCAAATTGGTTACTACTCTTAGCGACCCAGTGTACAATAGAATGAAACACTACCTGGTCCTGCCCCATCCTCACATTCGTTGCTATGTTTGAGCCCATTGTTGCAGCCACTGTGTCAATCTGTCTTGTTGAGGGTCTTCCTCTTTTTCACTCACCGTCTCCTTTACCAAGCATGATGTCCTTCTCCAGTGACTGGTCCCTCGTAATAACCTATCCAAAGTACATGAGACAAAGACACGCCATCCTTGCTTCTAAGGAGCATTCTGGCTGTACTTCTTCCAAGATAGATTAGTTTGTTCTTCTGGCTTTGTTATTGTTAGGTGATGTCGAGTCAGTTCCTACTCATAGCGACCCTATATACAACAGAACGAAACACTGCCTGGTCTTGCGCCATCCTCATGATTGTTGTTATTCATGAGCCCATTGTTACAGCCACTGTGTCAATCCACATTGTTGAGGGTCTTCCTCTTTTTTGCTGACCCTCTACTTCACCAAGCAAGCATGATGTCATTTCTCCAGGAACTGATCTCTCCTGATAACATGTCCAAAGTATGTGAGACGAAGTGTCACCATCCTCACTTCTAAGCAGCATGCTGGCTGTACTTCTTCCAAGAGAGATTTGTTCGCTCTTTTGGCAGTCCATGGTGTATTCAGTATTCTTCGCCAGCACCATAATTTAAAGCCATCAGTTCTTCTTCGGTCTTCCTTATTCATTGTCTAGCTTTTGCGTGTTTATGAGGCAAACACCATGGCTTGGGTCAGGCACACCTTAGTACTTAAAGTGACATTTTCATTTTTTAACACTTTAAAGAGATCTTTTTTGCAGCAGATTTGGCCAAGGCATACATCGTTTGATTTCTTGACTACTGCTTCCATGGGCGTTGATTATAGAACCAAGTAAAGTAAAATTCTTGACAACTTCAATTTTTTCTCCATTTATGATGATATTGCTTACTGGTCCAGTTGTGGGGATTTTTGTTTTCTTTATGTTGAGGTGTAATCCATGCTGAAGGCTGTAGTCTTTGGTCCTTGTCAGTAAATACTTCAAGTCCTCTTCGCTTTCAGCAAGCAAGGTTGTGTCATCTTCATATGGCAGGTTGTTGATGAGTCTTCTCCAATCCTGATGCCACATTCTTCTTCGTATAGTCCAGCTTCTTGAATTATTTTGCTCAGCATACAGATTCAATAAATAAGGTGGAAGGATACAACCCTTATGTATACCCTTATGTATACCTTTCCTGATTTTAAACCATACAGTATCCCCTTGTTCTGTTCAAACGACTGTGTTTTGGTCTATATACAGGTTCCTCATGGGGACAGTTATGTGTTCTGGAATTCCCATTCTTTGCAGTGTTATCTGTAATTTGTTATCCACACAGTCTAATGCCTTTGCATAGTCAATGAAACACAGGTAAACATCTTTCTGATATTCTCAGCTTTCAGCCAGGATCCCTCTGACATCAGCAGTGATATACCTAGTTCCATATGCTCTTCTGAATCTGGCTTAATTTTCTGGCAGTTCCCTGACAATGTACTGCTGCAACCATTTTTAAATTATCTTCACCAAAATTTTACTTGTGTGTGATATTAATCATATTGTTTGATAACTTCCAGATTCTGCTGGATCACCTTTCTTTGGATTGGGCACACATGTGGATCTCTTCCAGTCAGTTGTCTAGGTAGCTGTCTTCCAGATTTCTTGACATAGGCCAGTGGGCACTTCCAGCGCTGCATCCATTTGTTGAAACATCTCAGTTGGTATTCTTTCAATTCCTGGAGCCTTTTTTTTCTCCAGTGCCTTCAGTGCAGCTTGGATATCTTCCTTCAATACCATTGATTCATTATCATATGCTACCTCCTGAAATGGTAGAACATCATCCACTTCTTTCTGGTACAGTGACTCTGTGTATTCCTTCTGTCCTGTTTTGATGCTTCCTGCATCATTCAGTATTTTGTCCGTAGAATCCTTCAATATTGCAGCTTGAGGTTTGAATTTTTTCTTCAGTTCTTTCAGCTTGAGATGCCAAGCATGCTCTTCCCTAGAGGTATTCTGATTAGGAATAATTTTTGTAAGTGTCTAGGAATTCTTTCTGGAAGGTATTTAAAAGCCACAATATAAGAAAAAAAATACTTAGTTGGAATTTCAGGAGTGCAAATGCTTTTCTCATTTGTTGAGGACTTTTCCAAATTGCCTTGAGATGTCAAGATCTCCAAATGGTTAAACCAATTGTGTCTGGGAACAACTGTTAGACCACCTGTTAGAGAAAGTGATGGAAGCTACTCTATTATGCTAAGTATTGGGAATGAGATGGGTGTGGGATTGTTACCATTACTATTTTACAGTTGATTTCTTTGTGAGTCTAATTAGCTTATGTCATACCTCAAAGCTCTTGTGCAATTCTAAATACAAAGATAATCAAAGGCAAGTTTTTTTCTTCCTTCCACTGTTGGCAATATAAGGCAAAGGTCAGAGGAATAATTTATTCTAGTATTTTAGTTTTAGTGTGGCCAGGACATTTTGAAGAAGAGGGTGGTAATTGCATTAAATATCTTTAAAGGGTTAAGGATATGCCATTAACCTAAACTAGAAAAAGATACAAACAAACCCATTGCCATCAAGTCTATCCCAATTCATGGTGGCCGCATGTGTTACAGAGTAGCACTGCTCCATGGAGTTTCATGGCTGTAATCTTTATGGAAGTAGATTGCTAGGCCTTTCTTCTGTGGCATCACTTGGTGGGTTTGAACCACCAACCTTTAGGTTAGTAGTCAAGTGTAGACCATATGTGTTGGCCAGGGACCTGCCATTAACCTAGCACTCAAGAAATACTTGCTATTGATTGTATATAAAACTTTAAAAAAAAAATAATAATGCTCAGTGCTTAGCACAGTGCAGTGAATAATGCCAAAAAAACCAAACCTATTGCCACCGAGTCGATTCTGACTCATAGCAACCCTATAGGACAGAGTAGAACTGCCCCTTAGGGTTTCCAAGGAGCAGCTGGTAGATTTGAACTGCAGACCTTTTGGTTAGCAGCTGAGTTCTTAACCACTGGGCCACCAAGACTCCCAGTGAATAATAGGTGCTTAATAAGATCTTGACGCATGAAAATGTTCTTTTCCTTCAATAAGACTTGCATATAGAAGTGTTTTGTAAATATTTTTCAGAGATTGTGTGTGTATGTGTGTGTGATGATTTTCAAACAGTTGTATAACAATATTTATCTTACTGCCAGCTATATAAATTGGTACTTTTATTTACCTTAAAATATCATGTTTCAAGGTAGCATGTCCCTTTTAATAACTTGATGGATTTATACAGGTCACACTAGGCTTTTTGGTCCTCTGGCTTTTCCTTTTTATTGGGTAATTGCTTACTTCCTGCTTGCCTGGCACATGGTGTGTTTATTTGGCTGTTCTTTTGAAATCAATATTGAGGGAATTGGAACCTGAAAATATTATTGTAATTTCTTATTCAAGAATATTGATGTATACTAAGAATTTATACCGTATTTCTTATAAACTAAAGAAAGTTTAAGTGTACTGGAGAAAAGTGGATAAATCCCACCTTCATTTCTAACTGCATGGTAAGAATCAGCGCAAATCCAATCCCCGAAGTGTGGATGCAGTTCCTCACACTCCCAGTTCTCCATCCTTGTCACCAGCCTCCCAAGCAACACACTGTCTCTCAACCCTAACCACCCAAAGCTGAATCAGAGCTCACCAGTTAGACGGATACCTTCTTGCAGACTGCCAGAAAGCAGATGCCATTCCCTGCTGCCTCTCACTACCTCTGTGGGTGAGATAATTCACTGGACTGACTCACAGAATTCACAGAGTATACCATACTATTACAGATTTATTACAACCAAAAAGGATATGAATGAAGAAAAACATAGGGTGGGGAATAAAAGGAGTCTGAGCGCAGAGCTGTCCCGAAGAGAGATGTGGTACCCTGTACTGTGCGTGGTCACCAACCAGGAAGCGCATCTGACCCTCAGGGTACAGGGCTCTTACTGGCCTCCGTACGTGGCCATGATAGACTAAATCATGCCTCTTGAGGCTTAGTCCACTTTCCCAATATTAGCAGAAGTCTCAACTGAAATCGTCACAAAGATGCCTAATGCCTTTAACCAGTATACTATACTTATTCTAGGTTAAATCTTGTTAACCCATCCTCTCTCCCCTCCTTCTCATTCATTCATAAATTTGATAAATATATTTGTTATATGCCAGACACCCTGTCACTCAATGAAGAAGAAACTCCTCAATTGTCTACTGGCAGAGTCCAATGTGTAATCACATAATTAATTGGAATTTTTATTTATTTTGGTGAAAATATACACAGCAAAAATACACTAATTCAGGAATTTCTACATAATTCAGTGACATTGATTACATTCTTCAAGTTGTGCAACCATTGTCATGGTCTTTTTCCAAATTATTTCTCCTCCATTGACATAAATCACTGCCCCCTCAGCTTCTCATCTAACTTTTCGAGTTGCTGTTGTCAGTTTGATCCCATATAGGTATTTCTTTAAAAGAACACAGTGCTCAAGGTAGACATTCTAGCTAATAATCTAATCTTTCTCTTTTTTTTTTTTTTTTTTAAACTAATTAAGCTAAACTTGTTTGGTTTAAAAAAGACCTCAGTAGATAATTTTGGTTTAAGATTTAAACATTATCTCAAGGCAGTATTTTCAGGGGTTCATCAAGTTTCAGTAACTATAGAAAGTCTAGGTTCCACAGAAATTTGAAATTCTGTTCTGCATTTTTTGCCCTTCTGATTAGGATTCTTCTATAAAATCTTTGATCAAAACATCCAGTAATGGTAACTAGGCACCAACCAGTTCTTCTGTTCTCATGGTAAAAGAGGCAGTGGTTCACAGAAGCAATTAGAAACAAATTCCATTTCTTCCTCATATTCCTTCTTCCCCTGCTGCTCCAAGTGAATGTTGTTGTTGTTGTTGTTAGGTGCCATAAAGTTTATTCTGACTCATAACGACCCTGTGTACAACAGAATAAAACACACTACCTGGTTACGCACCATCCTCACGATCGCTGCTGTGTTTGAGCCCATTGTAACCACTGTGTCAGTCCATCTCACTGAGATTCTTCCTCTTTTTGGCTGACCCACTACTTTATCAAGCATGATGTCCTCCAGGGACTGGTCCCTCCTAATAATATGTGCAAAGCACATGAGACAAAGTCTTGCCATTCTCACTTCTAATGTGCATTCTGGCTGTACTTCTTCCAAGACAAATTTTTTTGCTCTTCTGGCAGTCTGTGCATGGTATATTCAATATTCTTCACCAACACCATAATTGAAAGCCATCAGTTCTTCATTTTTCCTTATTACTGTCCAGCATTTGCAAGCATATAAGGCAATGGAAAATACCATGGCTTGGGTCAGGTGCACCTTAGTCCTCCCTTTGCCTTCTAACACTTTAAAAGAGGTCTTTTGCAGCTGATTTGCCCAATGCAAGATGTCGTTTGATTTCTTGACTGCTGCTTCCATGGGCATTGATTGTGGATCCAAGTAAAATGAAATCCTTGAGAACATCAATATTTTCTCCATTTATCATGATGTTGCTTATTGGTCCAGTTGTGAGCATCTGTGTTTTCTTTATGTTGAGGTGTAATTCCTATGGAAGGTTGTAGTCTTTGATCCTCATCAGTAAATGCTTCAAGTCCTCTTCGCTTTCAGCAAGCAAGATTGTGTCATCTGCATATGGCAGGTTGTTAAGGAGTCCTCGTCCAATCCTGATGTGATGTTCTTCTTCATATAGTCCAGCTTCTCAGATTATTTGCTCATCATACAAATTGAATAAATATGGTGAGGGGATACAGCCCTTATGCACACCTTTCCTACGTTTGAACCACGCAGTATGCCCTTGTTCTGCTTGAATGACTGCCCCTAGGTCTGTGTACAGGTTCAACATGAGCACAATTAAGTGTTCTGGAATTGCCATTCTTTGCAATATTATCCATAATTTGTTATGATCCACACAGTCGAATGCCTTTGCATAGTCAGTAAAACACAGGTATGCATCTTGCTGGTATTCTCTTCATTCAACCAAGATCCATCTGACATCTACAGTGATACCCCTCGTTCCACGTCCTCTTCTGAATCCGGCTTGAATTTCTGTCAGTTCCCTGTCAATGTACTGCTGCAATCATTTTTAAATTTTCTTCAACAAAATTTTACTTGTGTGCAATATTAATGATATTGTTCAATATTTCCATGTTCTATTGGCTCACTTTTCTTTGGTATGAGCACAAATATGGATATCTTCCAGTTGGTTGGCCAGGTAACTGTCTTCCACATTTCTTGGCATAGACAAGTGAGCACTTCCAGCATTGCATCCGTTTGTTGAAATATCTCAGTTGACATTCCTTCAATTCCTGGTGCTTTGTTTTTCACCAGTGCCTTCAGTGCAGCTTAGACTTCTTCCTTCAGTACCATTGCTTCTTTATCATATGCTGCCTCCTGAAATGGTTGAACATTGACCAGTTTTTTTTGGTACAGTGACTCTTTTTATTCCTTCCACCTTCTTTTAATAGTTCCTGTGTCTTTCAATTTTTTGCGCATAGACTCCTTCAGTATGTCAACTCAAGGCTTAAATTTTTTTTCAGTTCTTTCAGCTTAAGAAATGCTGAGCATGTACTTCTCTTTTGGTTTTCTAATTCCAGGTCTTTGCACGTTTCATTATAATACTTTGTCTTCTTGAACTGCCCTTTGAAATCTTCTGTTTGTCTCTTTTACTTCATCATTTTTTCCATTTGCTTTAGCTACTTTACATTCTAGAACAAGTTTCAGAGTATCTTCTGACATCAATTTTGGTCTTTTCTTTCTTTCCTGTCTTTTTAATGACTTCTTGCTTTCTCATGTATGATGTCCTTGATGTCATCCTACAACTCGTTTGGTCTTCGGTCATTAGTGTTTAGTGCATCAGATCTATTCTTGAGTTGCTCTCTAAATTCAGGTAGGATATACTTAAGGTCGTACTTGAGTTCTCATGGACTTGTTTTAATTTTCTTCACCTTCAGCTTAAACTTGCATATGAGCAGTTGATCATCTGTCCCACAGTCAGCCCCCTGCCCTTGTTCCATCATGTCTTTAAACAGATGCAGTCGATTTGATTTCTGTGTATTCCATCTGGCAAGGTCCATGTGTATAGTCACTGTTTATGTTGTTGAAAAAAAGGTATTTACAATGAAGAAGTCAGTGGTCTTGCAAAATTCTATCATGTAATCTCTGGCATCGTTTCTATTACCAAAGCCATGTTTTCCAACTAATGATTCTTCTTTATTTCCATCTTTCCCATTCCAATCACCAGTAATTATCAGTGTATCTTGATTGCGTGTTTGATCAATTTCAGACTGCTGTAGTTGGTAAAAATCTTCAGTTTCTTCATCTTTGGCATTAATGGTTGGTGTGTAATTTGAATAGTAGTTGTATAACTGGTCTTCCTTGTAGGCGTGTCGATATTATCCTATCAATGGCAACATTGTACTTTAGGATAGATCTTGAAATGTCCTTTTCAACAATGAGTGCTATGCCATTCTCTTCAGTTTGTCATTCTTGGTATAGTAGACCATAGGATTGTCTGATTAAAAATGGCCAGTACTGGTCCATTTCATCTCACCAATACCTAGGATATCGGTCTTTAAGCGTTACATTTCATTTTTGATGACCTCCAATTTTCCTAGATTCATACTATGTAACATTCCACATTCCAATTATTAATGGATTTTTGTAGTTCTTTCTTCTCATTTTGAGTCATACCACATCAACAAAGGTCCTGAAAGCTTTACTCCATCCATGTCATTAAGATTGAATCTACTTTGAGGAGGCAGCTCTTCCCCAGTCGTATTTTGAGTGCCTTCCAACCTGAAGAGCTCATCTTCTGCCAGTGTACCAGACAATGTTCTGCTGCTATTCATAAGGATTTCCCTGGCCAGTTTTTTCAGAAGTAGAATCACCAGGTTCTTCTTCCTAATCTGTCTTAGGGTAGAATCTTTGCTGAAACCTGTCTACCATGGGTGACCCTGCTGGTATTTGAGATACCAGTGGCATAGCTTCCAGCATCACAGCAACATGCAAGGCACCACAGCATGACAAACTAACAGACGAGTGGTGATCCAAGTGAATAGAAACCAGTTGTTGTACCTTGGATGACAGATTGAAAGCTTTTAAGACCCCAGGCAGGATACAACAAACTAGGAGATAGAACGGAAGCACTAAAAACAATATTAGGCCTAGACACCCTTCAAACTTGGAACTGAACCCACACCTGCAGATCACCTTTCAGCCAAACATTAGGCAGGCCTATAGAGTGATCAATAACACTAGTGAGAATGTGCTTCTCAGAACATTCAAATAAACAAGACTAAAAGGGTAGCATTTACTCAAAAACAAGTTCAGAAGGCAGGAAGGGACAGGAAAGCTGGGCAAATGGAAACGGGGAACCCAGGATAGAAGTGGGGAGAGCACTGACACATTGAGGGGATTGCAACCAATGTTACAAAAAAATCTGTGTAAATTGTTGATTGGGAAACTGATTTGCTCTGTAAACTTTTACCTAAACCACTGTAAAATGTTCAAAAATCAAATAACAACAAAAATATTAGGCCAATTAACTGGGATGTCTCATGAAACCATGACCGTATACCTCCAAACCAAGAAAACAAATCCCCTGAAGTGTTTGGTTGTAGATAAGCGGCATCAGCAGCTGTGCTTTTACTGTTGTTGTTGTAAAAAAAAAAAAAAAAAAAAAAATGTCCTGGTGGCGCAGTGGTTAAGAGCTCAGCTGCTAACCTAAAGGCCTACAGTTTGAATCCGCCAGCTGCTCCCTGGAAACCCTACTTTGTTCTGTAGGGTCCCTATGAGTCGGAATTGACTCAATGGCAATTTTTTTTTTTGGTTGTAAAATATATATATATTATGTATGTTTTGCTGTGTATATTCACAGCAACAACAACAAAATAAAAAAATAACTAT
>NW_004444232.1:587805-624019 GCF_000243295.1 Trichechus manatus latirostris | reverse complement strand
ACGCCCTGGTGGCGCAGTGGTTAAGAGCTCAGCTGCTAACCTAAAGGCCTACAGTTTGAATCCGCCAGCTGCTCCTTGGAAACCCTACTTTGTTCTGTAGGGTCCCTATGAGTCGGAATTGACTCAATGGCAATTTTTTTTTTGGTTGTAAAATATATATATATTATGTATGTTTTGCTGTGTATATTCACAGCAACAACAACAAAATAAAAAAATAACTATCACCATTGATGGAACCCTTACTGTATGATAAATTGATACGTTTATGTATACATCACATCACACAACATTTGCTGTTTCAATATTTTTCAGGTGTATAGCTTAGCGAGATCAATTACGTTAATCAGTTATGCAGTCATTACTCCTAGTCAATGCCAAATTTCCCATCACCATAAACAAACCCACTGCTTCCTAAACAGTGGCTCCCCTTCTCTCCCTCCCTCCCATCCTTGGTAACCACTAACAAACTTTGGTCTCTATACATTTGTCTATTCTTGTCATTTTATATAAGTGAGGTCATTCAGTATTTGTCCTTTTGTGTTTGTCTTGTTTCACTAAGCATAAAGTTTTCAGGGTTCATCCATGTTGTAACATGTATAAGGACTTCATTTCTTTTTCTGAGTAGTATTACAGTTTTTGTATATAACACATTTTTTTAATCCATTCATCCATTGATAGACATTTAGGTTGTTTACACCTTTTGGCTATTGCGAGTAGTGCTGCTATGAATATTGCTGTACATATATCTGTTCACATCACTGCTGTTAAGTCCCTTGAGTATATACCTAGGAGTGGAATTGCTCTGGTGGCACGGTGGTTTAGAGCTGTGGCTGCTAACCAAAAGATCAGCAGTTTGAACCCAGCCACTCCTTGGAAACCCTGTGGGACAGTTCTACTCTGTCCTATAGGGTCACTATGAGTCAAAATCGACTCAACAGCAATGGGTTGGGTTTTTGGTTTTAGTTCTGTTTTTAGTTTTTTTAGGAACTGCCATTCTGTTTTCTACTACAGCTGTACCATTTTGCATTCCCACCAGCAATGGATAAGGGTTCCAATTTCCCCATACCCTTGCCAACATTTGTTTTTTGGCCAGGCTTTTTTTTCTTTTTAACCTTAGTCATCCTAGTGGGAGTGAAGTGGTATCTTACTGTGGTTTTGATTTGCACCTCTTTAATGGCTAAAGGGATCTCTGGTGGCGCAGCGGTTAAGTGTTCGGCTGCTAACCAAAAAGGTTGGCAGTTGGAATCCATCAGCTGCTCCTTGGAAACTCTAAATTCTGCTGTGTCCTATAGGGTCGCTATGAGTCGGAATTGACTCAACAGCAATGGGTTTTGTTGGTTTAATAGCTAAAGACATTGAGCATCTTTCATCTGTTTGTTGGCCATTTGAATATCCTCTCTGATGAAGTGTCTATGCAAGTCCTTTGCACATTTTTTGATTGGATTATTTGTCTTTTTGTTGTTTAACTGTAGAAGTTTTACATATATTTTCAATATTGTAATTGGAATTTTTACATGCTAGGTTTGTGGTAGTTACAAAGTGCTACAGGATTTAACTCTTTAAGTATTACCACCCCAACTTCCTATTATCTACTAGCTAATAATCTAACTTCTGCTAATATCCTACTTCAGTAGATCCCTAGGGCCATGCTACCTAGGTCTGTCTTCTCTAGACGTAAAAATTTATTTTGGTTGGTAGTACAAGTATACTAGTGTTCCCAGCCCTACAGTAGCTTAGAGTTAAGATATTTAGGTGCGTCTCGGAAACCAGCCAACTGTACTTCTCAGATATATAAAGTATGATGTAGAAAAAGATAATGAGTAGAGGGAAAAGGTTAATTTTAAGAACAAAAAATGACAACCTATTGTGTTTGGAGCTTTTAAAATAATTTTTTGGGAGATTTGGATTTTTGTTTTTTCTTAAGAAATACTGAAAGAAAAGAAGCATTATGACCAAATAAATGTATACATTTGCTTTGTATATCAGGCAGTCTTAACCCAAATTCCATGTTACCTTTAGAGGTCAAAGGATTGGCTTCAGGAGGCCACTGAAAATTCAAAAATTATATGCAAAAATAATTGTGTTTATGTGTGTATTTTTCTGGACAGAGTGCCCATAGCCTTTACCAGATCTTTTAAAAAAATTAAAAATCACCAACTATGTGTTGACAGCTCCCAGACATATTTAGCACAAAGCTCTTGACTCATATATTCAGCCACTTACTACATATCTTCATTGTAATGTACCACAGGCATCTCAGACTGAAGAGATCTGAAACTAAGCTCATTATATCTTCTGCCACCCCGAAACCTGTGTGCTCCCTGTAAAGGAATGGACCATCATTTCTTGGTTTACAAGGAAGAATCTCAAATGTCATTCTTAATTCTTCATTTACTGTTGGGTTCTCTCCTAAATCCAGCAGGTTTAATTCGTGCAGATTCTACCCCTTTCTATCTCATCTGTCTACTTCTGCAAGTCTTCAGTCCCTCCCAAATGACCTGTGCTGCAAACGCTTTCTAATAATCTGCCTGACTCTAGTCTTGTTCCCATTTAGCCCATTTTTAAAACTGCAGTTAATGCATCTTGGAAAATCCATAAATGATCTTGTCCCTTCCCTGTGTAGAACTATTCAGGTTCTCTGTTTCCCTTGAATAAACTCTAGACTCCTTAAGTTGGCCTTCAAAGCCTTACTGTATCCAGCCTGTGTGAGCACTCTTTATTTCAAAAAATATGCTTCAGTCATTCTGAATTTACTTCCCTATCTTTGATGTGTCAATGCTTTCTTTCTTCTCAGTCTTTGTATATTCTCCTTTCAGCCTAGAATGTTCTTTTCACACCCCCTCATGCCATTTTCACGCCATCCCATCCCCTCATTGCCTGACTTTTACTGTAGATCTAAAGCTTTCTCTGACCCTATTGTACCCTCTGTGTGCCCCCTCTTTAATGTCATATTATCTTTTCTTGTAAATACTTGTTTACTAGAAGATTCAAGATGGAAGACTACTCATTGTTATATACCCTATACTTTATACAGGTGGTTCTCCAACTGTGGTGCCCAATCAGTAGCTTCAGCATCACTTCAGAACTTATTAGAAAAGCAGATTTTCAAGCCCCACCCCAGACCCACTGACTCAGAAACTCTGGAGGTAGGGCCCAGAAATCTGTTTTTTCAAGTCCTCCAAAAGATTCTAGTACATGATAAAGTTTGAGAGCAATTAATCTATATCATATCTGGTATAGAAGGCTTGCAGAGAACATTTGTTTAGTACAGTTGATTAACGATATAGTTGATTAACGATATTTACCCAAAGATATTTGTGTTTTTTTGCTACTGAATGCATAGCCACACAGTTTCAAAGGAATGTGGCTAAAGTGAGCTATGTAGCACGGATAAAGCGGCTCTTATTTCTTCATACAGATCACTGGTGGGTGAGAAGTCACTACATATCAGACTACAGTTGTCTCCCCCAGCCTGTGTCTATGCTCAGTATGCCAATAAGGCTCAAAAGTCTTCCATTCTCGTCATTACAGAATGGATGTAGAGGTACAAAAGTGTTCTGTGAGCTTTCTCAGTGATGACTATTTTATCATTATCCCATTTTATTTTTCAACAAATATTTATCAAGTGTGGGCTTTGGATAGAATTTGGGCTTTGTCGCTTAAAATATACATGACCTCAGGCAACTTGCTTAGCCTTTCTGTGTCTCAGGTACCTTATTTGTGAGGGGTTAATAATAGCACTTGGTCTAATGGGGTTGTTGAAAAGCTGAATAACATAATATTTGTCAAGTGCTTAGAATGGTACCCAAAGTATAGTAAGCACACAATAAATACTAACTATTACTGTTTTATGTCAAGTGCTGTCCTAAGTCCTGGGATAGAGTGGTATGAACAGGACAGTCACAGTCTTTGCCCTCATGGAGTTTATAGTCCAGTACATTATAAATGTAAAGACAAAAACATATTTCTAGTTCCCATGAGTAATATTAGCTTCCTCAACTTCCCTTTTTTTGTGTCACATTTTATTTGTAATATTTATCTCTGATTCCTCTCTTTCCACATATCCAGTTTATTGCCGAATCGCACAAGTCCACTTCCCAACTCCTGTTCTTGTACTTTCCTCTTCAGTCGTACTGCCAGGGCTGTGGTTCTCATTTCCTCTTTTTTTGACTTTTGTAGTAGTGAAGAGACAGACAAAATCAATAATAATAGGGAATATATGCAATGACTGAAGATATGTACAGAGTATTAAAAGAACACAGAGAGGTAACACGTACCTACATTTCAAGTCTCAGCTTAACTTCTCACTGCTTTGTTTCCTCTGATTCCTCTACAATCACAAGTAATCTTTTCTTGTCTCCTTGAATTTCTTTAGTACAAATTTACTACTTTTAATTTGTTTAATACATAGATGCATATGTATCTATTCATATATCCCTCCTGTTAGACTTCTGATTCTGGGAAAGGCAATGTAGATGAAAGCAGTGTTATTTCAACCAGGACAAGTTACTTTATCTCTTCTGTAAGACTGAATGCATATAATATAAGCTTGCCACACAGTATTATGTACGTGTTAGGTATTCTCATATATATGTAGTTATATAGTTTAATATATAATAACTTTATTATTGAATCCAGGATGGGATATATGTATCTCACTACAATGCCTAGCTTAGTGACTTCCAAAAAAATGTCGAATGGGTAGTTAACTAGCTCTTCTATAAATTGCATATCTTTTAGAACCAGCTGTTCTGTCTTTTAACAGAACCTTATGTGTGTGAATCATCATTGTCAAACTCACCCTCCTCTATCTGGAACTGCCCTGGCCTGCTATCCTGCTATACTAAGGGAGGGAGACATAATTTATGTGCTGTCCATCAGATACAGATAGGTGTTGAGAGCTTTGGTACAAATAAGGTCCAGTCAAAATCACAAACTACAAATTCCCTGGGAAACTAAATAAATAAGCAGTAGAAGCTGATCAAAAGCATTTTTTAAAATTTTTGCTGTCTGATTTCTTTTAGGTGCTGGGCGTGTTGATATCTTTTATAGAAGTCCAGTTAGCTGGACTATGTGAACCATTGTATTTTCTTTTTACTCATTAAGTAAAAAGCAGAGGCAAATACGAAGACCAAATACTTGCTGTGTTTGGATAATTCTTAGTGAGCATGAGCTTCCTCTTTTCTACACAGTGCCTATAACCTATCTATTGCAATTTGTCACCCAGATGAACTAAATGCTCCCTGTGATGTATCAGTGTTACTGCATTAATTTAATTACACCCTGGTATCAGTGACCTGCTTTATGCATTGTCTTTTCTGACTGCACCAACAGTGGAAGCTCTTTTAACTTATGAATAATGTGTATGGAAGTATTACCCACTTTTACTATAGAAGTTTTTTGGAATAAATGTAAAAGTAGACCATTTTCATTTTATTTTGTAAGAACTATTTCCCTAATATTAAGCCCCAAATGATATTATTATAAATCCTTTATTTAACAAAATTTTAAATGATTTAAAAATATTAAAAAATTTGGGACCCATAAAGCATCATCATAATGATGTATCAACTTTTCACCTTTGCATTTTTATTTCAGTATATATTTTTATATATGTATTTTTCATATTTAACGTTGTAATCAGCAAATATACAATAATCTAGTTTTAAGAATTATTTTATTAATTTTATATACACAAGTATAAAAATTAACAGAGTAACTCAGTTGATGTGTTCAGAAGTAAATATAATAAAGAATTTTAAAGCACTGGCTAATATTGCAAAGAATTACAAATCAAAATCAATGTATTAAGAGAAATATAAATATTTTTGAGTATGCAATTATTCCCATGTGCATAAGCTATTAAAAATGTTTTTATTATATGAAGCTCTTTGAAAAGATTTTCACATATGAGGCTCTTTGAAAATAATTCTGAAAGGAAATATGATACAAACAAATATGATATAAATAGTCTGCACTATGCTGTCTTGATCTTCCTGCACATTTACCTGAATTCAGCAGACATGTATTAAATATCAACTGTGTACAAATAAGGCCAAAGTTCTGTGTTAATTGCTAACAGGAAGATGTGTAAACAAGTCTCTTTCCCTCAAGGAACCTACACCATAGTGGGGAAGACAGATAAAGGACACATCTAGCTGTAGGCATACCTCGGAGATATTGTGGGTTCAGTTCCAGACTACCAGATTAAAGCGAATATCACAATAAAACACGTCACATGAATTTTTTGATTTCCCAGTGCATATAAAAGTTATATTTACACTATACTGTAGCCTATTAAGTGTGCAATAGCATTATGTCTAAAAAAACAATGTGCATACTTTAAAAAAATTACTTTATTGCTAAAAAATGGTAACCATCATCCAGGCCTTCAGAGAGTCATAATCTTTTTGCTGGTGGAGGGTCGTGCCTTGATGTTGATGACTGCTGACTGATCAGAAAGGTGGTTGCTGAAGGTTGGGATGGCTGTGGCAATTTCTTAAAACCACAGTGAAGTTTGCCGCTTCAATTGACTCTTCCTTACACGAAAGATTCTCTGTAGCTTGCTATGCTGTTTGATAGCGTTTTATCCACAGGACAACTTCTTTCAAAATTGGAATCAGTCCTCTCAAATCCTGTAACTGCTTTATCAACTAAGTTTATGTAATATTCTAAATCCATTGTCGTAATTTCAACAATGTTCACAGCATCTTCACCAGGAGTATATTCCATTTCTAGAAACCACTTTCTTTGCTCGTCCATAACAAGCAACTCCTCATCCATTGAAGTTTTATCATGAGATTGCAGCAGTTTAGTCACATCTTCAGGCTTCACTTCTAATTCTAGTTCTCTTGCTATTTCCACCACATCTGCTGTTACTTCCTCTTCTGAAGTCTTGAACTCCTCCGAGTCATCCATGAGGGTTGAAATCAGCTTCTTCCAAACTCCTGTTAATGTTGATATTTTAACCTCTTCCCATGAATCAAGAATGTTCTTAATGTCATGCAGAATGGTGAATCCTTTCCAGAAGGTTTCCAATATACTTTGCCCAGATCCATCAGAGGAATCACTATCTATGGCAGCTATTGCCTTATGAAATGTATTCCTTAAATAATGAAACTTGGAAGTCAAAATCACTCCTTGATCCTTGGGCTACAGAATGGATATTGTGTTAGCAGGTATGAAAACATCTTTCTCCTGGTACATGTCCATCAGAGCTCTTGGGTGACCAGGTACATTGTCAATGAGCAGTAATATTTTGAAAGTAAATTTTTTTCTGAGCAGTAGGTCTCAACAGCGAGCTAAAATTATTCAGTAAACCATGTTGTAAACACATGTGCTGTCATCCAGACCTTGTTGTTCCATTTATAGAGCATAGGCAGAGTAGATTTAGCATAATTCTTAAGGGCCCTAGGATTTTCGGAATGTTAAATGAGCACTGGCTTCATTCAACTTAAAGTCTCTAGCTGCATTAGCCCCTAACAAAAGAGTCAGCCTGTCCTTTGAAGCTTTGAAGCCAGGCATTGACTTCTCCTCTCTAGCTATAAAAATCCTACAGGGCATCTTCTTCCAATATAAAGCTGTTTCATCTACATTGAAAATCTGTTTTTTAGGGTAGCCATCTTCATCAGTTTATTTTCTGGATAACTTGCTGGAACTTCTACATCAGCACTTGACTGCTTCACCTTACATTTTTATTTATGGAGACAGCTTCTTTCCTTAAACCAGATGAACCAGCCTCTGCTAGCTTGAAACTTTTCTTCTGCAGCTTCCTCACCTCTTTCAGCCTTCATAGAAATGAAGAGACTTAAAGTCTTGCTCTGAATTTGGCCTTGGCTTAAGCGAGTTATTGTGGCTGATTTGATCTTCTATCCAGACCACTAAAACTTTCTCCATATCAGCACTAAGGCTGTTTCTCTTTCTTACCATTAGTGTGTCCACTGGAGTAGAAATTTTAATTTCCTTCAAGGACTTTTCCTTTGCATTCACAGCTTGGTAACTGGTGCAAGAGGCCTAGCTTTTGGCCTTTCTTGGCTTTTGACATGCTTTTTTCACTAAGCTTAATCATTTCTATGTTTTGATTTAAAGTGAGAGACATGCAACGCTTTCTTTCACTTGAACACTTAGAGGCCATTGTAGGGTTATTAATTGTCCTAATTACAATATTATCGTGTCTCTGGGAATAGGGAGGCCCGAGGAGAGGGAGAGAGACAAGGGAACGGCCGGTTGGTGGAGCAGTCAGAACACACACATTTATCAATTAAGTCTGCCGTCTTCTATGGGCATGGTTTGTGACGCACCCTGAAACAATTACAATAGTAACATGAAAGATCACTGATCGTAGATCGCTGTAACAGATATAATAATAATGAAAAAACTTGAAACAAACAGCTTCAGCACTGCTAGATAATTCTCTGTTGGCAAAATATGTTCTTCTCTTTCTCAACTTTTTTTGAGCCATTCTTTCTACCAAGAATATTCTTTCTTCGTCTCCATCAAAAGAAGTGACACGGACGTAAAGTGAGCACATGCTGTTGGAAAAATGGCACCGATAGACTTGCTCGACGCAGGGTTGCCACGAACCTTCAATTTGTAAAAAACACAATGTCTGCAATGTGCAGTAAAACAAAGTATAATAAAATGAGGTAGGACTGTATGTTACAAGGTAGTATTAACCGCTTCATTAGAGATATAAATGAAGTGTAGCAGAATTATGTAAGAGAGAATGCTTTACCCTATATGAGAAGATTTATATGGCATATATAATTTATTTGGTCTATCAGTAATGGGTAGGACTTTTATTGATGGAGATGAAGAAAGAATATTCTTGGTAGAAGGAATAGCTCAAGAAAAGTTGGGAAAGAGAACATATTTTGCCAACAGAAAATTATCTAGCAGAGCTAAAGTATTGAGGTTCTGATAGGGCAAAGAAGGATAACAGAAGGAAAAACTTTAAAAAATGCTCTGGAATAGAGATGGAAGCAGGTCAGAGTGGGCCTTGAATATCATTATAAAGAATTTGAAATTTTTAAAATTGGGAACCCTAAGCATATTTGAAAAGAGAAATAACTCTTCTAATCTGTAATTTAAGAAGATAGTTTAAGAGGCAGTGTAAGGGGTGGATAAAGAACTGTGAAATTATGAGGGAGAGCACCCAGATTTGTTTGTAGATGTCACAAAAGAAGTTTAATTGATAATTAGAAGTGCAGAGCTCATATTCAGTGGAGCTGTCAGAGTTAAAGGTGTAAATTTAAAAGTCATTCACAGAGAGAAGTTAGAAAAGTTTTAGAAAAGATATCATTCAATGAAAATATAAAATATATTTTATAATATGTATATTTTGTAATATAAGGGGCAGGAAAGTGGACGAATGGAAACGGGGGAACCAGGGAGGAAGTGGGTAGAGTGCTGTCACATTGAGGGGATTGCAGCTAATGTCACAAAACAAAATTTGAATAAATTGTTTAATGGAAAACTAATTTGATTTGTAAACTTTTACCCAGGCTACAATAAAATGTTCAAAAAATGAAAAAATAAAATAAGGAGAAGAGAATATTTGGGAATCCTTATCATTGAGTGTTGGATGGAAAAAGAAAACCTGGTGGAGGAGGCTGAATAAATTATGAAGAAGATAAGGTATTAATTACCAGGAGAAAGTATCAAAGAGTTTCAGTGAATGGGTAGTCACAAGTGCTGAATACTACAGAGAATAGCAGTTGGACAAAAACTGAAAGGAAATTTTTGTTTAAGCGGTCATAGTGATAGAGCTTAAAGGTTTTGAATACCGTAATATCTTAAGCACCTACAGATTTTGACTAACATAATTAATGTGTTTGACTTGATAGATGCGTATAGAACTCTGTTTCTAACAGAGAATACACATTCTTTTCAAACCTACGTGGAAGATTTAAAAAAAAAAAAAAGAAGAAACAAGTGAGCTAGTTAGCTGGCAACAAAAGAAGGCTAAATATAGTTGCTGTCAGACAAACCAAGTTCACTAATCACAATGTATAAAAATAGAAAATGAAGTGGATGACAAGTAGAGTATTTACTATCATCATAACACTATTTCCAGTTGCCATTAGTTGATTCTGACCCATGGCAACCCTTTGTGTGTCAGAGTAGAACTACACTCCGTAGGGTTTTCAGTGGCTGATTTTTTTGGAAGTAGATCGCTAGGCCTTTCTTCCAAGGCACCTCTGGGTAGACTCAAGCCTCCAACCTTTCGATTAGTACCCAAGTGGTTAACTGTTTACACCACCCAGTGGTTCTAACACTATACTTAAGGACTATACAAATGGAAGAAGACGCACACAACTATTAACACTGGACAGTCTCAGTGTTGGATCTAAGAATGACTTCTTATTTTTCCCTACTTTCTATATTTAAGGCAGACTAAGACAGACTAGGAAGAAGGACCTGGCGGTCTACTGAAAAACATTAGCCAGTGAAAACCTTAGGAATAGCAGTGGATATTGTCTGATATAGTACCAGAAGATGAGCCCCTCGGGTTAAAAGGCACTCAAAAGACAACTGAGGAAGAGCTGCCTCTTCAAAGTAGAATTGACTTTAATGACATGGACAGAGTGAAGCTTTCGGGACCTTCATTTGCTGATGTGGCACGATTCAAAATGAGAAGAAACAGCTGCAAACATCCATTAATAATAGGAATGTGGAATGTACAAAGTACGAATCTAGGAAAATTGGAAATCATCAAAACTGAAATGGAACACATAAAGATCACTATCCTAGACATTAGTGAGCTGAAATGGACTGGTACTGGCCATTTTGAATCAGATAATCATATAATCTGCTCTGTCGGGAATGACAAATTGAAGAGGAATGGCATTGCATTCATCGTCAAAAAGAACATTTCCAGATCTACTCGGAAGTACAGTGCTGTCACTGATAGGGTAATAGCCATACACCTACAAGGACAACCAGTTAATATGACTGTTATTCAAATTTCTACACCATCCACTAATGCCAAAGATGACTAAATTGAAGATTTTTACCAACTTCTTAAGTCTGAAATTGATCAAACATGGAAGCAAGATGCATGATAATTACTGGTGATTGGAATGGGAAAGTTGGTAGCAAAGAAGGAACAGTAGTTGGAAAATGTGACCTTGGTGATAGGAATGATGCCGGAGATCGTATGATAGAATTTTGCAAGAACAACGACATCTTCCTTGCAAATACCTTTTTTCAACAACATCAATGTGACTGTACACGTGGACCTCACTGGATGGAATACACAGGAATCAAATCAACTGCATCTGTGGAAAGACATGATGGAAAAGCTTAGTATCATCAGTCACAACAAGGGCAGGGGCCGACTATGGAACAATCAATTGCTCATAGGCAAGTTTAAGTTGAAGCTGAAGAAAATCAGAACAAGTCCATGAGAGCCAAAGTACAATCTTTAGTATATTCCACCTGAATTTAGAGACCATCTCAAGAATAGATTAGACACATTGAACACTGATGACCAAAGACCAGATGAGTTGTGGGATGACATCAAGGACATCATACATGAAGAAAGCAAGAGGTCATTAAAAAGACAGGAAAGAAAAGACCAAAATGGATGTCAGAAGAGACTCTGTAACTTGTTCTTGAACATAGAGTAGCTAAAGTGAAAGAAAAAAAGAAAGAAAGAACGAAGTAAAAGCGCTGAAGAGAATATTTCAAAGGGCAGCACGAGGAGACAGAGTAAAGTAGTATAATAACATGAGCAAAGACCTGGAGTTAGAAAACCAAAAGAGAAGAACACGCTTGACATTTCTCAAGCTGAAATACCTGAAGAAAAAATTTAAGCCTCGTGTTGCAATATTGACGGATTCTACAGGGAAAATATTAAACGATGCGGGAAGCATCAAAAGAAAATGGAAGGAATACACAGAGTCACCAAAAAGAATTGGTGAACATTAACTATTTCAGGAGGTAGTATATGATAAAAAACCGATGGTATTGAAGGAAGAAGTCCAAGCTGCACTGAAGACACTGGCAAAGAACAAGGCTTCAGGAATTGATTGAATACCCATTGTGATGTTTCAATAAATAGATGCAGCGCTGGAGGTGCACGTTCATCTATACCAGGAAATTTGGAAGACAGTTACCTGGCCAACTGACTGGAAGAGATCCATATTTGTGCCCATTCCAAAGAAGAGTGATCCAGCAGAATCCAGAAATTATTGAACAGTAACATTAATATCACATACAAGTAAAATTTTGCTGAAGATTGTTCAAAAACAGTTGCAGCAGTTTATCAGCAAGGAACTGCCAGAAGTTCAAGTTGGGTTCAGAAGAGGACATTGAACAAGGCATATCGTTGCTGATGTCAGATGAATCTTGGCTAAAAGCAGAGAATATCAGAAAGATGTTACCTGTGTTTTATTGACTATGCAAGTGCATTCAGCTGTATAGATCTTAACAAGTTATGGATAACATTGCGATGAATGGGAATTCCCAACACTTAATTGTACTCATGTGGAACCTGTACACAGACCAAGAGTCAGTCATTTAAACAAAGCAAGGAGGGATACTGTTCGGTTTAAAATCAGGAAATGTGTGTGTCAGGGTTATATCCTTCCACCATACTTATTCAATCTGTATGCTGAGCAAATAATCCAAGAAGCTGGACTACATGAAGAACGTCACATCAGGATTAGAGAAAAACTCATTAACGACTGCAATATGTAGATGACACAACCTTGCTTGCCGAAAGAGGACTTTAGGCACTTAGTGAGGAAGATCAAAGACTACAGCCTTCTGTATGGATTACACCTCAACATAAAGAAAACAAAATCCTCACGACTAGACCAATAGGCAACATCATGATAAATTGAGAAGAAAATATTGATGTTGTCAAGGATTTCGTTTTACTTGGATCCACAGCCAATGCCCGTGGAAGCAGTAGTCAAGAAATCAAACGATGCATTGCATTGGACAAATCTGCTACTAAAGACCTCTTTTAAGTTTTTTTTTTTTAATTGTACTTTAGATGAAGGTGTACAAAAGAAACTAGTTTCTCACTAAACAGTTAGTACCCATATTGTTTTATGACATTGGTTAACAGCCCCACGACATGTCAACACTCTCCCCTCTAGACCCTGGGCTCCCCATTATCAGCTTTTCTGTCCCTCCCCCCTTGCCTTCTAATACTTGTCCCTGGACTGTTGTGGCCTCCCAGTCTCATTTTTTGTTTCATGGGCCTGTCCAATCTTTGGCTGAAGAGTGAGCCTCGGGAGTGACTTCATTACTGAGCCAAAGGGGTGTCTGGGGGCCACACTCTCAGGGTTTCTCCAGTCTCAGGCCAGTAAGTCTGGTCTTTTTTTGTGAGTTAGAATTTTGTTCTACATCTTGCTCCCGCTCTGTCCAGGACCCTCTGTTGTGATCCCTGTCAGAGTAGTCAGTGGTGGTAGCCGGGCGCCATCTATTTGTACTGGACTCAGTCTAGTGGAAGCCATGGTAAATGTCGTCCATCTTTATAGTTTTAAAAAACAAAGATGTCATTTTAAGGACTAAAGTGCACCTGACCGAAGAATATTGAATATACCATGGACTTCCAGAAGAATGAACAAATCTGTCTTGAAAGAAGTATAGCCAGAATGCTCCTTAGAAGCAAGGAAGTCGGGACTTCGTCTCACGAACTTTGGACATGTTATCAGGAGGGACCAGTCCCTGGAGAAGGACATCATGCTTAGTAAAGTAGATGGTCAGAGAAGAAGAGGAAGACCCTCAAGGAGATGGATTATTGCAGTGGCTGCAACAATGGGCTCAAACATAACAATTATGAGGATGGCTCAGGACCAGGCAGTGTTTCGTCCTGTTATACACAGGATTGCTATGAGTTGGAACCGACACGACAGCACCTAACAACAACACATTAAAAAAAAAAATCGGGAATAGAAGATGATATTGACTGCAATTAGAGATAATTTTTTTAAAAAGTCTTTATCCATAACTTTGACACGATGAACTAGGTTTATGTTTCAAATCAGTCGATGTAGCATTTTAGATTGTTTTAGAATAATTATTTTATATAGGTATACAAAAGTGAGTGTCTAGTTAAGTTTAAACCAGAATTAATGTTACAAGGAAATATGTTAGAGTGCTTTTTATTTGAATGATATGAAGTATAAAAGCAGAATCAAATGATTGTTTTATCCTTATAGATTATTCCAAGCAGGATGTATCTCATAATAATTTTTCTTTCTAAATCCTGAGGATAATTTACTTGGATTTCAGAATATGGTTTAACATACACATCTACTCTTAATTCTTTTTTTTTTTTTTAACACTTTGTTGTTGTTGAGAATATACACAGCAAAACATACACCAACTGAGCAGTTTCTACATGTACAATTTAGTGATACTGATTACTTTCTTTGAGTTGTGCAACCATTCTCACTCACCTTTTCTGATTTGTTTCTCCCCTATTAACATAAACTCACTGCCTCTCAATTATGTAGCTGATCTTTCAAGTTGCTGTTGTCAATTTGATCTCATAAAGATATATCTTGAAAGAGTATAATGGTCAAAGCAGAAATTCTTTAATAGTTAAGCTAAACAATTGTTTGATTTTAACAAGACTTCACAGGGAATTTTTGGTTAAGGATTATCTCAAGGCAGTCGTTTCAGGGGTTCATACAGCCTCTGTGGCTCCAGAAAATCTAGATTCCATGAAAATTTGAAATTCTGTTCTGCATTTTTTCCCTTTTGATCAGGATTTCTTCTATAGAATCTTTGATCAAAATGGGCACCATCCAGTTCAGGTCTCATGGCAAAGGAGGCAGTTGTTCATAGAGGTAGTTAGCCACACATCCATTTTCTCCTCCTGTTCCTGACTGTCCCTCTTCCTCTGTTGATCCACAAAAATAGAGACCAATTGTTGTGCCTTGGATGGCCGCTTGCAAGCTTTTAAGACTCCAGGCACTGCAGTGAACTAGGAGGTATAACAGAAGCACTAAACACATTGGCCAGTTAACTGGGATGTCCCATGAAACCATGACCCCAAACTTCCTAACCAAGGAACCAAATCCCGTAATGTATTTGGGTGTATATAAGCAGCCTCAGTAGCTGCTCTTTTTTTTTTTTTTTTTGGTAAATACTGTCATGGATTGAATTGTGTTCCCCAAAAATATCCGTCAATGTGGCTAGGTCATGATTCCCAGTATCATATTATCATATGATTGTGTAATCTGATGTGATTTCCTTGTGTGTTGTAAACTTTATCACTATGAGGAGGTTATACTGATGACGTCTACAAGATTGGATAGTGTCTTAAGCCAATCTCTTTTGAGATATAGAAGAGAGAAGCGAGCAGAGACACATGGGAACCTCATACCGCCAAGAAAGCAGTATTTGGAGCAGGACGCGTCCTTCGGACCTGAGGTTCCTGCGCTGAGATGCTCCCAGATCAAGGAAAGACTGATGCGTCACAAAGACCCTCCTCCAGAGCCAACAGAGAGAGAAAGCCTCCTCCTGGAGCTGATGCCCTGAATTTGGACTTGTAGCCTACTGGACTGTGAGAGAATAAACTTGTCTTTGTTAAAGCCATCCACCTGGGGTGTTTCAGTTATAGCAGCACTAGATGACTAAGACAAATACTGATTCTTTTTTTAAAAGCAATTTGAAATGTTCACAAATTTAGATAGCATTGATGCACCTAGAAAATAAAACCTTATCAAAAATTGTGTAATTCACATGCACATGTATTACAGAACTGTGTATTTTATACTGAGAAACCTGAACTTTCTTTTGAGTCAAGTTGTAATTCTCTACAAAGTTACCATAAGTCGTTCAATTCCTTATCAGACATTGCTCTTCAGGGACAGGAAGTGACACTGTGTCAAGTGTTGTATGTATTTTATTTTAACGACATTTAATTTTCACAGTGGTGCTCAAAAGAAGATTACTGTATATTCATTTTATAGAAGTGGAAGCTGAGACGAAAAGTGGTTAAATATGTTGCGCAGTTAACATAGTTTATAGAGCCCTAGTTCAGAAAGTGCCCATGCAGTTTCCATTACTAGTAGTTTATAGCAACATGTTTGTCTCATGTAATGTTTTCCTTAATTCATCTTTCTTGCTGACCAAATATTTTATTTTTAATAGGAATATTTTAATATTAATTAAAAGATTCTAAATGGTCAAAAGACAAACTGCTCACTGGAAAAAAAATAGCCCTTAAACATACGAAAAGCACTCAACTCCATTCACAGTAAAGGAAATGTTGATCAAAACTCCAATATTGTATCTTACTTTTTAGACTGGCAAAAATTAAGAAAGTCTCATAACACATTGCGTGGACAAGGTGGTAGAAAAAAACCTTTATATTTTGCTGATAGAAGTGTAAAATGATAGAACTTCTGTATAGGGGAGTGTGATAATATGTATCAAAACTACAAATGTTTTACCCTTTCACTCATAATCCCAGCAAATCAATCCCAAAAAAATCCCTGCATATACAACATGACATGTCACAAGGGTGTTTGTTGAAACATTGTAATAGCAAAGGTTTAGAAACAACCTAATTGTCCATTCGTAACAGATTGGTTAAACGCTACAGCCACACAGTGGAATTTTGTGCAGCAGTTAAAAAAAGATGAGTATCACCAGCCATTCCTGTGGAAATATCTGTTGTTAAGTGAAAAATTCAAGGTGCTGAATAATTTTTAAAGTTTCCTGCTTTTTAAAAATAAGAATATAAATTCATATTTGTTTGAACATGAATAAAGAACCTTTAGAATAAATAAAAACTGTAACAATGATTACCCATAGAGGATGGGTTTGGGATTTGGATAGTAAGGAGACAAGGAGAGGAAGAAAAAGTCTCTTCTAATAATTTTTAGTCTTATTTTCTGTTTTAAGTTCTTACACACTTTTATGCAAACTATAAAATGATTTTCTCAAATTATGTGTTTTCTTTGGAACAGAAAATTATGAACATATAGTACTTGCTAAATTTTAAAAAATTTTACTGTAAAATGATATATTTTTTAAAAATTCTTTTCCTAGATCCATATTTATTCTCTTGGAATGACATTGTATTGGGGGGCTGATCATGAAGTACCTCAGAGCCAAGTAAGTCAAGTTTTTACATTTGTTACAATTTTTACATTTGTATAACTTTATACTTTTTACAAAGCTCTTCTACATATTTGTATACATTCTACAGCATGCTGTCAAGTACGCCAGTATCTCTCTGCTGGTGTTCACATTAGTAATGCCATACTTTCAGAATGAAGTAATGATAAAACACTGAACAAATTATTTTTGAAATATTTTTGGAATTATTAGCAATAACTAGTCATGTTTCCACAATTCAGCCTGTGAGACGTAGCTGTCCCTTTAAAAATTATACCAAGGGAAATGGGAGTGTAGTTTATTTCTTCTAATTTAATGATAGATAGAAGGGATTATAAATGTCTTTGATAATTCATTCTTGTACTGAATGAGATACCTTTTTTGGTACAAAAATGTTAGGAATAGTATCTCTATGTTGCAAAGTACAGTATAAAAGAACTTTATCACTTTTGTCTCTTGTTACTTCAAAAATCATACTTCACTATCCCCTGCAACAGCAGGTAACAAATATTAAATTAACACTTTTTGAAGTTTGAGACTCTGATAACCATTGGCTGCTTCTAGTCTTTATCAGAAGTTTGTTGCATTTAATCTTCTAAAATAATCCTGATTCCTAAAAATCCAGTATAAGTAGTAGAAAATAATAATTGAAAGTAGAAACATATCTATATTAAAACAATACATAACATAGAATAAGGCTTTATTTGACATTTAGAATCAAAAACTAAACTAGATGTGTGTGTGTGTTTATTAAATCTGAGAAGTAACAAGCACTTGAGGTGTTTATTCTAAAATTCAAACATCTTAATATCTATGGAAGATGAATGATATTCTTGACTTGGTTTGGTATCACTTTACATCATAAAAAATACTGAATATTTCTTTTTCTCCCCTCTTTTTCAATTCTATAAATATAAAGGAGAAAGTTAAATTATTATTGGAAATATTGGTTTCAAGTATATTATGCAGCCTGACTGCATGTAAAATGTGAACACAGACTATAATTAACACTTTATACTTTCTTCTGATAACTGGAAAGAAAGTCAATATAAATAACATTTAAATTGAAAGGAAAATATAAATGTTTACTTTTATTTTGAGATCAGAAATTACAATCATTTTGGAAGTACATAATATTAATTAAAAACTATTTATTAAGCACTTGCCTTGTGTCAGACACTGTACTAGTCATTAGGAATATAATGGCCCATGCCTGTGAAGTCATGGGAGGATGCAGCAACTAAATAGCTAATTACAACAAAATGCGATAAATGTATTTCTTTATCATACCAAAAAAGCAGAGTTTTTCTGTAATACTCCCCATATTGGGAGACTTATGCTAACCATCTTCTGCTAATTTTTTTTTGGACCATGAAAAGGTAAAATAGATATACAAGTAGATGAAGAATTCATTTCCTGCGAGTGTTTGAAGTGTATTTGGTGTGATTCTTGGAGTGGCCTGTCTCATGTTAGATAAGAAGATTTACTCACATTTATCAACATGACTTTTCCTTTCTTTATATTCAGCCTATCAAGCTTGGAGATCATCTCAACAGCATATTGCTTGGAATGTGTGAGGATGTTGTTTACGCTCGGGTTTCTGTTCGGACTGTCCTGGATGCTTGCAGTGCCCACATAAGAAATAGCAATTGTGCACCTTCATTTTCCTACGTGAAGCAGTTGGTGAAACTGGTTCTGGGAAATCTTTCTGGGGTAAGCCACAGTTCCAGTTGGTAAATATAGCCATATCTTAAAATTCAGGTAGCGTTATCACAAAATTTTCTTTAAAGATACGGTATCTATAGGTAGCATTTTGTCAAGGAAGAGTAGGAAAAGGAGTTTGAATTTCATGTTCTAATGTTGTTTACTTGAAATAGTACTTAAAAGTTAGAAGCCATTATAATAACTTAATTTCCTAGATCTTATGAGTGTTAGTGTTTTTCAGAATTTTATTCCTGAAAATATCATAGAATCATGTCATGTTAGAGCTGGAAATGTCTGCTCTTGTCTCCTTTCTTACATCTTTTACATCTTTTTTGAAAATATTTAAATATACTTTCTGTTACTTTATATCTTTCTCTTCATCACTCATTTGTCTGGATCCCTTAGTATTCTCCCATCCCTGCCCACTTTCTCTGAGGACTGTTACCTATTACGTAGGAATATGTGTTTGAATCCCTGCCAGATTGCCTAAGACTTGAATTCTTCCATATTTTCTCTTGTCTTAGATATGAAAAATCCCAAGAATAACAAACTCTATATCTAATAGTTCTAGCTCTGCTCTGCATTTCTATTCACCCTGGTTTGGATACTCTTTGTTTTTTGATATTTGATCTGGATCTAAACTGCCCTTATTCTTTAGGGTTATGGTCCCTGTGTGGTGGTCCCTCTCCTTTTTTTGTGGGCTACAAATTTGCCACTGTCAAACAGTATTCTTGGCTAGCTTCCTCTTAATTCCTTATCCCTAGGGGTTTAGTGCCACTGTCTTAACTAGGATGTTTTATGGCAGCCAGTGGTATAGCCAAACTCTACATGCTTTGCCAGTTGATCTCAGAGATCTTCTAGACAAGTGATTTGTAAACTACACACCATCAAGCCTTTGAGGTTTAGTAGTGGTGGGGAATGTAGGTAGTAAAGACAGAATCAATGGGGTTCTTGACTGCCCATTTCCCCTCCTTAACTAGAACAACTCTGATTTTATTTGATTAATTTGTTTATATTTCTGCATGTGATTTTTTTAACAAAGGTAATGTTACTAAAAAATCTATGAAAATCCTCTATAGTGACCAAAGTTTCCAACATACTTTCAAATGTTTTTTTGTTTAAATAAAAAAAAAAAATTCCTCTATGATCAAATAAGCTTGAGTCAAAACTACTTAAAATGAAACATATTTTCAACTGCCGAACTTGTCAGAGCCTTTAAAACACTAGTCTAAATTACTGATCTTCAAGTGGGATAGGTATGTAAATGACACATTTCCCAAATTTTCTAATCCCCAGAGGTCTTCTTCACGGCTATCATAACACTAATATTCTGTAGAACTCCCTTTGGAAAGTGTTCTTGTGTACTAACTTCTTCACTTTTATAGGTAAGGAAATTGAGACCCAAACAACTTGTAGGATTTAAGTTTTCTATTAGTTTATCCAAGGATCTTTCTACTATACCATACCTCCTCTAAAACATCTGTACTATTTGCTGATTCTATTCCAATAGTAAAATTGCTGGAAGTATTTTTTCCTTTGTCCATGAAGAAATATTCCTCCATGAACTTCTTTTATCCATCCAGTAATTGCCTATGCTAGATAAATTATCGCCATCCCTTTAAGGTCTAGCGTTTAGTTCAGTTGATTACAACAGATATTTATTGACCACCTACTGACATTTGCTTAATAATAAAATGCAAATAGGGCTATTGAAAGTAATAGCAAAACTTTTAAAAGCTATGAGAGTTTGAGGGGAAAGGATACAAAGTTTGACTTCTCTGAAAACTAACATTTTGAACTAGATTTTGTAGGCTAGGTAAAATGAGTAATCTAGGCCAAGGGAGGCAATCTTCGATAAATGCAGTGAAATGAGAAAGCAGGGTAAATTTGGGGAATAGTATTCAGTCTGATTTGGGGTGAGTTGTGCTGTGGAGTTGTTTACCAGGAGAAAAGAATAATAGGATCAGTGGGAATCAGAATGTAGAGAGCCTTCTTTTACACAGACACGTTTAGTTAAGCTTAATAATACAAAGTTTTTAGTTAAGTATGACAAGTATATTAATGGTTGCACTGCTCTTCATAGTCTCCTGGACATCACTGGACAGAAGTAACTTCAATAGCTACCCTTTTTTTTTTACATGTTTACTTGTGTCAGACATTGTGCTGAGTGGCTTACATGCATTGTCACATTTATTTATCATAACAACCTCAGGTTAAAAGTGATAATTTTATCCTCATTTTAGAGATAATGAAACTAAGGCTTATAAAGATTAAGTAAATTGCCCGTGGCCTCACCCATGGTAAATGACAGAGACACAATTGGAACCTGTCTCTCTGATTCCAAAATCCAGGCTGTTAGCCAGTATGCTCCTCTGAAGCCATTGCCTTGAGTAACTGAAAGAGTATTTCACAAATGTGAAATTCATTCTAAGCAACCATAATTGTTACTCATTTAAAATTAATTAGCATAGAGTAATGTCAGTAGGCCAGGTTACTTGTCCTGGTTCTTTCACTGATTTAGTGTTTTAAAACCTTTAATCTCAATTTTACTTACCTGTAAAGTAGAAATAATAGTATATCCCATGCACCCATTTTACTGAGCAGTTGTGAAGATAATTATTTCAATATTGATGAGCTGCTTGAAAGTCCTTAGAAAGACTTTCCTTGCTATTTACCCTTTTATCTGTAATACTAAAAAACCAAAACCAAATCCATTGCTGTTGAGTCGATTCCGACTCATAGCGACCCTATAGGACAGAGTAGAACTGCCCTGTAGGGTTTCCAAGGATGTAATCTTTACAGAAGCAGACTGCCACATCTTTATCCCATGGAGTAGCTGGTGGGTTTGAATCACCGACCTTTTGGTTAGCAGCTGAGTTCTTAACCACTGTACCACCAGGGTTCTTTTTTAACTGTACTTTAGGGATAATAATAATGTCTACCACATGAGGTTGTTTTGAGGATTAAATAAGATGAAGTATGTAAAGCACTTAAGCCAGTGCTTGGCATATAATAACTGCTCAATAAGTAATAGCTATGATTAATAGTAGCTTTAATGCAGAGACTCAGAGATTCAGGATGTTTTCTATCTCTTCACTTACAGCACAGTGCAATCTGGGCTAATAATTATTTACTCAATTTCAGTGATAACTTTATTTCAGAAATACTTCCATTTAAGTCTTCTTATAGGTAGGAAACATAACGCTAGAGCCTTGAATACACTACCTTAGATGCGGGTTTTTAATACATACTCAAACTATTAAAATGTGTATGTGTATAAATAAACGTATCTATGCATGCTCTTGGTGCCAGATATAAGTAATTATATTTTACCATTCTCTTTCCTTCTATTTATTTCTCAAAGTCTCTTCTCTAGTTGGTCATCTGAATAAACCAAGTTTTCTAACTTTTCATCCCATATAATGTGATGTTTGACCAAATTTGACAGACTTTGTTTTAAATAAGTACCTTTGGTTAAAGTTATGAAAGTTTAAGACTACTTAAACATTTGTGTTATAAAGGAGCATTGATTTGAATTTAATCGTCATCCTCCTGTAGGTTCATTTAGTTTGAAGACTTAGCATTTCTCAAATGTAATTTTGGTAAGCAAAATCTAGAAAATCAGTTTTGAAAACAGATTTGAAGAGAAGATTTTAAATCAGTATCCTCAATGCATAGTTAACAATCACGAGAAAACTTTATTTTACCAGAATTAACGTGGTTTAAAAGTTATAAACTTGAGAGATGAAAGTAGTTATCAGTTGGGGGTGGGGGAGAACACTTCAGGTTTACTGTTTTCAGATGGGACTCATTTTTTAACAAAGTCTGAGTAACTTTGTTCCCTAATTAGCAGATTACTTTTTGGTGACTGTTTCTTTCCTTTTAATTTCCTCAAGATGAGTTGGCCAAAACTAAGCTACATAAGTGTTATTCACGGAATACAAATTTACAGTAGGACTCTGAATCTAACTCTTAATGCTATCCCCTCCAAAATGGTCTAACTAGTGTCACTCTGTAGACAATTACCATGAAAATAAAAGGGAGATTCTTTTGTCAAACTTGATTTTTGATTACCTGCATACAGACGGATCAGCTTTCCCATAACAGTGAACAAAAGCCTGATCGAAGCCAGGCTATTCGAGACCGATTGAGAGGAAAAGGATTACCCACAGGTAAGAGTCTATTAATAGAAAATATCAGATTTTGACTTTAACTCCACTTTACTTCCACTGTTGTCCTTTGTGAAGTCATACTTACCTGGCTAGGAAATCTGATCATTGTGACAAGTAGAAAATAAATAAGCAAAGTAGATGGGGAGCAGACAGGAACACATAAATAAATCTACTTAATGTTTTACAGAAAACTCTGTTAATACAGTTAGTGCTCTCTCAGTAAATCATTTCCTTTTCTAGTATTGTTACTATATCAATATCATTTGTTTACTTTATCATGATTTTTATATTAAAAATACAACTTATGCTATAACCAAATAAACGCATACATGTTTATGAACATGAACACTACTAAAATGAAAGTTTCAGAAAGCAACATTATTCTTATTACAGTCTGATACTTTCTATTCTATCTTTTTTTTTTAATGCTAGTCATAACCCACTAAATTGATTTTATATAACCAGTTTCATGACTTGCAGTTATCAAACACTGTATAGGTTATAATTTTTTGCTCAGTAGATAAAAATTGATAAATAGTGGTTTTGCTCTTTGCCAATAGCATTAGATAATTGTGGGGTCCTATGATAATTATTTAATTGACTTTTTAAAAGAAATGATTAGAAACTCCTAACACTTGAAATAAAAGTACAAAAATGAGTTTTTATGTGCCTATTTTTAAGTATTAGGTTTCAGGCTTGACTTAACTTACAAAGTGAACTTTAGATTTTACTCTTTACCTTTGTTTTATTTCTCATGTAGCAGTATTGTGAATTATGATAATCTAAATATTAACAAAAATATTTTGTAGATGAAGTATTTTATTGTGTTAGATGTTGGAGCTGAAGGGAAATAAATGCAAAGATTGCTTCAATGTATTTTAATAAAACATGTTCTGATTGACATAGCCTAATAAAATAGATTAAAATGTTAAGGTGTTTATTTTTAATTTAATCAGATAATCAGAGCACAGATGTCTTATTTGAAACCTATGAGAAAGTTCTCATTTTGAAAACTAAATATAGACATTTAATTATCTGAACCAAACATTTTATATAATTCAACACTCTTATACCTGAGAGGGAAAAATTTCCTCTAAGCAAGTGTACTGCTTGAGAAGTCTAAGAAAAGCAGTAAAATCATTTCTAATGGAGTGAATTTATAATGGTACAGTTCTAAAGTGTCTGTTTTGGTGCTTCCATTTTACTTACTATGAGTAAAGACTTTTGCTGGAGACGTATCTTAGCTTTCATTATAATAAATTTATTCCTGGTTAGATCAGTTTGTTTCTAAAACATATATTATCACTTTGTACGTGGATCAAAAGAACGCAAGGCAGAGACTTTAACTTACTTTTTACAGTGCTTTGATGATGATTTAAAAAGTATTTTAACCTTTTCCTTACTATACTTATGTCCCCATTATATAGACACAGCTTCTTGTAGGTAAAAATCTGTTTCCTGTTAGTTTAAAATTATAGTAGGATTTGAGATATGATATAACAAGAATCATTGAGATGTGATACAGTATTCTTGCTAAGAATGGCAAGAATTTTAATAATACATAAATTTTTCAGTCAATCTTCTGTTTTAGAATTGCATAATATTAGAAAACTATAGATGAATGCCAATAGCAAGCTGAAAAAATCTTTTTCAGATAAACACATTGAACCCTTTAATAAGTGAAACATTAGATTTGAAAGAACTGATTTCTGTTTCTCTCATTTCTTTCTAGTTCCTCTGCTTCTCCTCTCTCTCTCTCTCTCTCTCTCCTTTCTTATTTCTTCTTCCTATTCTTTCTCTAACCTCTTTTTGGAGTTCCCTGCTATCATCTCCTACTACCATTAACTGACTATATTATAGGATTGAAGTTTGTTTGCTTGTTTGTTATTTATTGATTTAGTAAATATAATGTTATTTTATCTATTATTAATTTTTAAAGACAGTTTATGTTTTTTCCTGAAAACAAAAAAAGTGTTCTTGTGTATATGAGACCCTCATTCTATCCCTATCCGTCATGGGTCTATAGAAAAGAAAAAAAGATCACCCCTAGTATATTTAGTTTACCAATTTTAAAGAACATAAAATGTTAACATAGTTTAGATTATGTTACTTTCAGTGATTCAAATTCTTATTGTTACAGACATTAATTATTACGTAGTATTATAGAGGAAAGGAGCCCTGGCAGCACAATGATTAAAGCACCTGGCTGCTAACTGATAGGTCAGCAATTCAAATCCACCAGCTGTTCTGTGGGAGAAAAGACCTGGTGGTCTGCTCCTGTAAAGATTACAGCCTAGAAAACCCTATGGAGCAGTTCTACTCTGTCATATGGGGTTGCTATGAGTCAAAATGGACTTGATGGCACACAACAACATTATAGAGGTAGCAATTAGAGATTAGGCTGAATCTATATAACATATCTTAAATAGCAGCTTATTTATTTGTCATTTATACACACACATACATTTATAAATATGTATATTTATGTTTTAAATAAAAGTTTAGCTCTCTGGTCATGTAGATGCTAGGGATAGGGAAGAATTACTGTATTGAGTACATAGGTTTTGTAGGTATTCAATGATATTTGTTAATTGAATGGATAATGAGATAAGGTTTTATAAAATATTAGAGTTTGTAATGTAATATAATCATATATTTATCATTTTTAATGGTTCCATGAAAAAATATGCAAGACTCTAATTTATTTACTTATATAGCATATTTTAAACATTGTTGTGTGCAGTAAAAAGAAAAATAAACTGCAGTTTACCACCTTGTCTCATTATTAGACTGCTGTAATGATAAAAACATCAGAAGTTTTAAACCAAATTATTAACATAGCAGCCTTTTATTTCTTACTTTATTTTTATAATATTGGAAGGATCTAGTGTTATTGTTTATAATAACTATTTAGAATTCTTATGACTAGAAGACTGTCTAAATACAGATAATCAAGGACTGAGTAGTGACTTTAAAAAATTAACAGAGAAGTCCTTAAATAAAATGTCCAGTGATTTTATTCTCTAACAGTCATATGTCTTTATCAGAGAATAAAAATCTCCCCTCTTATCTAAAATCAAGAGAATTTGCAAGGAATTATGATTTGTCACTCAGGATAAACCAAGTTTATGTTTTTGAGTAGAATTAGAGGTCCTTAAGAAACAGTAGTCTTGTTTGGATTAAGTATAATGGAAGAACATTCCTCAGAACTGCCTAACCATTGCTTTCCACAATAATAGTGCACAAGGGCTCTTTTAATTTACCTTTAACCTGGCCAAAGCCATTATAAAACTATATCTCAAAGACAGAATCAAAATAAATGTATTAATTATAGCCATTACCAGGCAGAAGCAATGAGCAGATAATAGCCAATGACATAGACTAGTCTAAAAAGTTTAAGATTTAAAAAAAAATCTCCTGAAGAAGAGGGATTCTTTTGTGACACCGGTGTTATATTTGGGCAGTGCCAATTCTTAATTGTTAATGATCATTTTTAACCAAGAAACCTTTTCTTACTACAGTAGTAAAACCTTCCCTTCGATGCAAACCAACCTAAAACCTTTATGTATTGATAGTCTTAGTTTCTTAGGCTCCTGAATACAGTCGTCAGTAAAGAAAATGTCAGGATGGGCAGTGAGATACAGAATTAAATTAAAAAAAGTGAGAAGATTTAAGAGCAATGCCTTATATCTAAGTAATTTAGTTGTTCAACTAAAACTTAAAAATAAAATTTTTCATCTATAAGCAGTTGACCTTAAAAGGTCTCTCCTTAATATCTCAGCTCTGAGATATGTCACACAAGCTAAGGCCTAAACTAGTGGGCTGTCTGCCTCCAGTTTGTTACCTAACACTGCTAATGCTGATAAAATGGCTTCCCTAAACAGAAGGAAATCAAACATTTCCTGCCAAGTTTAAGGTGAAAACCTACACCAGGATCAGATCAGCATGATAGTGCTTCAGAACTTGGGTGTATTGATAATATCATCTTTCTTTTTTATGTACTCGATTAACACATTTATGAGGACAGATGGGGAACCAAGGAGCTGCTTTTAATATTGAAATGTCATTTTGAAGTTAACTTCTAACAGATGCTGTGAATTTTGGAGTCTTTGTGTAAGGGGGAAAAGGTGAATGATGATAACTAATTAAGGATAATATTATTCATATGTTACCAGTTTAGTTAGAATGTACTTTAGAAGAAATATTTTTTAATTTAACTGAAATAAATTGACATGTTCTTTATGAAGAGCTTTTATGTTTTTAAAATCTTTTATCTGTAGCTCTTTAAAGTGTATTTATTGTTACCCATTTAGTTTTAGCAAGCTATGCATTCTCCAAAAGAAACGTGTTTGTGGTTCCATTTTTAAAATTGGACCCTTACAATTGTATGAAATCTAATGTTGTCTATAAACTCTCTGAACTCAGAACCTCTCCAGAAGATGAAAAATTCACTTGTAGTCACTACCTATCCTATTTTGATAATGTGATATTTTTTATTATAGAATAAATTTAAAACTTTACTGGAAGATTTTTTTTTAATCTCTGGTTTTATGATTTCCTGTCAAAAGAACTTTAAAACCTCTCAAAAGAACTTTAAAATTCCTCCTCAATAAATAATTATATGCTGAGGAAAATTAAGTAGCAACAGAAAAGTGGGCAAAGTTTAGATTTTTGTTACCCTTGTTCTGAAGAGCTCATAATACTTCATATAAGTTAACCCATTTATCCTGTCATCTCTAAGAAGAAGGAATAATAGATTATATTCACAGTTTTGTAGACAGACTAAGTGAGAAACATGGCAATTAAGTAGCTTGCCCAAGTTCATGAATTAATTGGTAAAGCTAGAATTAAAACCCAGGCCTCTTGACAATAATCTTTCTAGTAAATTGCATTACCTACATTGGCTTAAAAATGTTTCAAAAAGTTGTATAATAAATCCATTCTAGAAGCATTCTTTTGGGATCTATTTTATCAGGACCTGGAGATACCAAAATAAAAAATAAAAAAAATAAGACATGGTCCTTTATATAATGTTATTGTTCCAGTTGGCAGGAGGAGGTGTATCAAAATAATGACAGATAATTTTAATACAGTGAGACAAGTGTCCTAATAGTGGCCCAGTGTACTCTGTGCATATAGTGAAAGGAGTAACTATTTCTGCCAAGAAGCATTCTGTAGAAATTGTTTAAGAACAGCTCCACTGGTTTTGCTTTCAGAATAACATCAGCTTAATTTTCTATGATCATAATGGGTTGTAAGCACAGTTATTAGCTGTACTTAATTATTTCAATATTATTACCCGTTAGGTAAAACAGTTACATACTTAGATACATATTTAGAAAGATCTTCTGGAAAGCAGTTGAAGGAATTGCATTTTATCTAGGCTAAAATAAGATAATTGACACTGGTATTAACAACAGTTCGTGATTTCCACTGGTGCAGCAAATTTAAGCATCTAAATATGCGTCTAGAACTCCATGTTTTTCTTCACTTGTGTGGCCAGTTCTATATTCGAAGTGTCATTTTGAATTTGCAGATTAATGAATTTTTTTCTTAGCGCTTTACCAACATGAAGCAACCACAATACTATATTATGCCATCAGTTTATTTAGAAAGAATTATAGTTGTCATAACTAAATTATCATAAAAGTATTACATATTGTTTTATTTTACATAAAGAAATCCCTTTTGCCAAAGTTCAACCTATAAAGTATTAATCAGGCAATTATGTGTCCAGCTATGCAGTTGAAGATAGTGAGCATCATTAATATGACAAGATGCAGTAAGACTTCTGTCAGTTAGGAATATTTGTTTTAAGAATGGTGAGATCCACCTTTCCACAATGTACCTATAAAGATGTGTCTCCTTTTCCCTCCAAAAACCAAATGGAGATAGTTCTAGGCTAATAGATCCACTGGAAAAACCACTTACCTAAAAACATCTCTTTCCTGCTGCTTCCTTCCACTTTCCTCCACAGAGTCTTTTATGCTTTTGTGGATTGTAGTTTTATCATTTTACTTTAGGCCCATCTCTGACAAGTATACACACATCACCATGTACCTTATCTCACCCCATTTTCCTCAACTTTTTCCCCAGTTTCCTCAGAAATATTACTACCCCCTCTTTCTTTCTTGTTCTTCTTCCTATTTCAGTATCCCTTTCTTTGTTCTGTTGGCAGCCCAGAAATGACCTTAATTATGACTCAAAATCATCTTTTGTAAGTAATAATGAAATTCTAATTTACTTCTTATAATTTTCAAGCTTATAATGACAGAGCAAATTGAGCCTTAGGCAGTATACACTAGCCTCAACAGTGAACTAAAGCGCAATAGTATGCCATTAAAACATATTAGACCAGGGAGTGACATCATGCAGCTTACGTTTAAGGGATAATTCTGGCTGCTGAGTGGTGAATAGTTGGACGGGGAAAGTAGAAGGGGGGCCAATCCATGCAGTCATCTAGATTTGGACACACAGGTTGATTTGTAGACTTAGGCATGGAAAGACGAGAAAGCTGTCTCTCCTGATGCTTCCTTTTTCTTGGTGGAGTATAAGGCAAAAACATCAGCTAAAAGAGATGAGATTTAAGGTGGGAAATTTGAAGAATGGGGAAAATACTCAACAGTCAATGTAGAAAGTGAATGAACTTACCATTAAACATTGTGTCCAAAGTGGGTGACCATAAACTTATAACCAAGCCCATTGCCTTCAAGTCGATTCTGACTCATAGTGACCCTATAGGACAGAGTAGAACTGCCCCACAGGGTTTCCAAGGAGCTGCTGGTAGATTTGAACTGCCAACCTTTTGGTGAGCAGCCAAGTTCTTAACCACTGTGCCACCAGGGCTCCTGCACAGGCGGAAAGGTTATGATTTACAACACATATTTTGGGGGGATATAATTCAATCCATAAAATTCCACCCATTCGCCCCCCCCAAATTCATGTCCTTCCCACATGCAAAACACATTTATCCCATCATGTCATCTTAAAAGTTTTAAATCAACTCCAAGTCCAAAATCTCGTCTTCTGAATCATCTACATCAAATATGGGTGAGACTTTGGGTGTATTTCATCCTGGGGCAAAATTCCTCTTCATCTGTGAACTTGTGAAATCTAGACTACAGGTTATCTATTTCCAAGGTGCAGTGGTGGACCAGGCACAAGGTAGACATTTCCATTACAAATGGGAGCAAGTAGAGGGAAAGAAGGAATTAACAGGCACCAAGTGAGTCCAAAACCCAGCAGAACAATTTACCTTAGCTCTCAAGGCTTGAAAATAATCCTCTGTTCTCTGAGACCATCTGGGCAATGGCTCCACCCTCCAGACTCTGGGTGTTGGCCATGCTCTCTGGATTTTGGGTGGAGGCCCCTCAACCCTGGGCTTAGCTCCACCTTCCAAGCCCACCTGGATGGCAGCTCTGCTCCCTTGACTTTGTGCAGCCCCATTCTCCTAGTCCATCTGAGTTGCAGCCCCACCCCCTCAGCTTTGGGCAGTGGCCTCATCCTCTTGGTCAGCCCCACACTGTGGAATGGAGTTGGTAAAGATCTGATCTTTGAAACCTGAGAAGGCCATGTCTCTACCTATTGACGCCCCAGAGGCCATGGCCCTACCTTTTGAGACCAAGGCAGCTCTGATTTCTGTGCCCCTTCCAACAGTTCTGCTGATCTCTGAGCCGCTCCAGGGATGGTTCTTTTCTTGGAGGAAAACAGATGTAGCTCCTTTGGCTTGTTTCCTGACTGTAGAATACCAACAGACAGATGGCATTCTTTCCTTTCGTTCTTTTTTTTTTTTTTTATTCCTTTTGTTCTTTCTGTGTCCCCCTCAGTCTAAGCTGATGGGTTTTCTGCTGTGTTAATTGGTTAGATCAGTCAGTCACAGGCTTAATCTCTTTAACAAAAGATTGTGTAACCACATCCTTAGTGAAATTCTAGTACACATGTCCTTAGTTTGTACAACAGAATTTTCCAAATCTTTAAGTTTTGTTTTCATTTCACACAGTTCATTTTTAAGTCCATCCCTTTCCTCTTGCATTTTACCATAAGCAGCAAGGAGAAATCACACAGCCCCTTTAAGGTTTTGCTTAGAAATCTCCTCAGCCAGATATTAAAGTTCTTCACTTATAAGTTTACCTTCCACCAAACATTTTAACATAATTCAGACAAGTTCTTTGCCACTGCAATTGTCCAGTCACGTGTTCATCATGTTCTTTTAAAGCCTTACCAGAAGCACATTTAATGTCCCCATTTCTAGTTACATTCTGTGCTGGCACCATATGTATTCTCTAAGATGATAGAGAGTTTCTCTATAGCTCTCCTCACTTTCTTTTGAGCCCTCACCAGAGTTGACATCCATAATTCTACGAACAGTCTCTTCAGGGCAATCTAGGCTTTTACTATTAGTCACCTTATAACTCTTCCAGCCTTCACCCATTACCAATTCCAAAACCACTTCTACATTGTTGGAATCTGCTAGAGCAGCGCCCCCAATTCTTGTTATCAGATTCTATCTTAGTTATCTAGTGCTGCTATAACAGAAATACCACATGTGGGTATCTTTAACAAGCAGAAATTTATTTTCTCACAGTCTGGGAGGCTAGAAGTCTGAATGCAGGATGCCAGCACTAAGGGAAGGCTTTCTCTTTCTGTTGGCTCTAGGGGAAAGTCCTTGTCTCTTTGAACTTCTGCTCTTGGGCTATCTTCATGTGTCTTGGCATCTCTCCCCCGTCTCTGTCTGTTCGCTTGCTGGTTTAATCTCTTACATCTCAAAGGAGATTGGCTCAAGATGCACCCTACACTAGTCGTCTCTCAATAACATAACAAAGACAACCCATTCCCAAATGGGATTATAACCACAGGTTATGATTTACAACATATTTTTGGGGGACACAATTCAGTCCATAACAATATTCCATCAGTTTTCAAGAATATATCTATGTTCTCTATTATTCCATAAAATTTTATATTAATGAGTTTTAGAATGTGTTTAAGAATGTAGCTTACCGATAAAATACTGTAATACATATGTCTGTTTATCAATTTTCAAATTAGATTAGAAGCTAGAGTCTATGATGTTCATGTGGCTGGTTGTGGTGTGTTGTATTTCTCAGTGTTCTTTTTATGAGATGTTCCAAATATGTATGTTATCCTTATTTGCACTAAAGTAGATCCATGTTTAGGAGGAAGAAGTATAAGAAAAGCACAGTGATTTAATCTATTCTCAAATAAGCAAAATATTGATTGCATTCTGAAATGAGTTAACCTTTCTTAAGGTAAAATTTGTAGTCATAGAATTAAAGCTTATGACTTTTAACCTGATGTATTGAAGAGGCAATTGACCTCTTCAAATGAATGAATAAACAGTTTATTATTACTAGGAAATTTTAGTTATATCTACAGCCAGTAGGTTATCAAAAAAAGAGTTCACAGAGGTAGTACAGGAAATCTACATGTTTATGGACTATTAGGTTAGTAACTATAAAGTATTTTTCTACATTTCTTTTTTCAGTGGTGGAGCCACATATATGATTTTCTGTTTAACCTATGGATTCACAAAATGGATTTCTGGGTGGGCAGTTTTTGGTATATCAAATTAATTTACAGACTGTTGCTTTAAAAAATTAGACTGGCTTACTGGTTTTTAACTATATGAGGGACTAAAGACTAATTAAGAATTAGTGCTTTATTCTGTTTGATAAGTATTGATACATTATATTCTAGAGGAAAAGCTATTTTAGTTCATGATGGTCTGCTATGGAAATAATTATGGTTTCTTACATAACATTTTATACACAAACAAATTATCTGGAAACTAATCATAATAAAACCTTGGTACTTACGGATTCCAAATGACAGTCTTTTTTTCCATCTAGAATATAGCAGCTTATGTTCCTTGTCTAAGCATGTTTATATAAAACACCAAATGTACCAGGGCTTTATATTGAATTGTAACACATTATTTCAGCTATACCTTTAGAAGTTAAAGGAGTGCACCAAACATTCTATTATTAGGTCAAACCATTTCATAGATAATGAATATCACAATACCATTAAAGAAAGTAAGTTCGATATTATTGATTTTATTAGAAAAGAGACATTGATCTATGAAAGTTACACAAACACAGCATCTCTTTCCATTACCACCACCACTATCCCATTTCATCTCTGATCCTCCATTTAGAAATTTGTCACCACTTTCATTGTTAATAGTGAGATTACACTCCAGTTTATTTTCTAAAAATTCTGTGCATACATGATAGATTCTTATCATTCCAGGAAGAAGCTCTACTTCTGATGTACTAGATATACACAAGTCTCCATTCTCTCATCAGACCTTTCTTAACAAAGGGCTTAGTAAATCTATGGGATTTCTGTCCATCAGAGACACACAAGATGAAGAAGATTATGTCCAGGACATTTCACCAGATAATAATTCTGGACAAGAAGATTCTGAAAATACCTGCTCCCCTTGCCAGTTTAAAGCTAGTATAGAAAAAAAAGTTACCTCAAGCATTGATGTACTTCCCAAGAAGAAGATTTGGGCTTCATCCATGGACTTGCTTTGCACGACTGACAGAGAGTCCCCTTCTGGAGAGACTGGCAGATACCAACGCTGTCTCCCTGAGGCAGTAACAGTGCAGACTTCAACTGCTCCTAGAAGAAAGGAGGCAAGATACTCAGATGGAAGCATAGCCTTGGATATCTTTGGCCCTCAGAAAACGGATGCAATATACCACACACAAGAATTGCCTACCTCCTCGGCAATATCAAATGCTTTGGACCGAATCCGAGAGAGACAGAAGAAGCTTCAGGTTCTGAGAAAAGCCATGAATGTAGAAGGTTAGTAATTTTGTGTGTGTCTGAAAGAGAATTGAGTTGAAATATTTAAAATTGCATTTTGAAATAAAGAAGGGTTAAACTATTCTACAGTCTTATTTCTGCTGCCAAACCTTTGTACTCAGGTTAAATAGTCTTTTCTTCTCTGTGAATTTCTGTTCTCCCTTCCACCATAACTCTAATCAAAGCACCCTGCTTCCACAAAGTTATCCCAACTAAATATGCCCAAACCAGTTGCTTTATATTCTCTTAATATTATGGGTGGTATATTTTTTAATTCTAAATTTCTCAAGGAGTCTCTGGGTGACACAAATGGTTAAACACTCAACTATTAGCCAAAATGTTGGTGGTTCGAACCCACCCAGAGGCTCCTTGGAAGACAGGCCTGATGATCTGTTCCCGAGAGGTCACAGCCTTGAAAATCCTATGGAGCAGTTCTGCTCTGCACACATGCAGTTGCCATGAGTCAGAATTGACTCAATGGGTAACTAACAACAATAGAGATGAAACTGTGGTTAATAAGGTGTCAAGAAGTTCTAAATTTTAAGTTTGTCAAGGGCAGGAGCCATGTTTTCTATTTCCTTTGACTCCTCCCCCGCACTGACTATCATGCACTGTCTAGTAGAAGGCTTCAGTACATGACTGATTCACAGAAACAAGAAACAGTTTGGTAGAGTAGCATAGTGCTGCTGCAGTGGTTCCCAAACCCCTGGCTTCAGCAAATTTGGGGGCATGACTCTTGGAGGTTATGATTTGTTTGATCTGGAATGAAGTTTTGAATCTTTATTTTTAAGATGATAGTTTATGAACTTCAGAGGCAGACAACCTAGATTTGAATTAGTTATTCCATTTAATAATTACATGAGCTTTACTTTGGCAATTGGGCTTGATCTAAGTCTCAGCTACTCCATCTGTAAAATGGGCTTAATTAAAGTAGATTCATTAGGTAATGATTATAAAGTTATTACATTATTAGTATGAGGAATATAAAAATGTTCATAAATGAGAAATTATTATTGTTTCAGGGCAAAGCTTTGTTTCAAAAATACCTGATTCACATATAAAACTCAATATATTGAATGGAATAAAATTATCTTCTAGAGATATGGATAGAGGTTACCTTTATTATAGACAGATGGAAGAGAAAACAGAAGAAGGAAGAATTTTTAAGTTATTTCTGTTTTTGAAAATTAAAGTTCTGTAACTGTCCCATGCCTCCTAGAGAAACCCTGTGATATAGCTGATTAAAGGGAACTTTAAGGTGCTTTCTAAGTTCGAAGATAGTAGTGACAGTCAAGGTCAGATTCATCGTTAAGATGATTGTGCCAGTGCAGTGTTGTTTTTTATTTTTATCCATAGATTGCCTTTAAAATACTGTGCTGAAGATTTGTTACTTAAGTTTTATATAGTTCTGAAGTTGAACATACCTCTCCACATTGTGTTTAATTTCTAGTAAAACAAGCTTTGCGATTCTTTTTTTTAATTCAGGAATTGCTAATCATTAAAGCATATGAAATTATTGAATATTTAACTAATTTTATGGGTTTGTATATAACATGTATTTTTTAAGACATTAACTCTGAGATGGTTCTGTATAATCTTGATCTATAAATATTCAAAGACAGAATATAAAAACTTAGAAATTTATTGTATGCATGATTTCACTGTTAAACTCTAATTGGTAAACTTTTGGAGTTGTGGCAGCAAAGAGTAGGTACTTCCTGTTTCTTCAAAAAAAAAAAAAACAAAAAACCAAATCTCCCCTTTCAGAAGGTGTATTTCATGTCTGTTTAATGTTGCACAGCAGGTAACATGTGAATAATAATTTAGCCTGACCCTCTTATGAGCATGAGCTTATCATCCTCATGGAGATATTTAGTGTAAAGAAAGCTCATTGTGTAAAAAAAAAAAAAAACTCGATTCAAATAGATGAAACTGTAATAATCTTAGAATACAAATAGTAAAATGCATACCAACCTAAATGACTTTCAAACTTTTGAAAGTTTTAGTAATATCTTCTCTTAAAATGTGAATATTAAAAATCAAACCATAATTTCTAATGTTCTCATGTGTGATCTAGTTTTGAAAGATAGTTTGCCTTAATCTTTGTTAAATTAATAGGAATATGAAGTAGTGAAGTTTGAGGATTTTTTTTTTACATTTGAACCCCAGTTTGAGAGTTAAACAGGAAAGAAATAATCCTAATGAAAATGTATTTAATTTGCTAAATTACGCTATAATAGTCTATTTAATATATTTTGTTTCAATAGATGATTTTTGTGATGTCCTATAAAATTACCTATAGGGTTGCTATGAGTTGGAATCAACATGAGGGCAGTGGGTTTGCTTTTTGGGTTTTTTTAAGCAAATGTCCTATATTGCAAATGGTCCATTATCTTCTCAGGAAGTGCGTG
>NW_004444232.1:576952-587705 GCF_000243295.1 Trichechus manatus latirostris | reverse complement strand
TCTGCAGAGAAAGATCATGTATAATCTTAGTAGAGCCTTATTTGTTGAAAATAGGAGCTAGTTATGAAACATAATTTCCAGATTTAGAAATTTTTGATTCATCAGAGGAGATATAAGGAAAGGAAAAGCTTTCTTTTTAAAAATAAAATAAGCTTTGAGTTGTTGATATAAGATAATTTCTATCCTGAAACCTTTCTTTGCTATTGAAGAGTTTTCAAAAGCATTTGTTCCCACACGAACCTACCCATTTCTTTTCAAAGTATATTTCACAACCAAGTTAAACCAAAAAAAATCTGAAAGTGTTGGTTTATTGTGGAAATACTTACACCTCCTTAAATAAACGTTCATTATTATACAGTAACTTACAAGTAGTAATAAATTATATTTACTTTAGACTAAAACATAATTGGAAAGGAATGTTTGAGACTTGGAATTCAAAAGCAACCATTCCCATTAACAATTTAGTTGAGTAACTTGCTGGTTTTGTGGTGTGTTATCTTTTCCTAAAGGTGAGGTAATTTATTTTAGCTGTGCAAACAAAAGTACAGATTTCTAATATAAAGATGTTAGCTAGTATACAAGAAGAAAAATGAATAGAAAATAATATAAATCCAATTTATCTCACATAATTCTCATTAGAAACAGCCTCCACAAATCCCTTTTGTGTGTGATAAATGAAGCAGAACAGTGGACTGTTCCTACTGGATGTTATTACTGTATACATTTATTGTATACATTTCTTTCTTTTTAAATATTTGTGTTTTAAAGCGTTTTAAAATATTAGAAATGCTCTGTACAATTTTTGGCAGCTGCCACTGTGTATCAGAAATTTTAGAATTAGAAGAGATTTTAGAGCACTTGTTGTCTAAACATGCTCTTGGGCATGTACCCAAAATCACAGAACTCAGTAGTAGGTTCCCATCATAATTAGATTTCCAGAGTTCTAGTCTAAGATTTCCCACTACATGTGACTTTCTAATCTTTTTTTTAAAGGTTTGTTTCACTGTTTATTGGCTTAATGTAACAATCTGAAGAAAAGAAATTGCTAAATTTAAGTTTGTTCTATTGGGCATGTAGGAAGTGTGAGTGAATAGGAAAGAATTGTCTTCTTTATCCTCAGATCTATAACCTTTTTCTTATACCATGCACCATCATGTTAAAGGAATCTTTACCTGAGTCACCTCCACAGCATCTCTTCAGCTGACTGCATCAACCAGCCAACTACACAGGGGAGACTAGACCTTAAAATCATGGAATTTGGAACTGGAAAAAACTCTGAATACCTTCTAAACCAAACATCTCATTTTCTGAGGTCCAGAGAAGTAGAACAGTTTGCCAGAGAAGCAGCATAATTCCTAACAGAGATGTATTTAGGTTCCAGATCTCTTGAGTCCCAGAATCAGACTCTTCCACTGGGCCATTCTGATTTCAAGCAGAGACCTGATACATTTCTGATATACTGTTGGGAATACTATTTTACTGCCTGGGAAGTTGGACACTCAACTAACCACTTAACAAGCTTTTTAAGACTCTGAACAAGAATCTATAATTTTTAATATGAAAGAAAGGCTCAAAATTAGGCACTTTTGGTTTTTTTGTGCAATAAACCACACCAGAAAGGGTTTAAGATGGTGCTCCATTATATCACATACCCTATTGTGGCAGATGTTGTTGTTACTGTTAGGTGCCATCGAGTCGGTTCCGACTCATAGCAACCCTGTGTACAACAGAATGAAATGCTGCCCAGCCCGACGCCATCCTTCACGATCGTTGTTGTGCTTGAGCCCATTGTTGCAGCCACTGTGTCAGTCTTTCTCGTTGAGTGTCTTCCTCTTTTTTGCTGACCTTCTGCTTTACCAGGCATGATGTCCTTCTCCAGGAACTAGTCCCTCCTAATAACATGTCCAAAGTACGTGAGGTGAAGTTTCTCCATCCTTGCTTTTAAGGAGCATTCTGGTGGTACTTCCATGACAGATGTGTTCATTCTTCTGGTAGTCCATGGTATATTCAATATTCACCCACACCATAATTCAAAGGCGTTAATCCTTCTTTGGTCTAACTTATTTACTGTCCAGCTTTTGCATTCATACGAGACGAGTGAAAATACCATGGCTTGTGAGGTGCACCTTAGTACTCAAAGTGAGGCAGATAGAGGGTTTTAGTGGGGTTCTACTGTAGTAGGATTTTGATAGTAGTTACCCTGCAGTTGATGAAATAAGGAAGTAAACTATCAAAAGCAGTGGTTGACATTTAGTGCTCCAATTGCTTTGGTAATAAAATGAGAAAGTTTGGAACAAAAAGATCTTGAGAAAGAAGTTGTAGTTGAAGTATGAAAATTATAAATATAAGATTATTACTGAAGCTATCAAGTTAACACTTAACCTTTCATATATTTCTTAATAAATATCTATAATACATAATAAATAATACATAAATAAAGCAATAGGGAAGGGGCAGGAAGAAATGTAACTTAGATTTCTCTTATGGAAACTAGTTTTAAAATTTGATATTACTCTTTTTTTTTTTTTTTTGCTTCTTTTTAATTTCACTTTTTTTTACATCACCATAGGACTGTTCTGTTCTACTATTACCCTTTCTTCCTCTTTCCTAGTATCTTCTTTTCCACCTCTTTCTACTCTATCTCAAGATCTGAGAAGTTGTCTGTTTTCTAATAGGAGTGTCTGACAAATTCTCTCTTTCTTGTGATATATTACCATACACTCCCTACCCACTGCCCTGTGGGTTGGCAGTAGATTCCTGATTATTAGGGATTGACTTTAGAGCCAGTACTGTGTGTAGAGTATGAACAGTACTCCCATACCCTGGGTAGGGATCCTGAATGCATTTTGCTTCCAGCAGTTGAATTTCTTCTTCAGAATTCTGCACAGAACTAGAAGGGAAAGTATGAAACTAAACTTTATAAAACTAAATTCTACAAACTGGTTATGGTTAAATATTTATTTTTTTTAAAAAAGGCTTTAAGTCAATCTACATTACTCAAAATATTGCCTCCTTTTCTCTAGTGCTGTGACCTCTAGTTCTAGCCCAGTTTCACTGTCCTATGACTGCTCTGTGAGTACATAGAGTTGTGTTGTGCAACTAAAATATGTAAACAGTCAAGTATGCTAGCCTTTTCCATTATTGAGGCACCTTAATGTTTCACTTCCATGAGAAAAATTCAATTTGAAAGTTTATACATTTTTATAGTTATGTTGAAGAAAAGCAAGGGGATGAATTCATAAATGTTAAAGTTCACCATGTAGGATACTGTTAGTGGACGTTTTATGGATGGAGGTAAATTTTTTTTCAAAACTTATCCATCTTTCTGGAAATCCAAAACTGGTAAAGATGAACTATTTCAAATATTTTGTGTTCTTCTTTTCCTTATTGAGTAGAAACAACAACAAAATCATCTGTATGATAATATGATTGGGCTGTTGTTTAGATTACTCCATAAATTAAAATAAGCCATTTTAGTATTTAGCTTTTATCAGTTCCACATAAGTAAATACAAATCAGCAGGAATTTTATGTGATATTGGTCAAATACTATATGTATTTCTGGTATTAATGATTTAATTGTTATACTAAACTAAAAAAACCAAACCCACTGCCATTGAGTCGATCTGACTCATAGCTATCCCAAAGGGTTTCTAAGGCTATAAATCTTTATGGAAGTAGACTGTCACATCTTTCTCCCACAGACCCACTGGTGGTTTCGAACCGCCGACCTTTCAGTTAGTAGTCGATCGCTTTAATCGCTGCACCACCAGGGCTTGCGAATATATTTTTTTATCTCTCAAGAGCATGCTATTATAGATAAATTCAACGTTTTAGAGAGTTAAGTGCCTACTATGTTTCCAGGGCTGGATTTTAAGGATTTGTATTTTAGATCATCATTGTCCAATAGAACTTCTTCAATGAAGGAAATTTTCTGTATCTCCATGTTCCAATTCAGTAGCTACTAGCTACACATGACTATTGAGCACTTGAAATGTGACTAGTGTGACTGAGGAACTGAATATTTTATTTAAATTTATGTAACCACATGGGGCTAGTGGCCACCATATTGGACAGAGCTGCTTTAGACCATTTTCGTATAAAGCAAGTCCAATATAAAATTTTATGTCAACATTCAATGAGGGAAGACTGGTTGGAAACAAGGCAAAAAAGGACCTGGATATTGTGGGCAATAAAATGAATATCAAATCACTAGTGTTTAGTTGACGGTTTTCCCTGTCTCATCCTCCCTCTTTTCCTTCCTTGATAAACTAGGACTAATATTTACTTTGTGCCTATTAACTGTTATCTGATATATAGAAATCCAGAATTAACCTTTCCATTGCTTATGACATTTTGGTAAAGCCCTGGGGGAAGTTTTGATCTCTTATTTTTAACAAGCTGAAGAGTATTTAAGGGCCTTCCATAGAAGACTAAAAAAATCCTATTTAAACATATGTAAGAGAAAAAAAATGGATAAAAAAATAATATTTTGATGCTTGTGGTAACGAACTTTGCAGTAGTTAGGAGACATCAGAAATATGAAAAGTGGTGTTATGCTTAGATTTTTATGTGCCTGGAGGCAAAAGGCTCAAACAGACGGTGTCTTTGTTTTTTTCCCCTCACTATTTTTGTTCCTGTGGACTAAGCATTTGAAAAGAGGTGTGCAATAAGTTGTTTTTTAGTTTGAATAAGAATTCAACTAAATAAGACATTAACTTCTCTTCTTTTGATTTATCCAAGTGCAAAAATGTGTAATTGTCTTTTTAAACACTAAGGAAAGTTGAATATAAAACTAGGATAAACTTTCCAGTGTCTATATTCAAAATAGCGTAATAGCGATTTTGGAGTCCACAGAAATCCTGTGCTACTCTGTCAGAAATCAAGACCCTAATTTGAATCTACTTCATAACATGGTTAACAGAGGCTCATTTTGACTTTGATGTAGCTACCTTTTAAGAAGCATGGATTAATAGGCCTGAAGAAAAATTTTAAATGGTTCTTACTAGCAACGGGTAACATTTATCCTCCTGCCTGCTACACACACAGAATCCCTGTTTCTCTATTTCCTGTTATGGTTAATAGCAACATCATCTATCTAATCAGCCAAGCAAGAAACTTAAGAGTCATCCTTAACGCTTCTTTGTTCCTTGTGCCCCACTCCTCACACATATTAAATCAATTTTTAAGACCCAGTGTCTTGGTTATCTAGTGCTGCTATGACAGAAATACCACAAGTGGATGGCTTTAACAAAGAGAAGTGTATTCTCTCACAGTCTAGTAGGGTACAAGTTGAAATTCAGAGTGTCAGCTCCAGGGGAAGACTTTCTCTCTCTGTTGGCTCTGGAGGAATGTCCTTGTCATCAATCTTCCCCTGGTCGAGGAGCTTCTCAGGTATAGGGACCTCAGGTCCAAAGGATGCGTTCTGCTCCCAGTGCTGCTTTCTTGGTGGTAATGAGGCCCCCTGTCTCTCTGCTCACTTCTCTCTTTTATATCTCAAAAGAGATTGCCTAAAGACACAATCTAATCTTGTAGATCTCATCAATATAACTGTCGCTAATCTATCTCATTAACATCACAGTAATAGACTACAACACATAGGAAAATCATATCAGATGACAGAATGGTGAAAAATTACACACTACTGGGAACCATGGCCCAGCCAAATTGATACCCATATTTTTGGGGGACATAATTCAATCCATGACACCCAGCAGTTTTAACTTCCAAAATAGTTCTTCATTCCGTCTGTCTCTTAATTCCTTCTGTTACCCAAGGACTATGAAAATAGCTTCCTAGATTGATCTCTCAGCTACAGTTTCTCCTTTGTTTCCCTGCCATGCAAATATGAATACATTTCTCTGCCTTCAGCCATTTACTAATTTCTATCACCTGTGCAGGATAGAAGTCTAGCACCTTAGAGCATGGTATTTAAGGCTGTCTGAGATTGACCTCGTGTATCCTCCAGTCTCTTCCTGTTCCATTTTTCATTTCACATCTCACTCCAATACCATGTACACATTCTCTCTTTATATGTTTATATATTGCTATTTATCTATCTATCTATATATGTATCTGTCTGTCTAAAGGCCATTTTATATTTCTGTGCCTTTATTCATGCAGCTCTCTGCCTTAAGACTGTCAAAGCTTTCAGGCATTGCCTATTTCAGAAGTCTTCCTCCACCTTCCCAGTTTAGGATGATGACATCTGCGTTGCATTAAATGATTCGTTTTGAGGAACTTATCTCTCCTACAGACCTCAACATTTTGACCTATTCTAATTCATAGCTATATCCTCAGCATCTACCACTATACTGGACATATATTAGGCTCTCAATAAGTGTTTGTTAAAATAAACTGAGTATTACAATGTGACTGTTAAGGAATTTTTGTATGTTAAGTAGTCCATTTCAGATATGGGCTACAGCAATAATCTCTGGGAGAATTATACATAAAATGAGGAGAAATTGCACCTGCTTTTCTGTTTTGTTTAAAACTAAAACTACATGCTTGTTATTCATAATCTGAACAATCAACAACAAATGAAATCAGTTTACTGTAAAACTCTGCACTGCTTGAGGAAGTTTCAGAAGGCGCAGTGAAGTCATAACAGAGGATTCTGGAGGATGCTAAAAGAGTAGTGTAGCTAACCTGACCCAAGTCTAGGTCCAGATATGTTGATACTGTATTACACAAGATCACCAGAGAGGGGATACCAAAAATTCCCAAACCTGTTGCTGTTGAGTGGATTCCAACTCATAGTCACCCTGTAGGACAGAGTAGAATTGCTCCATAGGGTTTCCAAGGAGCGGTTGGTGGTTTCGAGCTGCCGCCCTTTTGGTTAGCAGCCGTAGCTCTCAACTACTGCACCACCGGGGCTCTACAGAGGGAATTAGAGACTGTTGATGGTTTTTGCCATGTCTACTCTGTACAAATTTTATATCTATACAGTGATTTACAAATTACAGAGCGTTCATCATGTATCTTTCCTCACTTATATACATTTACACTTGGCATGAACTCTGTTATCCTGGGTTAAAAATTTTATTCTTTATATCATCAAAGGATTTTAGAACATACCCTATTAATTACAGCATGGAGTAATATAGAATGTGTTGGTCTGTGGTGAACTAAATGGGTACATAAAAAGTAAAATCTCTAATCTCCAGAAATTAATCCCCTAATAAAGCAGCACAGGAAAAACACTTAATATATGAATACATAATGTTGTAACTTTTGTTTTTTCTGCTTTGTTTTAAAATTGAAATGTAAATATAAAAAAATTTTTATAGTTCTGAGCTGCAAAATGAGTCATTTAGTGCAGATCTCTTTGAAATTTGTATCTGTAATTTGGGTCATGTATTAAAGAAAGTCCAAGCCAGTGGTGATTATTTAATTCCTGCTGTTGCAGTCGCTGAGTCTCACTTTCTGCATATTACTTGTCTGGGCATGAATATGTGTCACTTGTAAATGGTGTTTTTAGATTACGTTTTGTGCTGGTTTACGTTCATTTTAAGGTGAAGATTGTAGATTCAAACATTTCATCTGAAATAGCTTATTTAAACCCAGAATTTATGCAAGTCTTTGTAAATTGAGTCTTGTAAACACTGAAAGTATAGTCTTCTTGATCACAGGCTACAATTTTATATGTTCAGAGTGTTAAATGTGTGAACTGGTGGTGGAAATTGAAATGTGTTAACTGGTGGTAGACAACTCATAGTTGTCGAGAATTTATGACAAAACACTCTAGCCTATTGAAAAGCTGGTTTTTATTGTTGCTATATAAATGGAGTCAATATATTAGAATCAGGATGAATTTCGTTCAGAGGATCAGATTACAGTTAAAGGGTAATAAAATACTTGTAAGATTTTTATACCTTATATCCTGACAAAAAATAGTGTAGTAAACTCTTAATTACAGTGTAAAATAGTACCAAAAATTAGAGGCTATCTTCAGCTTTCAGAGTAAGTATGATCACAGGATCTCTGTAACTAGACTTCTGTCTACTTTGAAGTCATTTTTCTTTAGTCCCTGTTCTTTTCATTTTCTCACTAAATTCTACTAAATGAAAATATACACATAGATGTTTTATGTGTATATATACATATATTCTCACACACCCAATTTGGTACTTCTTTTTGGTGGGATGTGTCAAGGCTTAGTTTTTTCTCATTTGTTCTTCTGCATTCATTATTGTTTTTAGCACTAAGATTTTTTCCTGAAACTTCATTTTCCACACCTGAAAACTAACTGTTCGTAGCAAGTCAAAGAGAAGGAAATTGTCTAGTGGAATGAGGAATAATCATGACCCTAAAGGGACTCCAGTACACTTATATGTATATTATAGGCTTTATTTAAATATTTACTAGTTGAGAAAAGAAATTTGCAAATCAAACAATTAGATATTGAGTTTAATTTTATCCCACAAGGTTTCAGCTGTGTAGTTGTAATGGTGATAGCTTAAGATTTTGCTATTACAATCAAAACATTGCAGTGAAGGTGGCCACATATGCATTTTATAAAGTATGTATCTGAATTTTCTTACCAGATTCAGTGCACATGATTCAAGAATTTTGACATCCAGAAAACTTTGTATTATATGCTATATATACTTAGTAGCATTGCTTTGGTTTAAAAAAAAAACAGCCCATCAATTTCTGGCTAAAGTAACAATCACCAAGTTTTGTTGATGCTGGGAGATGTGTACATAAGGATTCATTGTACTCTCTGATTTTGTGTCAGGAAATTTTCATGATAAAAGTTGTTTTTTTGGTTTTTTTTCTTAGTCACTGGTTAATACCATGTTCCTGGGATCTGAACCAAATCTGAGGTGCTAGGATTATACATTCAGATATAGATAGAAAACATATTTGTGATGTCTGGATCCTCCAAAAAGAAAAGTTGTTAATACTGGTAGGATGTCTCACTGAAAATTAGGTATTACCTTTCTTCTGCAGAGCAGAACAGAGGGAGAAATATATTGTTAGTGCCTCCTGGATACTTTATGTAGGTCATCTCAAAAAGCCAAGAAGTTCCTGCCCAAATGATCTCTAAGCATGGAAAATGTGCCTCTACACACATGCCGATGCAAAACGCTTTTGGTAAAGGATGAATCATTTTACAATAATTCCCAAAAAAGTTATTTATTATTTTAATTCAGAAATGGAAAGCCTGTGCTTTCAGGGGCTAACCTTCTTATAAGCATAAATGAGTAGTAAATTTTGGCTAAATTTAATCCAATTATGTATATCTGCCATGCCGTTACATGAAAGGAACATGTCTAACTACATTTTAAAAGACATACTGCAGCATACAAAAAATTTTTTTAAAAAAGGATTCTTACTACTTCAGTTAACATAGATCCCACTACTACCACCGGTCTTGGAAAACACACACAAAAAAAGTCTTCCTATTCCTAATAGTCATGCCAAGCTAGTCATCCAGTTCAGGTTTCTGGAGCACCAGTGCTCTATTACTATAAACCAGTAAATCATCATAAAGCACCCACACACACACACACCCAGGTGTGTTACTGACAACATTTACAGACCGATAGTTCGTCAAGGAGGAGTCCCTGAATGGTGCAAATGGTTAAGTGCTCCACTACTAGCAGAAGGTATGGTTCGAACCCACCCGGAGGCACCTCGAAAAACAGGCCTGGCGATCTGCTTCCAAAAGGTCTCAGCCTTGAAAACCCTATGGAGTAGTTCTACTCTGAATATACCGGGTGACCATGTGTTAGAATCGACACAACAGCAGCTAACAACAGTTCATCATCAAGAGGAAGATGATTATTATATTTTTAAAAGGGTTAGTCAAAGTTGCATTTATTTGTCTTACAGAAGGAACCTGAGAATTGAAAAAGTTTACTAGTTTAGTCAAAGTAACCTGAAGAAAAAGGAAACAAAATATAGCTACAAGGAAGAGAAATGTATATACATAAAACAATATAAGAACAGTTATAAAGCACCACCAAAGAATGGAAATTTGAATTAAAATTTATTTATAATCTTACAGCCTCTTACAGACACAGTTGTGAAACAATATATTAATTCTCTTTGTCCCTACATGTGTTGCTTTATATGGGGTGTGAAATTGTTATTGAATGGAGTAACATCCAAGTGACCGAAAGTTCTCAACTCAGTTTACTAAATAAATAGGCTTATTGTAGCTTCCTATTTTCCTTTTTAAGGTATTAAAACCATATTGCCTCTATAAAATTTAAGTCCTATCCTTAGCTTTGTTGATTTTACTGGCCTATATGTTACAAGACCATCTTTGTAATATGGTTAAATTTCCTTGGGAAAGTCTCTCAAAAATTTAGCTTAGGGGTTTTATAACAATAAAATGAAAAGTACTTTGGTGTCTCTTGAAATAGCAGTTCTTTCTAAGTGATCATTTAATTTGTGTATAATGTATTATGTTCATTAAATTTAAAGTGATATTAAATAAAACTATTGCTTAAAGCCTTGCACAATCCTTTCAAATCACATTAATATTAAACCAGAGGATTTTTTCTTTTGTTAGATTTAAAAAAAAATTTTATTGTACTTTAGATGAAGGTTTACAGAACAAATAGTTTCTCATTAAACAGTTAGTACACATATTGTTTTATGACTTTGGTTAACAACCCCAGCACATGTCAACACTTTCTCTTCTCGACCTTGGGTTCCCTATTACCAGCTTTCCTGTCCCCTCCTGCCTTCTAGTCCTTGTCCTGGACTGTTGTGCCCCATTAGTCTCGTTTTGTTTT
>NW_004444232.1:535045-576852 GCF_000243295.1 Trichechus manatus latirostris | reverse complement strand
AAAAAAAAAAAAAAAAAAAACTGAATAAATATTATTTTCAAGACCAAAACTCTTTCTATTAATTATGGTATTACTTGATACTCATTATTTACAAAGCTGGATACAGTTAAGAATGTGTTATGTCTATTCAAGTGAACACTATTGTAGGAGCAATTCACTTCCATGGCCAGTTGTCTTGCTGCCCCCATCTACTGAGAGCACTATCTCAGCATGACCTCCCAATTCTTTCAGCCCATCATCCCCAAACTGCTTTCACAGGCCTGGTTCCCATGGTACATTTAACTAGTTCATTCATTAATTTATTCATATTTCTTTTAAAAATCTGTTGAACACCTTCTAGCACAGGGCGTAATTCGTTGTATGAACTTCCTGTGCGCATGTTTGCAGACTAGTGAGAAAGAATCCCTCACCCACCTTGATCATCTGCTGCAATGCATAAACCATGCCACTCTTCAGTTGTAGGTATTTCCTATGGTCTACTTTCTCTAGTGCCAAGAAAAATCCACAAAACCATTCTGATTGGTTCTGCTAAAATTCATGCATTCCAGCCTAATCCAAACCCTCATGGCCACATAAAGCTTTCATGTGGTTTTTACTGCTCTTAACATTTTTTATAGCTGTGCTTCCAGAGTTTCTTTACTCTTCTCAAGCTCCCAGCCCCACCTATGCCTCTAGCTCTCGGGTTGCCAGGAAGTGATTCACTTTTTGTTAACAGGAGTAATGTAGTTTTCTGACATGAGTATTTTGGGATTTCCCTCTGTATCTTTACCCTTTCCATCTTACCTCACTTCTTAAGAAAAAAAGGTTCTTCTTCTTTGCCAGTGAAGTCATTCCATATGTATTCTTTTTTTTACCAGCATGTTTTTCCATCAGTTTCACTGTAATCACTGCTATTACTACAACTTCAGTCTCCCCGTTTCTACAGGCTTATTATCCACTGCCTAAAATCATGCTCGGAGATTCCACTGTGCCAAAAAGATACTATTAACTCTCAATCTATTTTTTTGTCTTTTCCCTTTCTCAAACTCTCAAACTTTTTGAAAGAGTAGCGTATACTCATTTTTTCAACATGTACTATTTAGTCCTCCTTTAACCCTCTCTTTTGGTGTCTGACCTGTTTATGCAATGAAAATAGTTCTCTAAAGGTCATCAGTGTGACCTTTGTGCAGCACTTCATTCATTCATTCATATTCACTCAGAAAATATATATTCTGTGCTTGTTATGCACCACTAGCTAGATGCTAGAGATACACCTAAAAAAGATAAAAATCCTTTTGTTCAAAGAGCTTATAATTTAGATAGGGAAACAAACAAGTAGAGAGAGCTCTATTAGATAGTTGATGCATTACAAGGAGTTAATGCATAAGGCAATATGAATGTAAGAGAAGCAGTGTCTAGTTCAGCTTTCAGGCAATCTTGAAAGCTCTTGTGGAGAAGAGAGGTTCCTCTTAAAGGAAAAAGAAAAGATATTCAGGTAAAGAAGAGGAGGAATAGCATTCCTAGCAGAGAAGTATCTTTCAGGAAAGTACCTAAAAATGTGTATGCTTTTGGTTATCTGTAAATTTGATAAGCCCAGAATAGAGAATTTATTTGAGAAAGTGGATGGAGATGAGGCCAGGGAACAGGGGTTTTTACTTGAATTGACTTTTTAAATTTTTAAATCTGTGACTTCAAAATATGAAGAGCCACTGCTGTCAGTATAGTCAGGGACCAGGTTATGAAAGGCTTTGAATACTAAGCTAAGAAGATTCTTAATTGTATCTTAAGACTCTAGTTTGAAAGAGCTTAAGAAATACAGTGACATGTTCAGATTTTCATTTCTGTAAAGTTTACTCTCTGTAGTGGGAATTATAATGAGAGGAGTGACACTGGATAAAAGGGAACTTGGACTGTACAGTAGCCCAGGCATGAGATGAGTGGTGGTCTATCATAGCGACAGTGGGGATAAAGAAGAGTGGGCAGGTCAAAAATATTTATAAGACAGAATTGAGATTTTAGATTTTCCATACTTGCCTCCTGGACCAAGCCCCCTTGTACGGGGCACACACTGTACAACCCTACGTAGCACTGCACCTCTCAGTGCTTATTCATCTCATTCTGGTGGAACTAAACTTCCTGTCTTGAATTGTTAAATATTTGCATAGTTGCCTTATCTTCTACATTTTAAATTTTTTGAGCTTGGGACCGCAACCATGTCTTTGAATTTCCTATCCCTTATAGCACCTAACACAGAGAATTTTTACACATAGTAAGCATTCAGAAACTACTTGTTAATAGTGATGCTTATATAGCATCCACTGTGTTCTAGAGGCACCTTAGAAGAAAGGCTTGGTGATCTACTTCCAAAAATTTGGCCTTGAAAATTCTATGGAGCACAGTTCTGTTCTGACACGAGTAAGAATCAACTTGACAGCAAACTAGTTGTGTTCTAAGAGTTTTGCGTATATTTATTTAATGCTTACAACAACACTTCTAAGAAATGCGCTATTATGATACCCACTTTGCAGTCAAAGAAAATGAGTCACAGAGAGGTTAAATTACTTTCCTAAGGTCACACAACCAGCAAGTGGTGGAGCTGAGACTCAAAATCAGAAAGTCTGGTTTAAGAGTCCATGGTCTTAGCCAGTATCCCAGACTGCCTCAAAATTGAAATCATGTTGTTTGAATGCAGCCCAGTGATAAGCAGATCTAAAGCAATATATAAAATGTTCTAGTTTCACAAGATTAAATGTAATGTTTTATTTTATTTTTGTGGAAAACTAATGAGTTTGCCTTGTAATGTTGTTGTTTTAATCCTTTCAGAACCAATTCGAAGATATAAAGCTTACCACAGTACCTCCAGTGAAAGTCCATCTATTATTTCCTCTGAATCAGATTTCAGACAAGGTGAGAGGCAACTGAAACTTTTTAAGAAACCATGATTGCTATTGTGGTTTGATAAAGTTGTGTTGTGTTGAGATATAAGTTGTCAAAAAGAATAATTCTATATAAAAATTTTAAATTATTAAAAGCTGCCGGTTATTCATGTTAACAGTATTACAGGAACTTAATAGCAGTTTCATCAAACAACTATGCCATCATTTTCATCATACAAGAAATAATTCATTGTCTTTAAAAATGACATGACTTAGATCACAAGAGTTTAATAAGATGCTGTTAATTTAGTTATACAAATATATAAAAATTCTCACATGTCTGCCAAATGCTTGAATTTTAAATAAGATTACTTTCATGTTTCTATCACCTGTGTCATTATTCCCTTTTAATCCACGATTAGTAAGAAGAAGTGAAGCTTCAAAGAAATTTGAATCCAGTAGTGATCTCCCAGAGGTAGATGAAACCCCAAATCAAGGCCAGTCACAAAGACCAAGGTATGTCATAATATGAAAAACTAGTAATATATTTCCAGTGACAAGTTTTCCCTCCTTATTAGAATCAAGGAGAATTTTATTTTTATTACTCTCTTTGCTCTATTTTCTCCATTTTCCTTAGCTCCCCTTCTCTTTAAGAGCTCACAAATTAATTCAGGTATATGAAAAATACTTTAGTAGTTTGAGTTTTAAATATTGGAATCTTATTTATAGTTTGTACTTGATTTTTTTAATTGTCAACGTGAATATAAAATCACTTATTAACAGTTCGGAAGGTGAAGGCATTAAAAATCTGCAAGAAGATTGTAAAGCTTGATTTCTAAGAGAACAGTACTCTTTCAAAAGATTGAAACATGGCCTCAACCAACAGGCTTCTAGTGAGCATTATTTGTTGAATGAATAATGAATAAGTCACTACTAAGTAACCTATTATTTAAAAAGTTAATTATTCACTACATCTTTCATGGCTTGAAAAGAGGTTATCTTGTATTTTTTTAAAGGCCCAATTTAGGCTGTTGAGAGTATGTTGTCATGCTAAAATACTTACATTTCTTATAAAAGTGTTAGGTATTATTCTTGTGCTAGGCTTAAAATAGTGGTATTATAGCTATGTATTGATTTACTTTGCTTAAACTGAAAAATGTCAGTAGTGAATATATTGATGTGTATCCTTTTCATGTGCGTACAGGTCCCTTACATGAACAAAAGATTGCTAGTCCTAAAAATTAATCTGAAATTTGTGGTGTGATATTAAAGAACCAGAGGTTGCTTTAGATTTTATTCCCGAAGTATGAGAATTCTTTTAAACTGCGTATCTCAGTTAATTTAATTTAAGTCCCACCATATAGGAAAGAACCATTTGGAAATTAACACAAACTTGCCCCTCAGCTAGTTTTTTCTGGCAGACATTTGTTTCACACCTGTAAACTGTTAATAGACGAGGTAACGATAGCCATGTGATTAAAACGGGCAATTTATCCAGGGTTTAGCCTCCAAGTAATTAAATACATTGCACTAAAATTGTTCTGTAATTAATGCTCCTGTTTTTATTACATTTATTTCTTTTTTTCTTCTCGCTTGTGCCTTTTAAAATAACGCATGATTTTTTTTTAAGTGAAGAAAGGTTCAATAAGCATTCATTTACCTAAAGCAATATTAAAATAAACATTTTATTTTACCATTGTTTTGATTTGACCCCATTTTGGTAATTTTGAACAAAGACGTAAGAGGCAGAGACGGATCTGTGCTTGATATTAGTTTTCTTAATGAAGCAGAAACATTTTGGGAGGAGCAGTAAGTAATAGGCCAATACTAAATTGTACTGAGCACAATGCTAAATTTAGGAAGAATTTTTTTTTTTGAGATCCACTTTTCTCTATATATCTTATTTGGAGAAAACCTATGAATAGTGAATATGATGCACTTTTTAACTTGATGGAAAGCAGGATTAGAGAAAACAGTTGAAAATACATTAGAATTATGTCTCAATGATGGGTTTACAATCAATTTATTATTGGTTCACTAGTTATTTAAATATATATTGCTCTAAAAAGTAAATCATTTTCTGAGCCTTATTCTCGTTTTCTTAACAAGAAACCTCAAGATTTTGAGAGACTGTTAGTTTTTATTGTTTCTGTATTTTAAGGAAACATTAACATTCAGGCCACCTTAGCTCACCAAGTCTACATTTTACGAATAATCTATCTTTTGTTCCTCACTTCCTGGGAGGGGAAAAACATAGTGTGTTGTTTATGCACCTGAGTTATAGATTTGGGCATTAAAAAAAATATTTCAAAGAGAGTGGATTATTGTGTATGCGTGTGTTATTTTTAATGTAAGATGCTAAACTCTACTTCTTTTTGACTAGTCCAGTCTCCTTTTCCTTCCCACAGAATACACATAAACTAACTAAAATACTGTCTAAATTCCTTATTCAAGTACAGAACTTTCTGAATATGTACAAAGGTTTTTGGTAATATCCTTAACATCCCAGTACACAATCGGAAGGCCCTGTTTTATTCTTTAGGTCACATATTTGTGAGCTCTATAAATAGTGCTGTATTTATACACATTGCATGCTTCTTTATAAAAATTTCCATTCCCTTTTGCTAGAACAGAATGGCAAAACAGATCCACACAGTGCTATTGATTTGTATCATAGGGAGTGGGGGAAGATTAACAGGAAATTATGAGTCAGATGCAATAGAATGAGTAATTTTCAGAGTCTGAGCTATCAAAAGTGTCTTTCAGTGACCAAAAAGGGTATTCAAAGCTGTTTTCCAAAGAGTAAGCCTTTTTATGTGTTAACTTTTGAAGTACAATTTATACATAGTACATTCCCACTGCCTCTGTGCCTATCTGCTTGATAACTTTTTTTTTCTGACTCAGAACAACCTATTTATTTGTTCCAAGTGATCCAGAGTTTCTGGAGTTTTTATTTTTTCTTTGGTTTTTTTGTCTCTCAAACTTTTCAGTCCATGTAGAAATTTCTACCACATATTGTTTTGGGAGAGATAAAATGATAATCAGTCATTTTTGCTCTACCTGTTAGTATCTCTACTATAGTACAGTTTGAGCAGAAAGGCTAATAGATTTGATAGAACTAAAGTTTAAGTTAAAATGTATGAATTCAAATTCTTATTATTACCCTCGGCCCCCATTAAGTGAGGGTGAATCATAAAATTATATCAACATATAATAGTCATAAAATTATATTCACTCAACAAATATATACTGAGCACTTACCATGTGCTAGGTACTTTTAGGCACTGGAGATAGTATTGTGAACAGGACAGAGAAAGTCTCTCAAGGAACCTTCTAAAACTGAGAGATAGACAATAAACCAGAAAAAAATAAGTAATGGAATGCCAGATAGTGATGGTGCTTTGAAGAAATATAGACTAAGGGAATAAGGAGTGCCAGGGGTGTGATATGAGTTCTGTTTTGCATTGGTAGAGTGATCAGAGAAGGCCTCTGAAGAGATGACATTTAAACAGAAAACTTAGTGAGATGAGGGAGTGAGTCGTGCACATATCAGTGGGAAGAGTGATATTCCAGACAAAAAGAACAGCAAATGCAGAGACCCTGAGGCATGAGAGATGTGTCCATCTTAGAGGAATATTAAGAAGAGCAGTGTGGCTGGGGCAGATTGAGTAAAGGGCAGAATGGATGGTAACCAGATAACCAGGACCCAAATTAGGTGTCCTGGAAGGTAACCAGAGTATTTACTAGTGAAAGGTAACCAGAGATAACTAGGACCCAAATCATATAAGGCTGCAGAAGTTAAGGTGAACACTTTGGATATTATTCTAAATGCCATGTAAAACTGTTGAAAAGTTGAAAGCATGGAGAGCCATGATCTATTTTACATTTCAATGGGATTCCTCTGGTCTTTCTTTGAAGAATAAATTGTAGAAGTGAGAGACCAGTTAGAAGGCAATCACAGCAATCCATCTGAGAGTAGCGCAGCATAGACTAGATTGTTAGTGATGAAGAAGAGTCAGATACAGATATATGCAAGGTTCTGCCTTCAGGATTTACTGCTGGATTGGATGTGGGATTTGCAAGAAAGATGAATCGATGATGACACCAGTCCTAAGCAACTAGTGAATGGTGGATCTGTCTATTGAGAGAAGATTGGAGGTGGAAGACAAATATCAAGAATTTGGTTTTAGACATTTTAAGTTAAGATATATATTAATGTTCATGTAGAGCACTCACCTAGGCAGATGAATGGCATTAGATTTCAGGGGTGAGACTGGAATTACCAATATACATTTCCAAATTATGGAATATATAAGATATTTAAAAACATGTAACTACATGAGATCATGTAGGTATAGAGTCCATGTGGAGGCTAGAAAAATCTAGAGGCCTGAACACTGTGGTAGTCTGACATTCAGAATCCCAAACCTGTTGCTGTTGAATCGATTCCAACTCTCAACAACCCTATAGGACAGAGTAGAACTGTCCCATAGGGTTTCCAAGGCTGTAATCTTTACGGAAGCGGACTGCCACATCTTTTTTCCCTGGAGCAGCTGGTAGGTTCAAACGGCCAACCTTTTGGTTAGCAGAGCCGAGCCTTAACTACTCCACCACCAGGATTCCTTAATCTAACATTAAGAGATTAGAAATGAAGAAAGAGCCAGCAAAGAAGGCTAAGAAGGAGGAGCCAGTGAAGTAGAAGAAAAATAAGAGAATATGGTTCCCCAGAAGTTAAGTGTTTCAAAAAGGAGAAGAATTGAGCAGCTATGTCAAATAATGCCTAAAGATAAAATGAAATGCAAATTAGGAGTTGTCCTTTGGCTTTGACCGTATTCATGGAAACTGGTCATTTTTGTGACCAGTTGTGCTTGATAAAACCAATTGCTGCTGCATCAGTTTTGACTCATGGTGACACCACGTGTGTCAGACTAGAAATGTGCTCCAGAGGGTTTTCAGTGGCTGGTTTTTCAGAAGTAGATCACCAGACCTTTCTTCGAGGGTGCCTCTGGGTGGACTCGAATCACCAAACTTTCAGTTAGCAGCCAAGCGCATTAATCATTTGTGCTACCCAGGGACAGCTTTGGTTGAATACTGGGGATTAAACTTGATTGATCTGAGTTCAAGAGACAGTGGGAGATAAAATGGAGATAAAGAATAGAAGGGGAAGTGAAACAAGACTTTTTTTTTTCCTAGGCAGGAAATACTACAGCATGTTTGTATGCTAATGAAAATAACAGTGTACTAGATTGTTGATGCAGAAGAAAGGATAATTGCAGGAGCAAAGTCTTTGAGAAGAGGGATGGAATCCTGTGCACAAATGGAGATTTGGGCCTTTCAGGAGTATAGGAAATTCATCCATTGTAACAAGACAGAAGGCAGAACACATGGATATAAATTTGGAAAGTTTGGTGGTTAAAGGATGAAGAAGCAATTCTCTGACTGCTTTTTATTTAACCAAAAAAACTGAAGCAAAGTCAGTCAGTTGAAGGAGGGTGTGAGAGAGAGTACTGGAAATTTGAAAAGAGAAGAAAAGGAAGAAGATGTAAAATAGTTCTGTCAAAAAAACAGGTTGCCAGGCAGTGATGAGGGCCCAGTGAGATCAAGTATGATTCTGCATCTTCATGAGAGTTAGGGTTGGATGCAAGGGAGTCATTGCAGTGATGGACATTTGAATCCAAGCAATGTAAGGGCAAGAGAGGGGTAATAGCCAAAGAGAAAATGGTCAATGGATTAAAGTCCTGATAGAGTTGATGAAGGAGTCCCTGGGTGGCACATACAGTTAAGCACTCAACTATTAGCTGAAAGGTTGGCTGTTTGAACCCACCCAGAGGCTTCTTAGAAGACAGGCCTGGCAATCTGCTTCCAAAAGGTCATAGCCTTGAAAACCCTATGGAGCATAGTTCTACTCTGACACATATGTGGTTTCTATGAGTCAGAATCAACTTGACGGCAACTAAACAAGGGTTGATGAATTATTGAGTGAGTGTATTAGAGGAAGTGAGGTGGAAAAAATAAGATTATAGAGAGAGTATTGGAAGTATGAGATGGAGCTGACTCAATGGCACCTAACAACAACACAGTTATTGTTAATAGCCAGTATGACCATGGAAATAAGTAACTGGCTGATGTGGGAAGGACGCCAGAGTGTTGAAGAATTCTCAGTTTATATATTACCACCAAGAATGATGACAGGAGTAATAGTGGAGAAGAAGATTGAGAGGCACTTAAATCTTTAATGAATAAAGGCAGTGACCAAAAGAACAGCAAATATCTAGAACAAAGTAGAGTAGTGGTTAGTATGATTTCATGGCAGGTACTTCAGAGGAGCTGGGGGTTATTGGAAGAAGGGTCAACAATGGTCTGAAAACTGAAATAAGAGTTGAGAATCTCCAGCTCCCCTCCAAGCTCAGTGGTACAGGCCTATAGGAATACAACAGCCCCTATTTGAGAGAACTGCCCAGGTAGCAGCCTTCAGCGGACAGCTGGAATGTTCTGAGAAGAGGCGTAAGATTTAGGTCCACTCACTAAAAATATGACAGCATACAGCGTCAGTAGGTTAGAAGTAGAACTGAAATGTTACTGTGTAGTGGAAGCAGTCTTTGAAATGAAAAAAATAAGATCTGTTTACATTCTTGATACCTTAACATGATGTTTTTCTGATTACCCTTAAAATAATTTTCTTCCCAACACTTACTTTTCTCTTCTTTTCTGTATAGCAGACAATATGAAGCACCTCTAGAAGGCAACTTAATTAATCAAGAGATCATGCTAAAACGGCAAGAAGAAGAAATGATGCAGTTGCAAGCCAGAATGGCCCTCAGACAGTCTCGATTGAGTCTTTATCCAGGAGACACAATGAAAGCGTCTATGCTTGACATCACCAGGGATCCCTTAAGAGAAATGATCCTAGGAACAGCCATGACCCAAAGAAAACTTAGGGTAAGTTGATTCTCCAAGTTATGGCATCTAAACTTGGTCTTGCAGTTAACTGTTAAGCAAGGTACTTTAAAAAAAATTGCTATAGATATCCTAAAGTTGCCGGTAGATGAAATTAAATCCCACATTAGTTTCCATTGGAGTGGCTCTCTTATTGGTTGGTATTAAAAGAAATATTTAGCTGCTTTCATTATTTCATTTGTAAAATAACGTTGTTGTTGTGTGCCGCCAAGTCAATTCCGACTCACAGCGACCCTACATGACAAAGTAGAACTGTCCCATAGGGTTTTCTAGGCTGTAATCTTTACACAAGCAGATCACCAGGTGTATCTTAACTGTGTATTTTTAAAGTATATTCATGAGCCATAAAGCCAACTGACTTTATTCAATACTATAGGGGAATTATTGTTCAACATTAAAAAATTTATTATCCTACAAACCGGGAAGATCAAGGATAGAGAGATCCAGGGTTGGTTCAGAAGCTCAAGAATGTTATTGAGTGCATTCCATCTTTCTGCTCTGCATTCTCAGAATTTTGGCAATAATCTGCTTTATAGTAAAACATGAATGCATTGGCTCCAAACATCATATCCTCATGTTAATACATCCAAAGATAGGAAGGGACAGTCTGTATCTTATATTTTGTGGGGAATTTTATTATATTCTCCTACTGAGTTTATTTTTTCAACATCTGTCCTTAAATATATTTTTATAAACATAAGCTCAGAATGTACATATTGTTTCATAACCTTATTTTCTCTTATGTTCAAGACATTTTACAACTTCTATAATATTATTATTAGTTTGTAAAGCAATCCATTATGTGAATTTAACATGTATTATAATTTCTTTAATCAGTTTCCAATTATTGAACATTTTAGTATTTCTCATTTTTGTTGTTTTGCTATTATATAAGCAGTGCTCTGATGAGCATCCCTGTAGCTAAATCTTTCTTCCTATATTCCTTGAAGTAAAATAGCAAGTCAAAGGCAGACACGTTGTAAGACATTTGATACATATCGTCAAATTGCCCTTCAGAAAGTTTGTACCAATTTATGCTTCCTATAATCATGCCTGTTTCCCTGTATTCTTTCCAACTCTGGATATTATCATTCTTTCTTACCATTAGCAATTTGATAAGTAAGATAATGTCTCATTTGTAATTTATTTTAAAGATAATATTTCAAATGCAAAATAAATATAAGTAAAAGTGATAAAATGTAGAATTTTTTTTCTTTAGTTCTGTGCAAAGAAAGTATATTACCCTATTCTATTTTGTTTTTGTTGTTTATTTCAATGAGTTATCTTAAACACATATGTGTTTACCCTAAAAAAAGTTGATGGAATTCAAGTTTCCCTCAGTATTATAAGGAGGAAAAAACATATTGGGTGGTGAAAATTGCATTGAACTCAAATTATTGGATTCTGTTAGATTCAAATTAAATTCTTTTCCTTATAATGATGTTATATGACTTTATGTAAATTTTTAAAACTTTTTGTACCTCATTGTACTAATTTTTAAAATGTGGAATTGATCTATGATTTATAAGATACTATTCAATTTTAAAGTTATTATATTCCAATAAAAATATAACTGAATTTATTTTAAGTTAAAAGGAAGAAATTCCACTTATTATAACCAATGCCTTTGTCAAAATTAAACAGTGGGCAGGATATCATACAAAGTTGTGTGCACTTCCAATATAATAATTCAGGGAGCAGCATAAAGGACGCACACACCTTTCTCCTAAACCATGGTTTCAGAGAGCTAATGTAGAATTTTGGTTTATTAGGGGCCCTGGCATCGCAGTGGTTAAAGCACTTGTCTGCTAACCAAAAGGTCGGTAGTTCGAACCCACCAGCCACTCCACAAAAGAAAGATGTGGCAGTCTGCTTCCGTAAAGATTACAGCCTCAGAAACCCTATGGGACAGTTCTACTCTGTCCTGTAGAGTCGCTGTGAGACAAAATTGACTTGGCGGCAACAGGTTAGGTTTTTTTTAAGGCATTCATAAATGATAGATTGTACCTTTATAATATGCAGTGTTATTTTGCCATCATATTAAAAACTTGTGTTTCTTTCATAGGCAATCAGTTTCTGGCCATTTGAAAAACAAACATTTCTTAATCAGAGACATGCTGTATCAATGACCAGAGGATTTGAACTAGCGATCATTAAAGGACCACAAAACCAAAAGCCAAACCTGTTGCCAACAAGTTGATTTTGACTCATAGCAACCCTATAGGACAGAGTAAAACTACCTATATGGTTTCCAAGGAGCAGCTTGTGGATTCGAACTACTCACCTTTTGGTTAGCAGCTGAGCTCTTAACTACTGCACCACCAGGGCTCCTAAAGGACCACAGAATTTTTTTTTTTTTTAATTTTTGTAAAGGACAGAAGCATTATATATTTTTTATTGAATATTTTCTCGTGTTTTAGGTGAAAGTTTATACAGCAAATTAGATTCCCACTCAACAATTCATATGCAAATTGTTCTTTGACATTGGTTACAGTCCCTTCTGTGTAAGCACTCTTAAGATTTCCACCGCTGCCTGCCCTGTTACCATCCATCCAGCTTCCGTGCCCCAACTTGCCTTCTCATCTTTGCTTTTGGGTAAATGTTGACCATTTGGTCTCATATAGTTGATGGTCTAAAAGAGCATGTTCCTCATGGGTGTATTGTTTATTTTATAGGCCAATCCATTATTTGGCTTAAAGGTGACCTCCTTGAATGGCTTCAGTTCTAGGTTAAAAGTGTATCTTAGGGTAATAGTTTCAGAGGTTCCTCTTGTCTCTATCAGTCTGGCAGGTCTGGTCTTTTTTATGAATTTGAGTATTGTTCTACTTTTTTTCCCCATTCTAACCAGAATCTTCTGTTGTGTCGCTGGTCAGAACAGTTGGTAGTGGTAGCCAGGCACCATCTAGTTCTTCTGGTCTCAAGCTAGAAGAGGCTGTGGTTCACTTGGGCCATTAGTCTAATTTCTTCCTTGAGTCTTTGGTTTCCTTCGCTCTCCTTCACTTCAGATGAGAAGAAACCAATAGCTGTATCTTAGATGGCCACTCGCAAGCTTTTAAGACCCCAGATGCTACTCACCAAACTAGGATGTAGAACATTATCTTTATAAACTAAGTTATGCCAATTGACCTAGATGTCCCATGAGACTATGGTCCTGAGCCTTCAAACGCAACAAATCAATCCCATGAGGTGTTTGGATAAGTCTTTGAATTATCCATAACTGTGCCCCGTATGTGCTTTATTGTATATATAAATATATATGCAGCACATTGAAACGTGTGTACATATGCCCACCACTATACCTATATATATAAGGAGCCCTGCAGTGGTTAAGCACTACGTTGCTAACCAGAAAGGTTGGCAGTTTGAATCCACCAGCTGCTCCTAGGAAACCCTGTGGGACAGGGCAGTTCTACTCTGTTTTTTAGGGTCACTATGAGTCGGAAATGACTCAACAGCAATGGGTTTTTACACCTATATATGTACGCACATGTATTCCCACACGCCTTCCCATACCCATATAGCATACATATCTACCTACGTAACCACTCACATATTTTTTGCTTGTTATTAATGCTGTTGCAAAATTGTATATTTTGTAGTATTTACCATAGCTGTCCTTTATTCTTGCATACCTCTCAGTGTGTTCATTTTCCTTTGTCAAATTGTGCTAACTTTCCCCATGTTGTGTATTGCCTTTCCCGTCAATAGAATGAACACGTGTCTACTATCTAGTAAGTGACCCCCTCCCTCCTCCTCCCATCCCTGGTAACCATCAAAGAATGTTGCTTTCTATGTGTATACCTATTCTTGACTCTCTATAAAAGTGGTATCATGCAGTATTTGTCCTTTGTGTTTGACTTATTTCACTCAGCATAATGTCCTCCAGACTGATCCATTTTATGTTTCATGGACTCATTATTCTTTATTGTCAAATAGTATTCCATTGTATGTATGTACCACAATTTGTTTATCCATTCATCTGTTGATGGGCGCTTAGGTTGTTTCCATCTTTTTGCTATTGTGACTAATGCTGTAATGAACATGGGTGTGTGTATGTCTATTGTGTTACTGCTCTTATTTCTCTAGGATATATACCTAGGAGTGGGATTGCTAGATCAGAAGGTATTTCTTTTTCTAGCTTTTTAATGAAGCACCATACCATCTTCTGTAGTGGTTTTACCATTTTACAATCCCACTAGCAGTGTATGAGTTCTAGTCTCCCCACAACCTCACCAGCATTTGTGTTTTCTGTTTTGTTTTTTGTTTTTTGATCAATGCCATTTTGCAGGGGTGAGATGGTATCTCGTTGTAGTTTTGATTTGCATCTCTCTAAGGGCTAATGAAGGCAAGCAACTCTTCATGTGTTTGTTAGCTGTCTGAATGTTCTCTTTGGTGAAGTGTTTATGTCTTTTGCCTATTTTTTTTATTGGATTGTATGTCTTTTTGTTGTTGAAGTTGTCTATAATAGTTTTCGGGATTAGACCCTTGTCAGATATGTCATTACCAAAAATTTTTTCTCAGTGTAGGTTTTCTTTTTACTCTTTTGGTAAAGTCTTTTGATGAGCCTAAATATTTAATTTTTAGGAGGTCCCAGTTATCTAGTTTGTCTTCTGTTGTTCGTGCATTTTTAGTTGTATTTGATAGAAGCAGTGTATTTTTGAGCTTAAAAAAGAGTGCTAATATTTGGAAGAACAGTTTCACAGTTGAATTAATATTCTTTCACAAAACATAAAATTTGTAGTTTTTTTTTCTATTTTCGTTTTTGTGCAAACATGTTTTAACTTGATCATACCCTGCTGTCTTAGTTGATCTCTATTAGACTCTATGTTTCACATGGCAGACCATTTTCATTGTTTCTCCTCTGTTTCTAATCTTATTTAAAATGTGTCCAACTGATTTGTTGAGTATTAACAAACTCTTAATGTTAAACTCTTACTGAAATGGTATTTTTCACATGTTCCACTCAGTTAATTGAATAGAATTCTCACAGCAAGCAATCAAGTGAACTGTACAGCCAACTGCAAAGAAGAAACCAACAAAAATAAACCTCCAATAACCTCCATTAGTTCAAACACACACATATACACTCACCACCTGCCTTTGGCCTTAAGATTAGTCCTACTTTTATTCTACCTTTTGCCCATTTGAACATAATCATTCAGTCTATTCTCAACTCTGTTCCCACTTGAAGTCTAACTTCTTGTAAGTTACCTCCTAAGCCAATTCTCCCCCCTTGGCTGAAACCTGTGTATAGGACTTGAAATTTATGCAATAGGTAAAGGGAGAGGGTAGACTGAGAAGATTAAATACAGAGTGCAAACCCTACTTTCCCTATGTCCTGTGTCCGTATATTATTTTCTTGCTAGGGGCAGGAATGAGGGTCAGAGACTATGTGGTACCTATTCTATCCCTGTTGTTGTTATTGTTAGTTGCTGTCCAGTTGATTGCAACTCGTGATGACCCATGTGTGCAGAGTAGAACTGCTCCATAGGGTTTTTAAGGCTGTGACCTTAGAGAAGCAGATCACCAGGACTGTCTTCCTAGGTGCCTCTAGATAGATTCGAACTGCAAACCTTTCACCTAGTGGTCAAGTGCTTAACCATTTGTGCCACTCTTAGTTATCACCATTTTGAACAAAAAAGTGAGTGTCACATAGTTCCAAGAACGTGATTACAAATGGATGTGTATATTTTGTAGTCACAAAGTAGATTTGCCCTTTAGCTATGATCTGTCTTAGAACAAATTCGATATCACTCTCTAAAACAATAAGATTCCATTTAATCACATCAGACATTAGCATTATCAAACCAAATCTTTATAAGAGCTTGATACCTCTGTGTTACTTCAATAACTTAGACTACCACTTTTTTAAATGAAATCCTGTAAAACAATATAAAGCAAGGCATTATGTCTCGCATCACCAGTAGAAAATGAAACTGAGTTCTGCTCAAACTGGATGTAAGACATAATTCATTCCTGTTCTTTGTAAAGCCCATTGTATTTTTTGTTGAAAGTTTGTACATTGTTTTAGATCATTTGATGTGGTGGCCTTATGTGCAGTTTATTATTATTACCTTATTTTCTTTTGAAGAAAGATATAGAATAAACATTAAAAACGATTGATTCTACTTATGTCAATTTGCAGAATTTCTTTGGCCCCGAGTTTGTGAAAATGACAGTCGAGCCATTTATAACTTTGGATTTGCCACGGTCTATCCTTGTAAGTAATGAAACCAGTTTGTGTCATGTCACTCTTAAAAAATTTCATTAATGATTTTTTTTTAAACACTAGTTAAAATTCTTGTATTATGTATTTTAATAAATACCATTCATTTCTTTTCAATTTTAGACAAAGAAAGGAAAGAATGAGGATAGCCGAAGAAAAGTAAACGTAATGCTTCTGAGTGGGCAGAGACTGGAACTGACCTGTGATACCAGAACTATATGTAAAGATGTGTTTGATATGGTTGTGGCCCATATTGGCTTAGTGGAGCATCATTTGTTTGCTTTAGCTACTCTCAAAGGTACCAAGACATTTTAAATTCAGGGTACAGTATGGAAACTTGGCCACAGGCTGACTTCCTGTATACTTATTATCATGCCTGACCTCATTTTGGGAAATGCTAACTAAATGAACAAGTCAGCACTGAGAAGGAGAAGTGAGTTGAGAACTCCCTTCCATCTCCCACCAGGTGCATTGTTTTAATAGCTGTATTTAATAACTGGATTTTGTAGACAACTTCTATACCTAACTATGAAGATTTTTTCCTTTGATTTCAGCAATATAAAAGTAAATTTTAATTACTGTCTTTTAGTGACCATTTTATATGTTAATTGCCTGCATATGTACTATAGAAATTAGCATCCTGCTAATACAGTTCGGAATATTCAGGAGGACCCTATTGCTGAATTTCCACATCAACTTTAGCCTACTATCCTAGAACCAGACTGTTTTTTTTAAAATGCTGTCAGTTGATGACTGAAAACAAGTCATTTCACATATTTTTTAAGCATTGCATATGCTGAGCTCTGGGAAGGTTGCAACCACAGTGTTCTCAGAGCGCAGCTCCTGTAGAAGCCTATCTATTTATCAATTTACAGTAGTCATAGCAACAGGAAGCCCTTTGGAGATGATCTTCTCTCTTTAATAAATCATTATACTTTTAAATAACTGTTTAATCTTTCAAATTTCTATTTCCATAGATATTTATCTTAGAAAACTTAGGCAACCAAATACCATAAATGGCAATCCTGCCAGATGATCCTGAAACTGTACAAGATCATAATGTCTTTATCATAAAAGAAATGTTGTATTTCCTTCAACATAATTTATTCCATTCTTATTCCTTTAAAACTAATAATTCATTCTGTAGTCATCCAATAAATATTCAGTTGTGCACACTAATGTTCTATCACTTTACTCATTTGATTTTTGACTAATCACGTATTGCTATCTACATGAAGATACTCAATCAGAATTCTATTTAACTAAAGTATACCTAATTTCTTAACTGTTCTGGATAAATGAAATTTTGTTGAATAATGCCTTTATTTGGAGAGAGTCAATGACTGTTAAATGGTGACATTAAAAAATAAAATAATGGCTGTTGTTCTTCCTAGATTTTAATTGGTAGCTCAATTTAAAAAAAAAAAAAAGCTAATATTTATTGAATGCTTAACATGTGCTAGGTTTTACCAAGTATTTTATATCCATTATGTCATTTCATCCTGACAAGAACCTTATAAAGCACAAATTAGCATTATTCTGATTCTACAGACAAGAAAATTGATTTCTGAAGAAGTTAATTCATTTGTTCCGTGCCACACAGATAGTAAATGATGTGGCCAGGAGTTGAATCCAGGTCTGTCCATCTTCAGAGCCCCCATTCTTAAAAGACTGAACCATATTGCCTCCCATCTATGTGCAGTGCCTCAGAGCACCTTACCATACTTCTTAACAATCTTGTTATTCCTCTATGATACTATTCTGTGTAAGTCTGATAAAAAATTAAGAAATCAGAAGACAACATTAGGGCTTTTTTTTTTTTTAAATCTAAATGTTTTTCTCATTCTATTTTAGATAATGAATATTTCTTTGTTGATCCTGATTTAAAATTATCCAAAGTGGCCCCAGAGGGATGGAAAGAAGAACCAAAGAAAAAGAGCAAAGCCACTGTTAATTTTACTATGTTTTTCCGAATTAAGTTTTTCATGGATGATGTTAGTCTAATACAGTGAGTGCACAGAGTTTCTGTTTTGCTTTTTTGGCCCCTGATCTTTTAATTCTTTAGCTTACTGACACTAAATTGTATGATTCAGATAAACCTGGAACTTAATAATAACCATCTTGGAAATTAAACTTGTATTCCTATGATGAAAATCACCCAAAGTTCAAGATGAAAAGCCTAAATGGTTCATGTGTTTATTTTTTCAGACATTCTCTGACCTGTCACCAGTATTATCTTCAGCTGCGAAAAGATATCTTGGAGGAGAGGATGCACTGTGATGATGAGACTTCTGTGTTGTTAGCATCCTTAGCTCTCCAGGCTGAGTATGGAGATTACCAACCAGAGGTAGGATTTTTTTTTTTTCCTCCAAGACCACTTTTGTATTGGTGTTCCTATCCATAACAGAATTAAGGACTATACCTGGTTGAGGTGTTTGATGTTTAGATCTGGAGATTTTTGAGACTAGTTTGGTTTTGGTGCCTTCAAATGACCAAGTTCCCCATGTACTTTAGTCATATGCAGTCATACAGCATGAGATTTTTTTTTTTTTTTTTCTGTTTAAAATTGTACCTTTTGAGATTTAGGGATACCTAGCACTTACCCTCTTTCTTCCAAGTTCTAACTAATAGAGACTAGACACAAGGATGACCAGCCAAATATGGATAAAAGGGGTCTTCTGCCTTTCACACTTTTCTGCACAGTGATGGACCAAGAACCTAGCAAAGCTGACTGTATGGAGAACAGATGTGCAAGGCCCAGTGTATCTGAATACAAATGAATTTAAGAGGAGACAAGGGCAAGGGACCATGCCCCTCATGAGCAGCGTTCTTCATGACATTAACCCTTGGTATTAGTGGAGCCCTGGTGGTGCAGTGGTTAAGCATTCAGCTCCTAAACAAAAGGTCAGCAGTTCGAATCCACTAGCCGCTCCTTAGAAACCCTATGGGGCAGTTCTACTCTGTCCTGTAGGGTCACTATGCATCAAAATTAACTTGACAGCAACAGGTTTGGGTTTTTTTTGTTTTGTTTTTTGGTTTTTTTGGTATAGTGAAATAAGGAGTCCTTGAGTGATGCAGACAGTTAAGTGCTTGTCTACTAACTGAAACGTTGGAGGTTCGAGCCCACCAGGAGGCACCTCAGAAGAAAGCCCTGGTGATCTTCTTCCAAAAGAGCATAGCCATTGAAAACCCTATGAGGCACTGTTCTACTCTGAAACACGTGGCGTTGTCATGAGTTGGGATCTACTCAACAACAACTGATTTGATGTTTTTGTTTTGTTCTGTATTATTTGGGGCTTATAGTGAAATGAGGTGCTTGAATGTCAGGCTCTCCACAAGCTTACCATTTGATTTGGTCATTCTGCCTCACTGAAAGAGAAATACTGATATGTTTCCTTTAAAACTCATTCCTCAGAGAGGGAGGGGAGAAATAGAAATATCTTATCTCTTGGCAGAGACAAGAACTCAAAGGAGGAAGGGGGTTCCCTCCTATAGAAGGCAAACAGGATTGCTTACAAAAACATTCTCCTTTCTAGGTTTATGGTGTGTCTTATTTTAGACTGGAACATTATTTGCCTGCCAGAGTGATGGAAAAACTTGAGCTATCCTATATTAAACAAGAATTACCCAAATTGCATAATACCTATGTGGGAGCTTCTGAAAAAGAGACAGAGTTAGAATTTTTAAAGGTAAGCATGCAGGATTACAAATGACAGACCCTGTGTTTTGTTTTTTGGCTTGTTTTTTTCCCCGAAGTCATCAAGAAGTGTTGGCAGATACATACCTAAAAGCTCATATGCCTATAGCTGATTCTGTGCATTATCTCATCTCATTTATTCCTGATTAAAACCATGTATTTTAATTCCCATTTTGTAAAAAAGGGAACTGAAGCTCAAAGAGGATATATAACTTTCCCAAAGTAATATACCTGGGGTGGGGAATGAGGCGAAACTATAATTTGAACTCATATCTATCTGACTGTAGAGATCTATGCGTTTATCTTGTTCTATACTGTTGAAATCAAGATACATTATAAAAGTAGAAACAATTAAACTTGGTGGCTGGTTGGATATGAGAGGCAAGTTCATACTCATTCTAGAATTTTTTTTTTTCTTAAAGGGCCTAAAATCTTTTATATCCTTTACAAATCATCTGTTCACTAAATGCCAACTATTTCCATTAGGTCTAGGGGTCAGAAAAACTGGCTAATGGTTCCAGTTCTGCCCCTAGCTTCCTATGCAACCTCAGATAAGTAGCAGAGCACTTATGATCAATAAAGATAATACTGTACAGACTACCAGTGTGAATATGTAAATATAAGATAGTGTTCTTTTGAAAAGAGAAGCTTTTCAGAACCTCTCCTGTTTCAGTTCTCTAGGATGTAACAGTATGCCTTCCACTTGCTGCTCCATACTGAGGGGAGCGAAGTTTCCCTCCCCTGTGAAAATCTATGAAGGGGTTTCATTCACAGACTTACACCAACTTTTATCTAGGATTCATGGTAAGAAAGGCAAGGTCATTTGTTTTGTGTAAGTTGAACCTACATTTAAAGATATAAATTTTGTACTTATGTTTTCCTTAGTTATTACATTTTTATACTTGTAGGAAGTAAACATCAAGTTATATCATACCCTTAATAGAAGTAGAAGGCAGATTGGCACAGTGGAAGGAATTTGCATGGAAATTTGCAGTCAGAAGATCTTGTGTTTGAATCCTTGCTTCAACTAGCTGGGTGACCTTGGACAATGTACTTAACCTCTCTGAGCTTCAGTTTTTCCCCTGTAAAATGTGTACCTAATGCATAGTAGGTTGTTCTACTCTTTCCTATAATATATCCTGTTCCTCCTTTCTCCTTTACCTTTAAAAAAAAATTTTTTTTTATTGTGGGAAAATACACAAACCAAAACATTTGCCAATAGAATAGCTTCCACATTTACAATTCAGTGACATTCATTGCATTTTTCATGTTGTGCTACCATCATCACTGTCCTTTTCCAAAATATTCCAACGTCACCAACGTAAACTCAGTGCCCCCCGAAGCAAAAATTCCCCTTCTCCCCCTCCTTTCCACCGCTGTTAACCATTAATAATATTTGCTTATTTCATGTTAAGTGAGATCATACAATATTTGTCCTTTCACGACTAACTTATCTCGTTCAGCATAATGTTTTCAAGGTCCATCCATGTCATGGCATGCATCAGAACTTCATTCTTCGTTTCTCTTTATGGCTGTGTAATATTTCATTGTATATATATTCCACATGTTATTTATCCATTCATCTGTTGATGGACTTTTCAGTTGTTTCCACCTTCTGACTATTGTGAAAAGTGCTGCAATGAACACTGGTGTACAGGTTTCTGTTTGCATTCCTGCCTTCACTGCTTTGGGGTATATACCTAGGATTGGGATTGATGGGTCATATGGTAGTTCTGTGTTCAGCTTTTTGAGGCACCACCAAACTGTTTTCCATAGTGGCTGTGCCATTTTATATTCCCACCCGCAATGGATGAGGCTTCCGATTTCTCCACAACCTCACCAGCACCTGTTGTTTTCTGGATTTTTGTTATTATTGTTGATGTTTTGTTTTTAATCATTGCCATCCTAATGGGGGTGAGGTGATACCTTGTTGTGGTTTTGATTTGCATATTACTAATGGCTGATGATGTTGAGCATCTTTTCATGTGCTTGTTGGTCATGCTTTTTCCTTTAACTTTAGCATCATTCTTCTAACAAGGATGTTTTTTATTATCTCATTAATATACCCTTCAAAAGTTAGACTTCTGCTATACATTTGTGTTGTCTTTAAAATACTTTTATATCGCTTTTTAGTCAGCTTTATTGAGGTACAATTTACATAAAATTCACCACTTTTAAGTGTCAGTTCAATGAGTTTTGACATATGTATACAATTGTGCAACCATCTCCACAATTATGATAAAGGGCAGAGGTCAGCAAAGTATGGCCCACTTGTTTTGTAAATAAAATTTTATTGGAACTTGGCCGTGCTCATTTGTTTACATATTGTATATGGCTATTTTCACACTGCAGCAGCAGAGTTGAGTGGTTACAGCAGAGATCATATGACCCACAAAACCTAAAATATTTACTATCTGGCCTTTTATAGGAAAAGCTTGCCAATCCCTGATATAGCACATTACCATTATCCCAAACAGTTCTATCATGTCCCTTTGAAGTCATTCCCAGCACCCTCGTCTTGGCAACAACTGATCTGCTGCTTTCTATCACCATAGTTTTAACTTTTGTAGAATTTCATATTATCCTATAGTGTGCAGTCTTTTGAGTCTATCTTCTTTCACTTGGAATAATGCTTTTGAGATTCGTCCATCATGTGGTATATATCAGTAGTTTGTTCCTTTTTTTTTTTTTTTTTAATTGCTGAGTGGATTTCCATTGTAGAGATATACGTAGTGTTTATTCTTTCACTAGCTGATGAATATAAAGCTGCTATAAACATTCACATACACATTTTTGGGTGAACATATGTTCTTATTTCTCTTGAGTAAATACCTAGAAGTAGGATTGCTGGGTCCTAGGGTAACTGGCACAGTGGTTGAGAGCTCAGCTGCTAACCAAAAGGTTAGTAGTTTGAATCTACCAGCTGCTCGTTGGAAACCTTATAGGCGAGTTCCACTCTGTCCTGTAGGGTCACTATGAGTCGGAATTGACTCGATGGCCACAAGTTTCCTTTTTTTGTTTGTTGTTGTTTAACTTTATAAGAACTTACCAAAGTGGTTGAACAATTTTACAGTCCCACCAGCAGTATATGAGAGTTCCAGTTGCTCTGCATTCTCATGACCACTTGGTATTTTTCAGTCTTTTAAAATTTTAGTCCCTCTCAGGAAAACTGGATGAATGGACACGAAGAACCTAGGGTGGAAAGGAAAGGGGGAAAGTGCTGACACATTGTGGGGATTGCAACTAATGTCACAAAACAATTTGTGTATAAAAATTTGATTGAGAAACTAATTTGTGCTGTAAACTTCCACCTAAAACACTAAAATTTTAGTCCCTCAAATAGGTGAGTAGTGTTATACATTGTGGTTTTAATTTGTATTTCCCTAATTACTATTTTTATTGAGCACCTTTTTATGTATTTATTTGCCATTCATCTATCTTCTTTTTTGAAGTGTCTAATAAAATACTTGTCTCCTTATTGTTGAGATGTACACATCCTTTATATGTATATAATTCCTTTATCAGGTATACACTTTACATATATTTATCTCCCAGTATGTGGCTTGACTTTACATTTTCTTAAAATGTCTTTTAAAAAGCAGAAGTTTTAATATTAATGAATTTTCAATTTATCAATTTTTTCCCGTATGGATTTGTACTTTTTATATTTCGTCTAAGAAATCTTTACCTAACCTAAAGATTTTCTTTATTTTCTTCTAGAAGTTTCATAGTTTTAGCTCTTATATTTAGATCTGTGATCCATTTTGAGGCAGTTTTCATATATCCAATGAGATAAGTGTCAAGATTCAATTTTTTGGCATGTGGATAGCCAGTCATTCCGGGTTGAAAGACTATCATTTCCACATTAAATTAACTTGGTAGAGCTTCTGTATCTTGATGTCACCTTTTACCAAAGTATATTATTCTGGTATGGTATTGTTCCAACAGGTCTGCCAAAGACTGACAGAATATGGAGTTCATTTTCATCGGGTGCACCCTGAGAAAAAGTCACAAACAGGAATATTGCTTGGAGTTTGTTCTAAAGGTGTCCTTGTGTTTGAGGTTCACAATGGAGTTCGCACATTGGTCCTTCGCTTTCCATGGAGAGAAACCAAGAAGATTTCTTTTTCTGTATGTCCGTTTGACCTCTTTTTTTATTATATTTTAAGACAAGTATTGTCAATTTCCAGTGTAACATATTAACTTTTTTTTTAATAAACTTCAGACCTTGCCATTCAGTAGGGCTAATATGTCTTAATACTATTTAAGTCTCCCTTCTTAGTTGTAGAAATATTGAGATTTTGTTCTTAGTTGTCTCAGGAAGTGATTTTAGAAAAAGTATTATACATTCCTAGCTGGTTATATGCTCAATTAACTTTAGTTAAATTACAACCAAGTTGATGTCTCTGTGAAGTCAGAAATTATTCTAAGGTAGTAACTTCTCACATGGGGAAACTCTCCTAAGGTATTTAAGAGAGAAAATCATCTTAAATCCTGGGAACCTTGTTTTGCTCAATAGTAGATTACTTAAGGCAGCTGTATTTGAGTTTCCATCACTTGGAGATTGACTGGATTTCATGAATTAGTCCCAGGACTTTCTGTAGTTTTCGGTTTCAGTGTATATTCTCTATGGAGATAAAATTATAAAAGTGATTTTTAGAAAGTAATGTTTAACTAAAATAGTGAACTATAAAAGCATAAGTTGATTTTGAACATAGTTGAGATATCTGAACATTGAAACACCATTGGCCTACTGCAGAGGTGAATCAAAAGTATGTTCAGGTGTTTGTTTCCTAATGCTAATCAAAGACCACTCATCTTTAGTTCATATTTGGGCTGAAACACAGTCTTACCAGAACAATGTTGATAGGATATCAAGGTCTTGACAGACTCTAGAAAATCATCAACATAGAAAGCTGTTGAGATCAGTTAGGTTGGTTGGTTTCCTGTGAAACCTGGAGATAGCACTAAGATTACCAGATAATAATGTGTTCTCTCAGGAAGGCTCAAGACCACCCTTACCTCCCTACAAATGTCAAGACCAGGAAGTTAATTGGGATTAATTTACTTTCCCCATTGGAAATGCTAGTAGAGCAAGTGTCTTGGAGAAAACCTTAGATGAATGCAGTATAATCTAGTTTTGAGAAAGCAACAAGTCAAATAATCGTACTGTGTACATGTGTCAAAGCTACCATACCAGCCCTGCCATATATAGAACTAACCCTGATCTAGTTCATTTGAAAGATATCCGTTAATAGAGAATAGGCCACCATCCAATGCAAACTATTGTGTTTAACAGCACTTGTTTATCCTGAAGTTCTCTCTCTAACACACATCTCTTTTTTTTAACCCTCCTTTTTTTCTTATAACTTCTGGGAGGATGGAGAAGCTACTCTTCGTCCTTCCTGCCTCTCACAACTGAGTTACCTTGGGCATATTTCTTGTACCGTCCACCAGTTAACACTTAAAGGAATCAAATATTATTATAATTTGTTTCAAACCTCTTCATCTTTCTTAGATCTTAAATTGTCTATAATATCACTTTTCATAATTATTGAAGATCTCTATCTTTTGTGATCTTTCTGTGCGTGTGTATGTGAGTGATCTGCCCTTCTTTCCTACCTTTGTGTTGTTTTCTTGTAGATACCGGTTCTATAGCTCTTTTAACTGAGACTAAAGAGATTCTGTCTTTCATATTAATACTTCAGTCAGTGAGAGAACTTTACAACTATGGAGTTCAACGTCGTTGCTAATTACTTGATAGTGGTTAAGTTGTATGTCTGTTAAAGGGAAAAAAAATCCCCAACTATTTGAATAAAGTCGTTACTGGCTATACCACTGGTATTCAAGACACTAGTTTGGGAATACTATATCTTTAACTCTTCTCTAACACTTGCTGATTTCTTTTGTTAACAAAGAGAGAAGCAATTTAGTCCCAGAGATTTCATTGGTGACAGTTGCTAGCTAGACCTTAATAGTGTTGTTTTGTTTTTATTGTATTTTTATAGATGGATTCTATTTATGGCAGTGGTACTGGTTTTCTACTTATAGTTGTGATATAAGAGTCCTTGAGTGAATTCATATATGTAAGAAAAATCTATTTAAAAATTAATAAACAAAACCAGAAATTATGAAGGCAACACTTAAATGACTGAAATTTGAGTGACGCTCTGTTATCTTTAGTGAGCCTACTAAATCTGGCTTTTCCTATGCCTATTTCTGCATTTGGGTCATGAAGTAGAAAGAAAATTTCGCACAGGAGAAAAAGCCAAGTGCTAGCATAGAATCTAACTGGACATAAGCAATTCTCCAGACACATTAATCGTAGATACTTGGCATATTGATTGCTAGTCTTTTAGGGCATGTGGATCACCTGCGCACCTCATACATAGGAGGTAATTCATTTCGGGATGCCCTCTTACACAAAAGACATTCCATTTTCAAAAAACATCATGGGGATAAAATTGACTTTGGTTCTCCTCCTTCCCTAATTTTGGCAAGAATCACTGTCCCTAAATACTAATGTGTTCCATCTTTCAACCCAGCAGAGTTAAGTTATCCAGTGCCTCTCCTTTTCCCACATTTTCTTCAACTGTCCCAGCCACCCAAATCCTATTTGACTGAATCATAGCTCTTACAATTATATATGAACAAAATCATTCTTGTTGAACTTCAGTTTTTTTACTCAAGGGAATAGAACAAACATTTCTTATCATATCTTCTTCAAACAGTTTTGGTGTTGTTAACACACTGGAGTAAACTCGAAGACCAAAAATGTCATTAAAGGAAACCACATTTCCCTTGCTAGTGGCTGGTATACAGTCTGATTTGGGCTATAATTTCTAAATGTGGCAAATAATATTGATTTCTGTACACTATAGAATTATATTTTTGTATTAGACGTAGATCAAGGAATACCTATGCCTAGTAATGTGAAATATAAATAATGTCTCTGCTTATTATTAATTATAGTTTAAAAAAATTTGATCATGTAAAAAAGTCAGATAAATTTTCTAATTATTAATACCCCTGATTAATATTGTAGAAAAAGAAAATCACATTACAGAATACATCAGATGGAATAAAACACACCTTCCAGACAGACAACAGTAAGGTATGCCAGTACCTGCTGCACCTCTGCTCCTCCCAGCATAAATTCCAGCTGCAAATGAGAGCAAGACAGAGCAACCAAGATGCCCAGGATATTGGTAAGGAGATGTAGATGACTCTAGGGTATATGCATGATTTTTCCCACAAATTTTAAAATAACTTCCATTTTTAGGATGCGATGTGAAAAGGCATGTAGACATTAAATGATTCAGTCCAGCTTATAAAGTTGTCACAAATGAAGCTGAGATTTCAACTTCATGTTCATTTTGAAAACAAAAGATCAATGTCAGAGAATACCTGTTGAAAAGTCAGTCTATTTTGTGCTTAGCAATAGTCTAACCAATGTAAATAGTACAAAAGTACATCTTCTCTACCCTCAGTGAACTTACTACTTAAGAGGAAAGTAACACCAACTTACATGAAACAATAATACATAATAGAAGTTCAAGATATTAATACTAGGAGATTATATCAAACAGACTCTGTGATCTATATTACAAGAAGAGTGGTAGATGACAGGCTAGAGTAGTTGAGAGGTGACACTTGAATTAGAATTTGAAGGACAGAAATAAGTAGATTGAAAATGAATGGAAGGACTTTCCAGATGAGGGAAAGAAGATGGGAACAAGGTGCAGTTGGCAGGGGTTGCTGGGGCGGGAGGTAGTTGTTGTATACCCAGAGTGGTGAAGCTTTGTTGTGTGGTCGCTTTAGCACCTGTTAGTTTTACTTGGGTTCAACCCTACTCTGAGATTGAGATAAATAATCCTAGTACCCAATATAAATGGTTGAGATAGTGGTTTCAATGTCTTGTGAAAAGAATTCAGCAGAAGAAACTGATGCAGCTCTGGAAAAAAAAAAGAGAGAGAGAGAGAATCTCAGAACAGAAATATTTAAAGCTTACTCTGCAAGGCCACATGTAGAGATTAAAGTTATGCAAAATCCTTTTCTTCACAGTAAATTCTTATAGACTTAAGTGAAACATTCTAAGGAATTTGACTTTAAAGAACAATAAAAAGGAATTAATAGACTAGCACTGATGACTTTGTGCAGCACAGCCCTATGAATTCCTTACCTGAACTTTCTCACATTCTGAAATCTTACAGAAAATACTTTCCCAGTAGGATCAGACTGGGCGTGGTGGCCGTCATATGAGTAGATGTTTCTCAAAACTTTCAGAATCCATATGGGGGTGGGGCCACATGCTTATTAAAAATGAAGATTCCAGGAATGCACCTTAAACTTGGTGAATCACAGTCTTTGGGAATTGGGTCCCTGGAATCTGCACTTGTAACAGGCTTTCGTAAGTAAGGATTTTTATGCATGCTAAAATATGGTAACCACTGCTGTAATCTCATTATTCCTTTTCTTTCTCTGCTTTGCTCTGCTAAAAATTTGTATGCTCTTATTATTTTCAAAGTATAGTGAAATATCAGACTTATTAGAGCTGTCAGCATTCCTACTTAGATTAATGTTCTGTTTAATACAAACTAGAGTTGCACAATTGAAGGTTATATCATTGTAGATGTGGTATAGTGAAAGAGAAGACAAAAGTATGAAGCCACCTCGGTATTTCTTATATTTGAAGAACAATATAATAATTAAGAGCATGAGCTCTGGAGCCAGATCACAAGAGTTCAGAACCTGGCTCTGTTACTTACAAGCCTTGAAATCTTGGGCAGGCTACTTAAACTCTCTACCTTGGTTTCTCCATTGATCATAAGGTTATTGTGAAGATGAGATGACTTCATACATGTAAAGTGCTTCCTGGCACAGAGTAGGTACTCAATAAATATTCATCATTATTATTATCATCACCATCATTAACATTGTTTTCACGACTACTTTTACTACCACCACCACTGCTACTACTGAATGACCTTAGTAAAGTAACTGACGTTTTAGAGTTTCAGTTTCTTCATCCATGTAATGGGAATACTCTACTTTCACAGGTTTGTCCCTGGGATCACAACAGCTATGTATCCTTGAATTAATATGTGAAAGCATTATAAATTTAAATAAGATAATATTATCTACATCCTTTCCCAGATTTTTTTTTAACCTTTAAAGGAATTATTTCCTGCTTAAAATCAGCTTAAAAGGAACTACCTGTCTGCTTAACTATGTACTAAAAGCCAAACCATTTGCTATCAAGTCAGTTCCGACTCCTGGAGAACACCTGTGTTGTAGAGTAGAGCTGTAGTCCATAAGGTTTTCAAGGCTGTGACCTTTCAGAAGCGGATTGCCAACCTTTTTTTCTGAGGACCCTCTGGGTGGGTTTGTACTGCCAACCTTTTGGTTAATAGTGGAGCACTTAACTGTTCGTACCACCAAGGAACTCCAGCTATGTGCTATACAAGTGAAAATAACTGATGTCATCTGTAGAAGGCTGATGGGCTGAAAAACATACACTACTTCTTTAGAGTCATAGACTATCGGTGCTAGATGGACGTTAAACCCATTGCCGATGAGTCAGTCCCAACTCCTAGCAATCCTACAAGACAGAGTAGAACTACCCCCATAGGGTTTCCAAGGAGCAGCTGGTGGATTCGAACTGCCAGCCTTTTGTTCAGCAGTCAGTCTCAACCACCGCACCGGCCATTAAGTCCCAAATTTTACTAATGAGGAAACAGGTTCAGAGAAGATAAGTGTTTTACCAAACCTCATAGCTAGTTAGAGGTCCAACTAGGCTGCAACCCTAATCTCTTAATTCCTAATCCAGTACTCTTTCTATTTGATAAATTTCTGAAGAACTAATTTGCATAGAATTAGCTTTACTAAGATTAATAATCATTATTGATCACTTACCATTCATAAGATATCATACTAGGTGCTATGAGATAACAAAAACAAATGAAGTACCTTCTTTAAAACACCGTAAAATTAAGTTGAAGACACTAGAAAGTACAGAATGGTACAAGGGAGTGAACAATAGCAGAAACAGATAAGAAAGTATGGATTGCCGACTTAGTGTGGATCTAGCAAACCTTTGAGTTGAAATTTGAAACATTGGTTTTAGGATGTAGGCTCATTTTGATGTCCTTTCATATACTGATGGTCCATGCTGGAGTCTGTTCCAGGTGAAAGACAGTAGCATAGACCAAATAAATGGACAGTTCATGATCCCATCCCATGGGTGTATGCAATATTTTAAGTCCTGCCCATGAGTAGGCTATGAATTTACTTGAACAGCATAATCCCTGATATGTTCACAAGACAGAAGTAGCCTAAACTAAACTGACTGCCATTATTCCTGCCAAAGTTTGATTTACAGTTTCCTTCAGGGTGAAGAAATACATTGAGTATAAAGACATTTGCTAGTAATTGTAACTGTGTGAAACTCAACTTCGCTTCTTTGATTAAAGCCCACTCTCCAAGTAAAAGAAAACAGAAACAATATTATCTGCTGTAATAAAAACTCCATATTTTAAGTTAAAGTTGATCTTAAGAATTTTAAACGAAGATCTTACTTACTATGTATTTTGACTTGGTGTCCACTTGCATTTCAGAGAAAGAACATTGATGGTTAAATTTTCCTGGTGACAATGAGACGTGATTATTAGTTGAGACTTCTGATGCATGATTATTAAAAATCTTCAATGTCTTCCTGCTTGTTTATACCTAAGATGAAATATCAAATATTAATACTCCTAAGAATTGGAAGATAGATGAAACAGAATCTAAAGATCTAAGTCAGTGATCATTTGACATTTTCATTTTAAAAGGAAGTTTTCCCAGATATTTTACATAGTGATCAAGCTTACAGAGAGCAACACAGGAATGCTACTTTCCAGGGGACCAAAAGGGATGTCTTAGGATCAGGTGCTGATGATCCACTAAGCAAAGTAAGCACGGGCTTACTTGTGCTTACTTACTAATCTGTAGTGAACAATTTCATATGGGTTTCATTAGAAAGATGTAAATACAGCCGTAAAGATGTGGTGAAACCCACATGAAATTGTTCGCTACAGATTAATAAGTAAGCACAAGTAAGCCCATGCTTTACCTTTCTTACTGGATCATCAGCACCTGTCAGAGATTATAAATTTAAAGAAAGGCTTTGATTCTGTTGGAAGTTACTGTGTGGTTGGGAGACAGATGCTAGCCATACCTAGAAGCAGAATCTTTGATGTGAAAAAATGGGGAATTGTTCACTACAGATGATGTGGTAAGCAAGATAAACACCATGTTTACCTCGTCTTTTGGATAATCCACCCCTGCTTGGAATGTGGATCACTAATGCATGAACAACTAAATCATTTCAAGCCAGGGCTTCAAACTGGTTCGTTCCAGTTCAGACCCCAGCTGAGAATTTGTATTTCCACTCCAGATATACTGAATCAGAATCTATATTTTAACAAGATCTCTGGGTTCTTATGTTGCTACACATAGCAGCATAAGAATCACCTGGAGATACATAAGAATCACCTGGGGATCTCAGTCATCTTGGAGATGCTGTTTTCATTTCCTGTGCAAAAGATGGAGTGAAATTTTCTGCACATGGAGAATTTGAAAATGGAAACATTAAATTGCCACAAACAAGTAATGTTGATAAAAAGGAGGAGACTGTTACCATAGAGATGAATGACCCAGTTCAGCTAACTTCTGCACTTAGGTACCTGAACTTTTATAAAACCAACTCCACTGTCTGCTACAGTAACACTCAGTATGTATTCAGATGTACCCCCCTGTTGTAGAGTATAAAATTGCTGATATGGGACACTTAAAGTATTATTTGGCTCCCAAGATAGAGGATGAAGAAGGATCTTAAGCACACTTAAAATCCAAGAAAATAAAACAAAGCTGTTTGAAAACTGCTTCTGAGATGCCAGCATTTACTTCAGTCTTTCTGTCACCAAACTTGTACATATGTTGTTTTCCGTAAATAACCTACTTTTTCTCCACTCTGTAAAATTTGTTTAAAGAATGAAGTCCAAAGTCAAATCTGCTCGTTAACCTAGAAATACTTCTGCCTTACCTAGAAATACTCTTAATGCTTTTTATAACAAAAGCGTCTTATGTCTAAATACAGTTTTAAGAATGTGTTTTCAATTTAAATAAAGTTATCTGGATTTCAAAAAAAGTGTTTCAGTTTGAACCCCTGTTACAAACTCTGTCCTCCTGGTCCTTTATTTACGTGAAAGGATTTTGATGTTCTAAAATTCTCTAATGCAATGCTTCATGTTAATAGTCTCAAATGTCCTAATACTGCTATGACATTGGTCCTCACAAATTAAAATAGCCAACTACTTGTTATAATTTATCTCTAAATTTAGCCTGTAAAAGAAGACTTTGGATGTGTGTTTAGGAGTGAGAGGAATTAAACCATGAAGAGATCCCCAGCTCCCTGGTCGTGTTAATTAACAGAAACCAAAAAGAGAGAAAAGATATGTGATATTTGCTTCTTCCGTAGCTGCTGTGTCTCAGTTAAATCATGAAGTCAATAAGGTGGGAAGGTGGGATTGGCATAGTAGTGTGAAATAACAAAAGAAATAATTTGCTCTAAGGTTTTTTTTTTGTAAAAGCTTTATTGAGATATAATTCATGCAACGTATAATTCACCCATTCAGTGGTTTTTAGTATATTCACAGAGTTGTGCAACCATCACCATAATCTACCTAAAACTTTTTAAATGTAATAATCAAAACTTTCTCTGGACAAAACTCTCCTCTGAACAGCTTCTTTTTCAGGCATGTATTCACCATGTTGGCCCATCCGGTTTCTTCTCTCCCTCTTCCCATCCTTGTTTTGCTGGTATTTTAACAGAGACACTACTAGGGTTGAAAATTTCTGTCAAATGTCTTTCTCATTTCTAACTGAAACCCATAATTGGGAATTTGGGGTTAGTAAGTTTGAACCCCCCAACCATTATTCGATCCAAGAGAATTATTAAACGAACTAGGAAATGAGGCTGTGGCTATGAGAAAGGTAAAAGGATGGAGAGATGGTATGAAAACCAGGATCTTTCAAACTCTTTTAAAATCTTGGATTGCCAAACTTTGAAAGCTACCTTCTTACACTGGCAATCAGAATGATTAAAACCTGCATGCTCTACTTCCTTTATTAAAATAACTCTTCCCATAAAGATACTGCAGTGTTTCCATCATGTAAAGCAATCCTGTTTCCTTGTAGAGAGAGCTTCGTTTAGGAGCCTGAATCTCCAAGCAGAGTCCATTAGAGGATTTAATATGGGACGAGCAATCAGCACTGGCAGTCTGGCCAGCAGCACGCTGAACAAACTGGCCGTTCGACCTTTGTCAATTCAAGCTGAGATTCTGAAGAGGCTATCCTGCTCAGAGCTGTCGCTTTACCAGCCATTGCAAAACAGTTCAAAAGAGAAGAGTGACAAAGCTTCCTGGGAAGACAAGCCTAGAGGGATGAGTAAATCATACCATGATCTCAGTCAGGCTTCTCTCTATCCTCATCGGAAAAATATCATTGTTAACATGGAATCCCCATCACAAACCATTGAGGAGTTGGTGGCAAAACCATTTCACCAGATGGCGAGATCTGACACAGAATCTTTGGCAGGATTCACAAAACTTAATAAGTAAGAACATTATTAACTAACCCTACTACATATTTATAAATTCTACATTTCATACATTTGTTTTTATTTTGACGTTTTATTATTTCCACGATATTTTTTTTTTTACATTGACACTTCCCCCTCCTACCTTCCTTTTCCCTCTTTAGTTCAAAGTCTGTTGCAAGTTTAAATAGAAGTCCTGAAAGGAGGAAACATGATTCAGACTCATCCACTGAAGACCCTGGTCAAGCATATGGTATAGGTCAGCATAAACAAGCTTACCTTCTTTCTCCCATACCTCGGGCTCATAGTGAAAAGTGGACGAGATAATGTTAATTACCAAGTAATTATTTTTGGTTCTGTGTCCTTATTGCCAAAACTTTTTGTAAATATAAAGTTTTAGGCTGCTTAAAACATGTCAAATCAAATCAAAAATATTTTCGTGGCACAGACTATTATTTATCTTCGTCTTGCTCATGGTAGACATGACAGTCATAGTGAGAAAACGCAGACAGTCTTGTACCATTGCTTTGCATCACCCTCCTTTGAATTTTCCTTACAAGCCTATGAGAGTGGTCTCCAGTATTGCTGGTATTTTTTAAAGAAAGTTTTATTTATGGTACTTAAATAAATGGAATTTTCTCTAAAAATGTAGATAATTTTATGATTCTTATGAAATTTGCTATGGTTAGTAGATAAAATTCTTAGTTGGTTTATGTTTCTCACAGCTTGCTGAGGCCTATTAATTATTAAATATAGAAGTTGTGCGTGTTTCCTGTTGCCTTATGCATCTTAAAAGGGAAATACACTAGAGTCCATCTTTCAGAGGAGTAGATAAGCATGTAATTCTGGACTACAACTCAAAATAGGAAACAGCAGGGGGGCAAGGAAACCCTCTTCTGCTGTTGTTTTACTAAATAATACTACTTAATTCTCTCCTTATGCCCAAAGGTTAGATAATTTAACCATAATTACACAAAATTAAGAACTATTATTTATCCTATAATTAGACTGGGGGTATATGGAGTAAATGAAGTTAAAAGAGAGCTCTATTACTGTTGACAGATATTTATGGAAAGCAACATTACTTTATTGATATAGACTCCCAGAACTTTCCAGAGATTATATTATCATCAATTTCAGTTGAAACGGTTAAAAAAAAATTTTTTTTCAAACAGGTAAAAGGCATATTTCATTCTATAGGTAATGATGTGTGTTGAAAATCAGCTAAAAATAGCCTAAAAAGAGACTGATTCAATCTTTTAGAAGCTACTCTTCAAAATATGTTTGCCTGTAGTGGAATCCCTTATAAATCTTGAGTCATTTTTACTAGGAAGGCTTTAGTCTACATAGAAATCCATCACCTATCAGAAGTAGAAGAGACATGGACTTATCAGTTCATCAAAATAAAACAAAACAATACAACTCACCCATAAAAGGCATTTGTTTTCAGCATTTGATTTTTCATTAAAATTATTCACTGTTATTGAATATTAAATTTTCTTTTAACATGAGCTTTTAAAACTCATTTGTTTGATCATTTCATATTTGTCAGAAGCAATACATTTGCATTTAAATGTATTCTGCAAAACAAGTTTATATGCTTAACTTGGACATAAAAAATAGTTAACATGCCCACCCTGGGAAGACTTCTTTTTCCTAGCGTAAATAAATGTTGTTGCTGCCTTAATGTCTTATTAATCCTTATTTATCAGAAGAAATTATTTCTGTACCTAGTATCTGACCATTTTATAAAATGTCTAATATTGTAATTTATATCACAGGAATGACTATGGATAGTTCTGGAAATTCTTCATCCCAAGTACCCTTAAAAGAAAATGGTAGGTTTACATAATATTTTTCCCCTCGTTTCCATCATATTTTTTCTCTTTTCTTGTATTTTATGAGATAGTCTTGGACCTAATATTGAAGTCGATTCTATGCCAAGGAGTTTTGAGGCCTTACTTTGGAGTCAAAAGAGATTTGTATTTCTCAGCATCATGGTGCTGTCATGTGACCTTTGATTTAGGCTATCTGATGAACTAGCGAATAACAGATTAGAGACAAGCGCTTAACTGGGAAGCTAACATAGTAGTTCAGGTGAGAGATACTTTTGATCAAATAGGGTTTTAACCGAGGCATTATTTTAAAGTGATGTTTGAGCTGAATCTTGAAATAGAAGGAGGATTTACTGAGGCAGAACGGTGTGGTTGAGTATTCCAGATCAAGGGCATAGAATGGTCAGAGGCATGGAGACATGAGGGCAGATAACAGATTCAGGGAACTACAAGCATCTCAGTATGGGTGAGAGGAAGGTAAAGCTGGAGAGCTAAGTAGGGACCAGATTATTAAAGAGCTCTGAGTCTTATCCTAAACTTTATAGGGAGAATTTGTAGAATCTATACATTGAGATTTACATATTTTAGGAGTCTGAATACAACAAGTTTACAGGAAGAAGTCCAGAAAATTTCAGTGCATTGAAAGTCAATGGTTTCAAATTTATTAGAATTTATGTTACAAAATACATTCGTGTACATTATCTTATTTGATCTTTCTAATAACTTTCATAGGTAGAAAACAATGCTTTGTTACCATGTATACACTACTTCTAAAATATTTCAGAAAACTGTTACCCTCAGACTCTTAAAATTGAAATAAGCAAAAGACAGATGAAAAAGAAGCAAGTATGCTAATCAAAAGTATTACTGTAGTTAAAATTGGTGAAGCTTTAAATTTAGTTCCAATTTTCCTGATAGCCAAGGCAAAAAAGGAGGCATGAGAGTAGGTTGCACCATATGAAATTGCTGTTTTTATAGCTCAAAAACTGTCAAATACCGCAGTGCTGTTTTGTGTAATTCTCATTTTCTAATAGAAATAGACTAATTCTTCAAAAGAGGAAGATTTTTCTTGGAAGTAAAATTGTTTCCAAAAGGAAGCAATACTGGCAGTGTCTTAAACACTTATAGCAAATGAAGGATTATTTTTCATTTCTTCTGTTTGTTTTTTAATGTATCATATCAGTCCTCAAAAAAAAAAAAAAAAAAAAAGAACTGAGCATATGTCCTTAAAGAAAAAATTAGTGAGCTTATATTTGGACCTATCTTACTAAGACCCTGGTATATAGCTTTCTGATGATCATACTTCTTATATGAACTAAATTTAGAATACTTATATACCTAGAATAGCTTAGTTATTCACATGTCCCTAATGATAATAATTATTGGCTAATACTCGTTGAATGCTTACTATATGCATACCACTATTCTAAGCTCTTTACATTTATTTCACATTTAATCCCTACAACAACCTTATGAGGTATGTGCTAATGTTACTTCCTTTTTACAGATGGGCAATCAAAGCATAGAGAGGTTGAGTTGTGCAGGAGGTCATAGAACTAGCAAGTGCTGGAGCCATGATCTGAACACAGGCAGTCTGTTGCCAGAGCCCAGGCTCTTTTCTGCTCTTTAGACTGCCTCCCAAGCATGACAGTGCCTGATTATTCTTAGGTATTATGACTCTCAGCTAAACTTTTGAAAGAAGCAGGATAATAATCTATTCCAGGGTGAGAACCTGAAATGTGTTTTAATCTAGGCTCTGATGGGAAAAAATATGAATTTACATTGGATACCAAATTAGTATGCGCAGGGTAGTTTTTCTGTTAAAACCTTTAAAGCCTCATCTCCCCATCTGCATCCTACAGAGGAAGGGCCAATCAACTTTTTATGGAGATGTGCCGCAGCCAACCTACAGACGAGGCCATTTTTCCCAAAAAATTCTCTATGATTAATCTGTCCAAGAAGCCCTAATTAGTACACTGTTGAAATCTTCTGAGGTTTCACCTAAGAGGACATGGCAGAGATGTTTTTCCAAGTACGGTAACTAAGGATCTACAAAGTTAAATTACTTGCCCATGAGTTTTATTCTAATTTCTATATTCTCACTTCTGGTCAAGATTATGTGAAAATTAGAAATGAACAGCAGTTAATATTGAATTGTTTGTCACTTAATACAGAGACCGAGTATGTAAAATTCCATCTTACTTTTTATAACCTCCTGAGACTCTTAGAGAATGTGAAACTTCAAAGAGAAGATAAAAAAGTCATGAGTCTTTTAATCTCACACTTTGAAACAGAAACATAGAAAGAATTCCAATCCCTTGATGAATAGTGATTTCCAAGTAAAGTTGCTCAACTTTTCAAAGTACACACTTATAATCCTTCTTCATAAGAGAATAAAAATAAATATTAGGAAAGACGTAAAACTGATTTTTAACATTTTGTGTTTTACTGTATTATTATGCACAGATTGAAAGGTAACCTTTAGCTTGGTTTGTCACATTGTTTCCTGAAGTATCCAAACCGCAAAATGCATGCTGGCATTTTATAGGGTTGAACACAGGAATCTTAGCAAAAACAGAGGGAGGGGGAAAAAGAAACTTCTTATAAAAGAGGTTATTTGGGTGCACAGTAACATGGTAAGACACTGAAACATTTACCTCAATGTTAAAACTAATCATTGTCGTAATGAGCATTTTAATTCCAAGTAATAAAATGTTGTATGAGTAGAAATAAGGTTTTAAAACACACTGCTTAGTCAGATGTCAATGACCTAGGTAATTTCAAATGCTAGTGTTTTTCTCCCCTAAGGTTTAATTAGAATACATACAAAATTGAAAATTATAATTTAAAAAAAAGTCCTAAGTGCTCACAAAGGATTGAAAAAATACTGAATTAACCAGAAGTGAAAGGGTTAACTAAATTGAGAACTCTGAGAAACTTAAAAAGTGTATCCAATCCAAGCCTTTTCATTCTATGGATGAGTTAAATGGATCCTAGCAATGTTATGTGGCCTCAATTCTCTTAGCTAATTAGTTCTGGTACAGAAATAAAACTCCAAAGTTTCGGTTATGATCTCCTTACCTGCCACCCAAGCAGATACCATATTAAGTAGTATAACAATTTAAAAACCTCTCTTTGTTTTTATACTAATATTCTACTCACCCATTTTCTGCAAGGGCTATGATTTGAGAGTCTTTTCCAAGAGAGCATGATAGATTTATCCAGAGCCCCTTCTACCTTTAGTCCAGCTCCTCTTCAAATCAGTGGCATGGAGCTGCCTAATAGTTGGCCAGGGTCTATAACAAGAAAACTAGTTTTTTTGTTTGGTTTTGTATTTTTTTGAGGTTTTTGTTGTTGTTTGTTCTGGGGTTTTGTTTGTTGTGTTTTAGGGTTTTGTTTTTGGCAAAGATAAATTGTTGACCTATATTTAGGTTGATTGTGTAGCTTGGGCCTCATCAGAATCAAGCTCTTACTAGGAAGGTCAGTTCACTCACAGACAATATCTATGATTCGTCTTAGTACAGTTATTATAATTGTCAACTGCATAGTATCCATACAAACCTTATGGGAGGTAAAGAAGGGAACATTAGATCAACAGTCTCTAATGCTGAAGCATTATACATGTAATTTCTAAGTTATACTCTTCTTAAAGGATTTCCTGGGTTATCATTATTGGGAATGACACTAGCATATATTACTTAAAAGAACTGGAAATTTCAAATTAAGGTTCTTTTTCACTTTAAAGTATTTGTTTGCAAGTTTTGCTTTGGTCATGGAGTATATTTAATAGAGAAAGAAACTTGTTTTAAGGATTTGAAAATATGTAGTCTTTGAATATTAATGCTTATTTCCATATGGTAATTAAAATAACTGAGAAATACTTGCTACTTGAAATACCTAGCTACCTCACCTTCAGAGATTCATAAATTCTATTCATTCTTCATTGAATTCTACAAATACCTTTCATTTTACTTGGGTTTGCATGTACTACATACATTCAGATAGTTCCACCTCCTGCTTATTTTAAACTAATGGGAAAAGTGTTTTGAACATCTACTATGTTATGAGGATATGAAGATAAATAGAAACTCAGCATGTGCACAATACTGTTTAGTTACATGCAGCTGCAAGCCAGCACTCTTCCTTTTGTCCACACGGTAATAAGTCACTTCATACCACCAAGACGGGGCGGGGGGGGATAATCCCTGTTAAAAGAGTAGATTGGCAGAGCTTCCCTTTAGATATTTGGCCAGATCTGATACTGTAGTCAAACTGATCTATGATATTTTCCCAGAATGCTTTCTACCTTCTTGTCAACTCAGCTTTTGCAAGTGCCTTGCTTGCTGTATAACCATCTCCATATTCTACTTTTTAAAATCCTACCCTTCTTCCTTAAAGTCTTCTCCTTTACTTCCAGCAGGAAGAAGCTTCACTGCTGTCATAACTGCTGTAGCACTGCTGCTTCTTGTTGTTGTTAGGTGCTGTCTCACAGCAACCCTGTGCACTACAGAACGAAATACTGCCCAGTTCTGCGCCATCCTCACAGTCCTTGTTATGCTTGAGCCCATTGTTGCAGCCACTGTGTCAATCCATCTTGTTGAGGGTCTTCCTCTTTTTTGCTGACGCTGTAATTTACCAAGCATGGTGTCCTTCTCCGCGGACTGATATGTCCAAAGTATGTAAGATGCAGTCTCGCCATCCTCGCTTCTAAGGAGCATTCTGGTTGTACTTCTTCCAAGACAGATTTGTTTGTTCTTTTGGCAGTCCATGGTATATCCAATATTCTTTGCCAACACCACAATTCAAAGGCATCAATTCTTCAGTCTTCCTTACTCATTGTCCAGCTTTCGCATGCATATGAGGCAATTGAAAATACCATGGCTTGGGTCAGGCACACCTTAGTCTTCAAGGTGACACCTTTGCTTTTCAACAGTTTAAAGAGGTCTTCTGCAGCAGATTTGCCCAGTGCAGTACATCATTTGGTTTCTTTACTGCTGCTTCCATGGGCATTGATTGTAGATGCAAGTAAAATGAAATCCTTGACTACTTCAATCTTTTCTCTGTTTATCATGATATTGCTTATTGGTCCAGTTGTAAGGATTTTTGTTTTCTTTATGTTGAGGTGTAATCCATACTGGATACTGTGGTCTTTGATCTTCATCAGTAAGTGCTTCAAGTCCTCTCAGCAAGCAAGGTTGTATCATCTCCATAAAGCAGGTTGTTAATGAGCCTTCCTCCAATCCTGATGCCCCATTCTTCTTCATATAGTCCAGCTTCTCAGATTATTTGCTTAGCATACAGACTGAATAGGTATGGTGAAAGGATACAGCCCTGACACACACCTTTCCTGACTTTAAATCACACAGTATCCCCTCATTCTGTTCGAACAGCTGCCTCTTGATCTACATACAGGTTTTTCATGAGCACAGCACTGCTTAGGACCTCTCTTATAGGTCTGACTCATGCCTTGTAATGCAGCTATTTAATAGTAAGACTATCATTGCTTTTCTAGCCTGATATGATTTAGCTCACATTTATTGTGCTAACAGCTTTCATATACATGATCTCATTCTGTTTCCCCAAAGAGCCTAATGAGGGACTTTGACAGGAAATTGCCTCAGTAAACATTTGAAGGATGGATAAATAATTGAATAAATGAATGAATGAATACTCAAATCTTAATGGTGAATTCTTGAATATAGAGAGCTTAACTCAGTTGCTTCTAGCTCTGTTTCTGGTGCTATCTAGTCGATTCCGACTCACAGCAACCCCATATGACAGAGTAGAACTGCCTCCATAGGGTTTTCTTGGCTGTGATCTTTACAGTAGCAGATTGCCGGGTATTTCTCCCACAGAGCCTAGAGAAGTAAGAGAAACACGCAAAAATATTTAAACACACACACACTTATTAGCAAGATGAATTATACAAAGAACCAATTCTGTTAGGACTAGTGTTGTAAATAGAAGGAAACGGCATTTTTATTGTTTGAAAGAACACCTATGACTTCTAGTAGATACCCCATAGCAACATTAAGAATATTGTGATTAGTTTTATAATTGAGGGCAGATATGCTTTGTATAAAGCAAATTGACTTTGTCTTCACAGTGTCTTCACGAAAGCTCATGTAAAACCTAGCAAGGTTATGTACCTTTCTGTCCTTAGTTGGAGTTCTGCACTGCGCACATGGGGTCACTGAGCAGGAATCAACTCTAAGCAACTAACAACAAATCCTTAGTTGGGGATGAGGAAAGTCTGGAGCCATTATTCTCCCTAAGCTGTTTTCTGCTGCTTCTTACCCTTTACTCTGTCCTTACTGCCTAGGAATTTGCTTTTCCTGGGAACTGAGAGCCTCAGGACTTCTCATTTACCATAGAGTAATGAATTTCATCATCTTTCTAAGGATCCTAATTCCAAGGTGCTTAAAGCTGAAGAAACGGAAAGTCAAAACAATCCTCATCTTCTAATCACTTTACAAAGCACTTTGCTTTTAGCTATTCCCTCTTAACCATCTCACAAGCTGGTCACATAAACACTATTCTGATTTCAGTTCCTAACCTGACCTCACTCCCTTATTTGTTTAATTTTTTTTTTTTTTTT
>NW_004444232.1:508167-534945 GCF_000243295.1 Trichechus manatus latirostris | reverse complement strand
GATAATTTCATTAAACTAGGCATTAAATAATGATGGGCTTTTTGCTTAGAAATATCCAACATATAAGGCTCTTCACACCGTTGTCCCCTGATATTTTTTGGAACCTCAATAATAAAGTTATTAAAAATACTGAATTGCTACTTAATACATTAGAAATACTGGATTGCTACTTAGTTATTGACTAAGTATAGGACAAATGCTTGATAAAGTGAAGGGTCATCAGAAAAGAAGAAGATTGTCTATGAGATGGATTAACACAGTGGCTGCAACGATGGGCTCAACATAGCAAGACTGTGAGGAAGACTCAGGACCAGGCAGTGTTTCGTTCTGTTGTACATGGGGTTGCTGTGAGTCGGAACCGACTGAGCGGCACCTAACAACAACACAACACAGGTCAAAAAGAAGCAATAGAACAGGGGCATGTATATTACAGGGAGCCGGCCCACTTGCACTGAAATGATTCTTAAGCAACAAAGTTAATGTCAGTTCACTCCTGGGAGTGAATGCTTGTTGTTTTCTGAAACAAAAGAAGATTATTTCTAGAATATAAGTATCCCAATTTACACATCATTTAAGCATTAATACATGTTGTATAACAAAGTTACTAGTTTTTTTTTTAATAGCACATTAATATCATTTTATATCAGAGGGTCATATGCTGACAAGTACAGAAATAAAGTCTGTGTTCGCAGGGATGTGGTTGTTACAAAAATGCATATAAAGGCTCAAGGAAATCCTGGTTTACACTTTAGTGAAGCCATAATCTTTAATTTTCAGAAAGCTGCAATATGCTTAGCACCACTGTGTGGAGTTGAACTTTCAAAAATATCTTTATGAATGTTTTGAACGAACTCACCACCACCACCATCTTCATACACAGACCAGTTTGAACTGTCAAATTGTGATTGACCTAAGAAGCTTGTGTGTGTGTGTGTATGTGTTTAAATGCTTGGATTGGAAAGTAGGTAAATTGACTTTATTAACATGACAATTAAGTGGCATATTTATTAGTTTAATTAAGGGGTTATTTCTGAATGATTAGCCTATTTAAATACTTTTTTAAAAAAAAAAAACCTAAGTGGAAATAAGAAAAAGTAAATTCTAGTTCTGGTGCTGACATTTAATTAACTAGCATTTATCAGTTACTGACTTCTGGTATTTTACTGGGCAGTGATACTAGTTGTAATGTGGAACATGTCACAAACTGTATTGCTCATCTACAAAACAACAGTTAAAAATGGCTTTACCTACCTCATTAAATTGTTTTATTAAAAAAATCAGAAATGAATGCAAAACTTTTGAGAACCTAAATGTGCTAGACAGGTCGTTATTAGTGGGATATTAAAAAATAGATCCAGGTTCTTATTGTTGCTGTTTACTCTAGAACTTATCAGGAATATTTTGCTCATAAATAAAAATGTCAACTTTTCATTAGAGTGAAATTCCTAATATATTGGAATTGTGAAATTTAGGTAGTCAACTGTGCTGTACAGAAAGAGATATGGAGTAAGAAAACCTAAGTTTAAGATTCAGCTCTTTCCTGTGCTAGCTAAATAAACCTGCTCAAATCATTTAACCTCTTGAGATTTATTTACTCATTTGAAACTGAAATATACTTATTTCACAAGAAACATTTTATGATGAATAAATGTGATAACACATAGTTACTTTGTGAACTATAAGTTGTCATAAAAATTTAAGATGATAGCAATATCAGTAACTTTAAAATATATTTTTTTAAGTGACTGAACAATATCTTGACAAGCCTTGTTAACATTTAAATTGGAACAAACTGACAGTCTTTATGTCTGAACGTATTCTGTTTTATTTTAAAATTCTAAATTTCCAATAGATGTGCTACACAAAAGATGGAGCATTGTATCTTCACCAGAAAGAGAGATCACCTTGGTGAACCTGAAAAAAGATGCAAAGTATGACTTGGGTAAGTCACTGTGAGATTCTTAAAGGTCTGTGAGAATTCCAAGAGAAGAAGGGTATAGCATAGACTTTGGCATTGAGACCAGCCCACTTCTGATCAAGATACTGTTGCACATGCACAACTTCATCACTCTACCTGACCCCTCCGGAAACTCCAGGGAAATGCCTAAAAGCAATAACTTCACACTGACTAAATTTAACAGATGGTTCCACCTCACAGGAGTTCCCCTTCAATCATATTTCCTATAGGGACTCTCCACACTCCTGTGTTTCAAGCAGGCTAGTCCTTAGTCATTGAAAGCACCGGTATCATGGAGATCTTATTAAAATGTGCTACTTCATAGGATTTCAAATTATTGGTGGGGAGAAGATGGGAAGACTGGATCTAGGTGTATTTATCAGCTCAATTACCCCCGGAGGACCAGCTGACTTGGATGGATGCTTAAAGCCAGGTACTTGACATTTTGAAATTTTCCTAAGTGCTTACCAAAAGGCATGAATTTGCACAGGTGGCAAAAGCAGAACTTAGGAACAAGCCAAAACTGAGGGGTGTGACGTCTCTAAGAGTTAGCACGCGTTTTTCTTTGTTGTTGGATATACTGGATTGTTGAGAGTCACTTGATCTCTTTGTACAGGGGACCGTTTGATATCTGTGAATAGTGTGAGTCTGGAGGGGGTCAGCCACCATGCTGCAAATGAGATTTTGCAAAACGCACCTGAAGATGTGACACTTGTTATCTCTCAGCCAAAAGAAAAAATATCCAAAGGTAAAGTTGTGAATGTTTCTTAGTTAGTGTATTCTAGTTCACTTTTCACAACAGCTTTAATATATTGGCCCAATAAACTGGATTTAGGTTTCTTATTTCCTTTCTGGCAATTTGATATGTATAGTTCTTGGTGCTTTAATTTTGTCCATCAGTATAACTTTTTCATTCGTCATTTCCAAGTTTTCTGTCTCATTGCTCTTTAGTGACATATGCAGAAAAACAGTTTCATTGTGCAAAGTTGATGTCACTGGAATAAATTTTGCGCATTTAGTGTGTTCCAGCCCTTTTTAGATCAAGTCAGAAATGGAATTCTTTCTATAAAGTCCTATACTGAAGCAGATTACAAAAAGGAAAAAATAAACAACAAACCAGAAATTCAAAAACAAGACCATACCATTTTGTCTCTTAATCCCTGCCATTAGCATGTCGTAGGAGGAAGGCACTTGACAGAGATCAGAAGATCGGGGTTTGAGCCTTGCTTGTGCTACATATTAGCTATATGACTTAAGTGTTCTTGCATCCCGGTTTTTTGTTTGTTTGTTTGTTTTTAAAGGGAAAACAGTGATCTCTGCTTTCTCCTGTCTGCCTTGCCGAGTTCTGATGAGTGTCAAGTGATGGGGCAGTGTTGATGAAAGAAGTACACCCAGTGTGTGTGCAGCAGTACAGCATCATGGGCAATAGGGAGGGCTCCAGAATCAGGCTATCTAGGGTCAAATTCTGTCTCCTTGACCACTTAAAACTCTGTATCTTGAGCAAATCACCTGAGCTTTCTAAGCTTCACTGTTCATATATCAAATGGTGAATATAAAAATGCGTATCTTATAGATTATGAAAATTAAAAGAAATAATGCATGTAAAGAATTATCACATTGCCTGACACATATTATGCACTTAAATGTAAGTTTTAGCTGTCTTCATTAGTAGTATTATTTTTAAACACTGAAGTGCTAGATATATGTAAGGTACTTTCATTCCAAAGATACTGGGAAGTATTTAAAAGAACTAGTAAAAATTTAGCTGAAAAACATGTTTAGATAATGAATTTTAGGCGTAACTTTAGTTACAATAAATTAGAGGACTAAAAACACGTCCACATCTCATTTCGTTCAGTGGTTTGACATTGTAAAACTTTCTTAAACTTTGCACATATGAATCCTAGGATATTGCAACAGTTTATAAGTTTTACATAGATAAGCCATTTTTACTGTGGTTTTTGTAATTTACTAAATATTTTTTATATATATACATGTTGCTGTTATTAGGTGCCGTCGAAGTCGGTTCTGAGTCACAGCGACACTATGCACAACAGAACGAAACACTGCCCAGTCTGGCGCCATCCTTGTGATCTTGTTATGCTTGAGCCCATTGTTGCAGCCACTGTCTCAGTCCACCTCGTTGATGATTTCCTCTCTTTCACTGACCTCCTACTTTACCAGGCATGATGTCCTTCTCTAGGGAGTGATCCCTCCTGATAACATGTCCAAAGTATGTGAGATGAAGTCTCACCATCCTTGCCTCTAAGGAGCATTCTGACTGTACTTCTTCAAGACAGATTTGTTCATTCTTTTGGCAGTCCGTGGTATATTCAATATTCTTCACCAACACCATAATTCAAAGGCATCAGTTTTTCTTTGGTCTTCCTAACTCATTGTCCAATACACACACACACACACACACACACACACACTCTCACACTATAATATTTTAAATGCTTGTTTACTGTGAACAAACACAATAGATAGAAGGGAAATAAAAGATACCACCACTGCACACAAGAACCTTACTATCTAATTGTAGTGTTGTTATCTTAGGCAGAGGAAGACGACTACGGTTGAAAATGTTATAGCTTATCTCTGAGTTGCTGGCAGTCAAGACCCCCATGTTCCCCCCCAAAAAAAGTGAATTATTCAGTTTCATTATACACCGTTATTTTAGTTAAAGGAGCATCTAAATGCAAAAGAAACTCATTTTCTTTTGAGCAAAGCTCTAAGGGACTTCCACCTTAATTTTGTTTTTAATAAGTATTTTCTAGAAAATTCATTCATTGGTTCAATGTATATTTATTGAGTGCCTGTATGGTATAAGACACAGAACCTCCACCCTCGTGGAGCATGTTCTTTATCAGGGGAGATAAGTATTGGATATCTATCTAGACAAATAAGGTTTTAGTTACAGCTATGATAAGTGTTGAAGCCCTGGTGTTAGAAAGAAGTCCAGGGTGCCAAGAGAACATATAAAATGGGAACTTTACCTTGTATGGGGATCAGAGAAGGCTTTTCATCCCTGCAGAGAGCTTCATGTGATTATTTTTTGGTATCCATTCTCAATAAAAGTTGAAAGCTTAATGTTTAAAGTATAGTTCTGGTTAGGAAATCAGAAAAGTCTCAAAAGAGTCTGATATGAAATGGTCTTAACCCATTGCCATTGAGTCAGTTGCAACTCATAGCGACCCTATAGGACAGAGTAGAACTGCTCTATAGAGTTTCCAAGGGGCAGCTGGTGGATTTGAACTGCCGACCTTTTGGTTAGCAGCCAAGCTCTTAACCACTGCACCACCAGGGCTCTGAAATGGTCTTTGAGAATGGAAATGAGGGGCTTGTGTGAAGGAGGTACACATTTTTGTAGGAGTTGCCGTAAAAACCAAAGTAGGGAGCAGAATCCAACATTTACTGGGTCCCTGCTATGCTTCCAGGCCCTGGGTCCAGTGCTTCGTATCTGTTATCATGTGTGAACTCTCCCAACATTCTTCAGAGAAAATTGTACATGTGTAGAAGCACATAGGTGTGTCACTAATTTGTTATTCTCATTGATGGATTTTAATTTTTAGTGCCTTCCACTCCTGTGCATCTTGCCAATGGAATGAAAAACTACCTGAAGAAACCTTCCTACCTGCAAGATGGTACTATAGATTCTTCTTCCGAAGATCGTCACTGGCCACATGGTACCCTGAGGCACATCTCAGACAGCTCATTTGGGCTGCCTGGAGGCCTGCGGGAAGGAAGCCTGAGTTCTCAAGATTCCAGAACTGAGAGTGCCAGCTTGTCCCAGAGCCAAGTAAATGGCTTCCTTGCCAGCCATGGAGGTGACCGAACCTGGAAGGAATCACAGCATGGCAGCCCTTCCTCATCTGTAATATCCAAAGCTTCTGAGAAAAAGAGAATTTCCATTGACAGTAGCCGAAGCACAGCTAAAAAACCAGGCATTTCTGATGTGACAGATTACTCCGATCGTGGCGATTCAGACATGGATGAAGCTACCTATTCTAGCAGTCAGGATCATCAGACATCAAAAAAGGCATAGTGAATTTTAATCTTTTTTTTTTTTTCATTTAACAAAACAAGCAACAACAAAAATATTACAGGGCAGAATAATCTATTATAAACTATTCACATATTCTGGGAAGGAGAAATAGTTTTATACCTTCTGCTGCTAACCGCTGCTGCATTTGATGCTAACTTTCAGAGAAATTAGAAGCTTTAAATACTAACTCTGAAATAGCTTTTATTCTGGGAATTTGCTACCTGATAACACGGAGAGAGTAATCAGATTATGATTGTTTTCTTACAAGTTGTTTTTCTCCTGAATATTTAATGTTTATGTTAATAAGAGAACTTAAATATCTAAAAAACAAATTGTTCCTAATAGTTCCTATGATGGACAGTTGACTTTACTATTGATAGCCTAAAATCTTCTGAAGTTCTGAATTAATAATTAAGAACATTGAAAAGTTTCTGAGAAATGTTTCCCTAGAAATGATGTAAATTTAAATTCACATTCACAAGCAGTTTTAGAAAGGAACTTTATGTCCGTTATTCACTGAAAACTCAATATTACTGACGAGAGGGTTATACCCTTATAATTGGGGTTTAGCTTCTGTGTATAGTTCAGTCAGATGGCAGTCACTTTTCAGCTTTGTTGACATAAAGCACAGGTACTATTAAGAAAGAAAACTTTGCATTTTTTATTTTACTGTTCATATATAAATTCTATATCTCAAATTTGAAAAGTACAAGGGCTTTTTCGTATGATAAACTGAGTTAAAGATTCTTAAGACAATCTTACATTTGCATTATCTATGTTTATGTCAGATTTGTAAACATAAGCAGAGTAAACATGAAGCCTACTCATCTTAGAGACCAAGGTGATAACTACTGTTGTGAGCCATGCAGTCGATTCCGACTCATAGTGACCCTACATGACAGAGTAGAGCTGCCTCATAGAATTTCTGAGGCTGTAATCTTTAAGCGAGCAGATTGTGCCCCATTTTTCTCCCACAGTGGGTTCAAACCTATGACCTTTCAGTTAGCAACCAAGGACTTTAAACATTGTGCCAGCATAGCTCCTTAAGGTGATAGCTACCACTTGATAAATACTGATTTTTAAGGGAAATGGAAGTTCTTTCCAAATTTGGGACTATAAAAAGCACTGGGTAAGGATTATATAACAGCCAGGTTTGAATTGAGTTCCAGGCTTCTCTCTGCTATAGCTAGCTGTTTGACCTGTAGCAAGCCCTTTTATTTCTGGGCCTTAGTTTCCTCAACCATAAAATATGAAGACCTTGAACTAGATGTTCTCTAATTCACTCTAGCCTTAATATCTTATTATTTTTTTATTTTTCCAAAAATATACTGACCTTCCAATAATAATTCATTTTGACTCTAACAAGAAATCCTTTTTTTCTTCTTCTTTGTTAAGGAAACTTCCTCCTCAATGAATACATCCAACAAAATGAATTTAAAAATTTTTTCTTCATCACCTCCTAAACCTGGAGATATCTTTGAGGTTGAGCTGACTAAAAATGATAACAGCTTGGGGATAAGTGTCACGGTACTGTTTGACAAGGTTTTCAAATGTTTTCTCGATTTCCAGAAGCCTCTTGTATGCCAACTTATTAATTGAATCATTTTGCTTCAAAAGGGACACTTGTCAAATATTTCCAAAATTTAAAAATTGAATCATATCTTAACACTTTTTTTAATTGAGTGTGTTAATTCAGTTTTTCTTGTGGTTCAAAAAAATTAGACAAATGTTTTTTCCCGAAGACTTCATACTTCTTTAATCTGATTATAAAACTTGTAAAATGCAAAGTTAATATTTATGCTTCCTGTATACTTAGTAGCTTCTGCATGAGCATGGAATAATGAAATGATACATCTTCCACTTACACCATGAATAATGAAAGATAATATACATTTATATGCCCTTTATTTCTTCATAATATGTATCTTGTAAACATGTTTAGGATCTTAAAATTTGAGGTACCCTAGGAATATATGTAGTTTTAAGGTGGTTAAAAATGAGCATAGACTATTGATAAAATAACTTTTATGAATGAAGATACTAGACCCTGAATTGTAATGTTATTATATATCACATTTGAAGGATGTGGATAGTTATAAAAAGCCATTTGGAAATACGGTTTATTATGGTTGCCATCAAGTCAATTCCAACTCATAGCGACCCCATGTGTGAAAAGTAGAACTACTCCATAGGGTTTTTAAGACTCTAATCTATTGGAAGCAGATCGTCAGGCCTTTCTTATATGGTGCCACTGGGTGGGTTCAAACCACCAATCTTTCAGCTAGTAGTCAAGTGCTTAACTCTTTGCATGACGCAGTGTTAACTTGTAATATATTGAGATCAAAAAGAAAAACTGACTTTCTAGCACATTTTAAAATACTGTAACCCTTTCCTTTTGCCCTTAATTTCTTTAGATTTTTATTTCTTCCTGTTGTGAAGGGAAATAAGTACTACATGTCCACAGTAGGTAGAAACTCCACTCATTAGATCTGATCTGCACTATAAATTAACTTCTCTACCAAAGCCTTTTGAAATGAAAGAAAACTTCTTTTTCTTTGATTTATGGAATTTGCTTTCAGATTAGTAAATATGATCGGAAATATATTATTTCATATACTTTTTTGTTCTGATAGTTGTCAAGTTAATTTTGCATGGGTAGATTTTGCTTTCTGCTTGCTTATAATGCATGATGTAGACTTAACAAAAGAAAAGCAATTCCTCACATAGTCAAAATCTAGCATGTTGTAATCTTTTTTTAATTGAATGGAGTTTTACTAAAAAGAAACTGGTTTGATATTTGAAAAGATTAGCTAGAAATGTTCTTGGATTTTGAAGTAATTGCATATGCTGACTTGATGCTGCTACTTTGGCTGATGACCTGAATGCTTTCTAGGTCTCAGATTTGAAAGAGGATGACTGAATTTTTTCATATTAAGAAAATTTTATTTGTCTTTTTCTGCTTAGGGAGGTGTGAATACCAGTGTCAGGCATGGTGGCATTTATGTGAAAGCTGTTATTCCTAACGGAGCAGCAGAGTCTGATGGTAGAATACACAAAGGTATAGTGTTTATGTATGTGTAGGAGTTATGTGTGTGGATATCACTTCAACAAATAGATAAGAAATTAGAGAGGTGATCTAGGTCTTCAATTTATAATATGAAATAACTTTATTATTTCTTTCTAGCTTATATTCTGGTATCAGAAAGTAACTAGACAGTATTTTCATTAATGCGTTGCACTTGCTCAGAAGCACATTGCCAGAGAATAGAGGAGGGAGATACCCTTGTAACATCCATGACATGTACATTTCTAATAGGAACTAAGTAGGGACTTCTCTCCAATCTGTCTACAGTTGTAGTTCAATTTATCTTTTCTAGTGATTTAAATTGATTTTCATAAGGATATTTCCCTAAAATTAGCCATAGATGGGAGAAAGAATTTAAATAACATATTAAATAAAGAACTGTGATATTATTTTGTCCAGATTTTGTCTTTCCTCAAACAAGATAATACAAAGTAAGCCCACAAGGTGTGAAAGAGCTTGTAGAATTTTTGTTATTTTATTTTTTGTTTCTTTATGAATTATATCAAGGTGATCGTGTGCTAGCTGTCAATGGAGTTAGTCTGGAAGGAGCTACCCATAAGCAAGCTGTGGAAACACTGAGAAATACAGGACAGGTAATAGATCATTATACCAACCTTTCAAAATAACCTAGAAAGACATAATAATATGTGAATAATATCAGTCTCACTGAGATCTCTAGATTTGTTAATCAGGAAACCAAGCCGGATTCATGTAACACTCTGAGTTTTTTCCCTCCAAATTGAAGAGCAAATATTATGACAAGAGGTTTTGACTGAAGAAGCTGATTTTTTATATCTCATTGGGTGGGGGGTGGGATCAACATTACATTTTTTAATTATTTCATAAACATTTACTATTTACTAGTGATTTTTATTCCTAGTCATTTTTTAGCCTCAATGCTAAATTCATTTTAGGAAGTTTGCCAAATTATTTATAATGGTTTTATATTCTAGTATATAGGCGATTCTTTCCTAGTATCCAAATCTTACATAACATGGTTATGTTAATTTTGTAATAGACTTTTTCTTTTTAATCAGTGATCTTTTTATACAGATGGTAATAAAAGCTTGATTTTGAAAATTTTAATCGCTTGCTTTTTGTCCCATTTTTTTCTCCTTCTACCTATGTTGTGGTAGGCCAGGTAGTTACTTTAAATGATTTTATACCATCAACCACACAAAGTCCTGAAAAGTTATCTGTTTTCTTATAATTCATCTTAATTAACTTTTCCAGGTGGTCCATCTGTTGTTAGAAAAGGGACAGTCTCTACCATCCAAAGAACATGTCCCTGTAACCCCACAGTGCACCCTTCCGGAGCCGGATGCCCAAGGTCAAGCCGAAGAAAAAATGGTGAAGAAAACAACTCATGTCAAAGACTACAGCTTTGTCACTGAAGGTCAGACCTTGGGAGATTGTATCATCATCTCACATTGAAATTATCCCTGGCTTATTCAAAATTTTATTTTTACACATTAGATCACAATTCATGCCCTAGTCTCTTTAATTATTCTTGTCAACTGTAAATAATAATCTGAATCAGCACAGTACTGAATATAAAAAGATACATTCTTCTATTAGCAGCTCTTAGAGTCTGAAAGATTCCAGATAATGAATGTATGCATGGAGCAGATTATGATAATCTTATCCTGCTTAAATAGTGATAAAGTTCAAAGTGAAATTTGGTAAGGGAAAAAAATAGTATAAATACCCAGAAGAATGACTTCAAACTCATGTGAAACCTAGACCCGTAAGTTTTCTGTGTTTCTGTTTAATTTTATAGATGTGGGAAGGTAACTCTGGGCAGAAATTCACATAATAGTTCCCAGATATTGGTTCTTTTTTTAAAACTATTCCAGTCTTTGGATCTATCACTGATCAGTAGCGAAGTAAGAAAATTAAGAAGGATTTAGCAGTGAATTTTTCTTAAGGCCGAATGTATTCATATTACAGGACTACCTTTTATTCTGAGATTGTCTTCCTTTTAATGGGTTAAAATGTCCTTTACTTTATAAATCATGGTAATGGTATACAGTCACTGTTTTGTTTTTTGTTTGTGCAAGTCACTACTTGATCAAACAAATGTTAGCAACTGTGAATGTATCCCAAAAATAAGGAGTTAAAAATAATCCAGCCTATACTATTTTTCCTGATTATTATTAAAATTAAGTTAACCTACTCACTTTATCACCACCATCACTACCCTTTATTCTTTATTTTTTCCACCACTCTTTCTTTAAAAATGTTTTTAATTTTTTTTTCTTGTTATTGTTTTTACTTATTTTTTTTTTTTTTTTTTGCTGACAAGGAGTTTATCAGAATGCTATTGTCATTTATCTGGATTAACAGTATACCTTATCAAAGCATTAAAAGGTCAACCTACCTTCCATAGCTTTCTCTATAGCCTCCCCGTAGCTCCTTTCACCACAATAAAAATTAAATTAGAGAAAAAAAGACTATATAATAACAGAGAAGAAAGGGAAAAATCAAGTAAAGAAGAAGTATGAGAGAAATTCAGGAATATAATGGGAGAGAGATGGGTAAGAAGAGGAGGCTATGGGAAACAAGTTGACATTTCAATGCTTTGGTGAGGTGCAGTGTTAATCCGGATAAATGGCAATAGCATCCTGATAAAATTGTGGTAAAATATATGTAACAAAACATTTCAACAATTTTAACATGTACAATTCGGTGACATTAATTGCATTCACTGTGTTGTGCAACAATCACCACTATCCATTTCCAATTTTTTTTTTAATCACCCTTAATAAAATCTCTGCAACCCTCAAGCAATACCCACCCCCTTTTCCTTCTCCCATCCACCCTTGGTATCCACCAGTGAACTCTGGTCTCTGTGTATTTGCCTATTCTACATATTTCATATAAGTGAGATCATATAATATTTGTCTTTTTGTGTCTGACTTATTTATTTCCTTATTAGTCTTGTTTCTAGATGTTCTGTCCATTATTCAAAATGGTGTATTGAAATCTCCAACTATTATTGTAGAACTATTTCTCCCTTCAATTCTGTCTGTGTTTGCTTTATATATTTTGGGGCTCTCATGTTAGGTGCATGTCTATTTATGATTGGTATATCTTCTTGAAGAATTGACCTTTCTATCATTATGTAATGCCCCTCTTTGTCTCTTATAATCGATTTTGACTTAAACTCTATTTTATCTGATATTAAAATCTCTATCCTGGCTCTTTTTTGGTTACTATGTACATGAAATTTTTTTTCCATCCTTTTACTTTCAACCTATTTGTGTCTTTGGGCCTAAGATGTGTCTCTTGTGGACAGCATGTAGTTGTGTCATGTTTTTTTAATCCATTCTGCTACTCTCTGCCTTTTGATTAGAGTGTTTAGTTTATCTACATTCCTGGGAATTACTGATAAAGAAAAACTTAACTTCTGCCATTTTGTTATTTGTTTTTTGTGTGTTTTATACCTTCCTTGGAGCCCTGGTGGCATCGTGCTTAAGAGCTCAGCTGCTAATCAAAAGATCAGCAGTTCAAATCCACCAGCCGCTCCTTGGAAACCCTATGGGGCAGTTCTGCTCTGTCCCGTAGGGTTGCTATGAGTTGGAACCGACTCGACGGCACCTAACAACAAACAACAATACCTTCTTTGTCCCCTCATTTCCTTCAGTACTACCAACATTTGTATTTTGTTGATTTTTTTGTAGTGAACCATTTTAATTCTCTTCTACTTTCCTTTTGTGTATATTTATTAGATATTTTCTTTGTGGTTACCATGAGGATCACATTTAATGTCTTACATTTATAACAACCTGCTTTAAATTTATACCAACTTAATTTCAGTAACATACAAAAGGCTCTATTCCTGTACCACTCCTCCCTCTCCCCTTTTGTTGTTGTTATCCCTTATTACATCTTTATATATCAGGTGCTCTGTATCATAAATGTATGCTTATTATTATTATTTTAGTTTGCGTTTGTCATTATAAAGCATGAAGGGCATAACAACTAGAATTACCAATCAGAATACCTTAAAACAGGACCTTAGACTTGTCCGTGAAATTACCTTTAATGAAGATCTTTTTCTTTTTCCCCTCTGTATAGCTTTGAGTTACCGTCTAGTGTCCTTTCCTTTTCGTCTGACGAACTCCCTTTAGAATTTCTTTTAAGACAGGTCTAGTGGTAGCAGACTTTCTCAGCTTTTGTTTATCTGAGAATTTCTTAATTTTACCCTCATTTTTGAAGGGAGCTTTTGCTGGTATTGCTGTTTGACACTTGTTTCTTTCAGCACTTTAAATATGTCATTCCACTGTCTTCTGACCTCCAATATTCCTGAAGAGAAATCAGCATTTAGTCTTATTGAGGATCTCTTTTTATGTGACATTTTGTTTCTCTTTTGCTGCTTTCAGGATTCTCTCTGTATCTTTGGTTTTTGAAAGCTTGATTATATTGTGTCTTGGTGTGGATCTCTTTAGGTATATTCTACTTAGAGTTTGTTGAGCTTCTTGGATTTCTACATTTATGTCCTTCATCAGATTAGGAAAGTTTTCTGCCATTATGTTTTCAAATATTCTTTCTCTCCCTTTCTCATCTTTTTCTGGGAGTCCCATGATAAATTTTTTAGTTCCTTTGTTGGTGTCCCACAATTCCATTAGGTTTTTCTTCATTTTCTTTATCTTTTTCTCCTATTACTGTTCAGTCTCAATAATTTTAATTGCCTTATCCTCTAATTCGCTGATTCTTTCTTCTGCCATCTCAAAACTGTTGTTAAGACCCTTCTAATGAATTTTTTACTTCATTTATCGTATATTTTAGCTCCAGTGTTTCTGTTTAATTCTCTTTTATAGTTTCTGTCTCTTTATTGGAAACCCTGGTGGCATAGTGATTAAGAGCTACAGCTGCTAACCAAAAGGTTGGCAGCTCAAATGCACCAGGTGCCCCTTGGAAACCCTATGGGGCAGTTCTACTCTGTCTTATAGGGTCACTATGAGTTGGAATCGACTTGACAACAATGGGATGGGATCTCTTTATTGAAATTTTCATTTTGTTCCTGCATCGTTTTCTTGATTTCCTGTAGTTCATTGTCTGTTTTTTTGTTTAGTTCTTTGAGCATGTTTAATATTGTTGTTTTAAAGTTTTCTAATTTGTCCATTATTCAGACTTCCATAGGAATCATTTCTGTCTCTTCACATTGTTCTTTCGAGTGGGCCATCCTTTCCTTTTCTTTGTATGCCTTGTGATTTTTGTTGTGGTTGTTTTCGAAACTGGAACATGTTAATGTGCTAATTCTGGAACACATTCTTTCCCTTTCCCAGGGATTGCAGTTATTCATTGATCTATCTGTTTCTTTACCTATAATTTTTGAAGACTGTAATAGTTTGTCTGCTCAGCAACCTCCCCTGATTACTTTTACAAAGACTGCCTTCCAAAACATGGTGTGAACTCTGAGGATTCCTTTCTGAAGCCCATGGCCAGCTAGTGTTTGAAAGGAGATACTTTGCACTTCAGGGAAGGAACAAACAACAAAAAGCAGAAAATAAATACGTGATTTTTCCCACTCCTCAGGGATTGCTGCTGTTCCTTAATTAAAGCTGTAGTCAAATTTTTGTTTAGTGACTTTTCCAAGCTAAATTTGTAAAGTATGTGTTCCAGTTCTCTTATTTTTGCAATCAGTCAGTAGCTTGATAGATTTCACCAGAGGGCTCTCTAGCCCTTTGAATCTGCCAGCAGGGTGAAGCTATTTCTAAGACAGGTCCAAAACCACTCCCAGTGGTCTGCATCCATCCCTCAAGGCACTATCAGACCAACCCAACTGTACAGACTGTGTAACTCAAAATTCTTAGAGAATTGCCCACCCTGGTACCCTAGTCTAGGAACACAGACCACTAACTCCACGAGCACACAGGGGCTGAGGAATGGGGCTGGTGGCTGCTGGTGCATGTGGTTCACATAGGAAAGGTCAGCAGTTTGTCCCTTCATCAGGCACTCCCCTGGTTGAACTAAGTGTCTCACCCAGTTCCTCAGTTTCAAAATAGTTGATTTCAATTGCTCTTTCCAGTGCTATTGTTATATAGGTAGAGGGTTGGACTTCTAGAACTCCTGACACCGTCATTTTGCATAGTTACACACTGCTACTGAAAGTTCAAAATTCTGTGAGACATTTTCACTCCAGCCTTAGAAGCCAAGTCTGTGCTTCAGTATGCTTCAAACACACTAATCAGTCCTGTTTGATTAAGTGTGGGTGGCACACCTGTGGGCTTTGTTCTTCACCCCTCAGTCCTTCAAGCAGCCCCCAGACAGGTATGAAAAGACAGACGCAACAGTCTGCTGCCTAAAGCAAAGACTATTCCACGCACTTCCAAGCCAGAGAGTGTGCCCCTGTCTGGGAATGCAGGTCACAGTTCTTCACCACAGCAGCAGCCTTTTCCACAATGCCCACTGCCATGAAGGTAGGGGGAGGTGTCTGCAGTAAAAGAGAAAAAAGAAAATATTCCTACCCTTTGAGAGCAGGCTTTTTCTTAGTTCAGTGTTTGTTCAGATGCTGTAATTCTTTGATTGATTTCCAGAGTTCTGAGATCATAAATTCCCCTATATTGGCTTGGTGTTTTCTGTTTTTGTTGTGGAGAGACAAGAGCATGTAGCTGCTTACACTGCCATCTTGCCTCCCTCTTAAAACACATGGGATAGAAGCATAATTCCATTTTTAGAACCCTGCTTTTAGAACCCCTTTTATGTCTATGTGGCTTAGTTCCTTAAGTTTTATTAATTTAATGATGATGTTGTTGTGTGCCATCTAGTGGATTCTGACTTAATTTAGTGATAAAACCAAATCAAACCCACTGCCATCAGGTCAGTGCTGGCTCATAGTAACCCTATAGGACAGAGTACAGCTGTCCCATAGGGTTTCCAAGGCTGTAATTTTTGTGGAAGCAGAAGCCGACTGCCACATCTTTCTCCCACGGAACGGCTGGTGAGTTCGAACTGGCAACCTTTTGGTTAGCAGCTGAGTGCTTTAACCACTGTGCCCTCAGGGCTCCTTCAGTTTAGTGATAGAGAGTGTGAAATAAGGCTTAAATATAGTATAAGCATTCATAGCAATAAATGGGTAAATATTGTGGAACAGTGGGGTTTTTTTTAATCCATCTGAAAGTATACATGTGTGTATGTCCATATTTATATATAGCATGTTAAGAATATTTAATTTTTTACATCTTTTTTCTCCAGAAAATACATTTGAGGTAAAATTGTTTAAAAATAGCTCAGGCCTAGGATTCAGTTTTTCACGAGAAGATAATCTTATACCTGAGCAAATGAATACCAGCATAGTAAGGGTTAAAAAGCTCTTCCCCGGACAACCAGCAGCAGAAAGTGGAAAAATTGATGTGGGAGATGTTATCTTGAAAGTGAATGGAGTCTCTTTGAAAGGACTGCCTCAGCAGGTGAGCACCACCTAGCTTGTAGAGTGTAACATTTTTAATGATGAGACCGATTGGCCTTTCAGGACAATTTCATAATTCTGATTTAACTGTATCTTGATTTTCATTTATCATACCCACAGGAAGTCGTATCCACTCTTAGGGGAACATCTCCAGAAGTATCCTTGCTTCTTTGCCGACCTCCACTCGGTGTGCTACCTGAAATTAATACTGCTCTTTTGGTGAGACCTATGAGATACACCTTATATTTTTAGAGAATATTAATTTAGAGATTAACTAATCAGCTGTAGTAATTTCATCATTGATTGATCTCCTGAGCTTTGTACCTAGTTATGTCTTAAGCTAAGAGTGTTATCTTGTGTCACTTAGCCTCTCTGATTGCTTTCTATATTTGTAATAAATTCACTTTCTGTTCTATACCTTCCAATTCTAGAATTCTAGAATTTTAGGATTTCAGGAATTTCTTTTCTAAGTATAAATGGAAAAGGGTATAAAATAATGGCTTCGAAACAGAACAAAACACTTTTTGTCTATTTCTTCATTGAACCAAACTTAGAAAACTAAATTTTTATTCTAAACTAGTTCAGACAAAAATGAAGGTTATTTAAGATTTGTAGTCTTTTTTTTTAACACTAAAAATCACAGAGAATGGGATATGTTTGTCCATTTCCTTTTCTTAGGTCAAGAAATAGCGACAGGATCAAAAATGCATTTTATTTATAAATTGCATACTGATAGGTAGGAGTCCGTACAGAGATGAATAACAGTGTAATTGAAGAAAGACTGCCTTTGGGCTGTCTAGTTAGCATAGTGCTCCACTACCAGTAAGTGGTGACTCCTGGGTATGAACAGAGGCCATAAAAGAAATATTAATAGGAAAGTAACATTTCTCTAAGATACATTATAAATAGCATTTTAAAAGACTACATTGATTTTTGGCACCAGGCAGGAAGAATTGAGTGGAACCCTTTTGGTGAGTGTATAAATTGATACAGTCTTTCTGGAAAGCAATTTGGAAATATTTAACAAGACATATAAAAATGCTGTATGTTTTGATAGTATAGAAAATTACAAGGAAATAACAGAAACTCAGGTGAAAATTTGCATACAAAGTTCTAGGTTTCTATTAATAGTGAAAGCTAAAAATGACTTCCGTATCCAGTAAAAGGAAAATACTAAAATAAATTAAAGGTATATCCATGTGTAGGACTATTATACCGTTACTAAAATTGTTGTTTTCAAAGCACATTTAAGGACCTCAGAAAAATACTGATGATAGAAGCCTTAAATTTTAAACGCAGGATAAAAAGTACAATATATAATATAACTCTAATTCTGATTTAAAGTTTAAGTTGCAAACTATTAACAGTTGTCATTTTTATATATATATATTTTTATTCTGTAATGAGCATAAATTACTTTTATAATCTGAAAATTAATTGAATATATTAATAGAAAGTACCATTGTTCAACATGTTCATTTTCAATTAAGTGTTTCTAAAATTAATATGTTACACTGTTGTCTTTTTAAATGTCTCCATTATAGACCCCACTACACTCTCCAGCACAAGTACTTCCAAACAGCAGTAAAGACCTTTCTCAACCATCATGTGTGGAGCAAGGCACCAGCTCAGATGAAAATGAAATGTCTGACAAAAGCAAGAAACAATGCAAATCCCCATCCAGAAGAGACAGTTATAGTGACAGCAGTGGGAGTGGAGAAGATGATTTAGTGAAAGCTCCAACAAAGATGTCAAGTATGAGCTGGAGTTCCGCCTTGCGTCAGACTCTAAGCAACATAGTATCACAGGCACAGGGTCACCATGAAGCGTCCAGGAGTCACGAAGATGCCATTTGTACCATGTTTTACTATCCTCAGGAAATACCCAATAAACAGGAACTTGAGCACAGGTATTGTCAATATTATGTGTACCACTTGAAGCAACTGTCTGTTTTTAGTAACGGTAGCAGCAACAAACATTTCTGTAAGAATGAAATGTGTCTATCTGTAAACTTCACAGTGCTTAGGCAGATGATGCCCCTATTGGATGTCTAACTGTTCTGGCAGTTTTAATTAGCAAACAAGTATGTCTATCCATTCAGCCTGAGCCTTGCTTCCCTCTTGGGCATATTCACTAGCAGTTGGCAAGGTTATATTTCACCTTAACCAGAAAGAGAAGAAACTTATTTAAGTAGTGTTGGATGGATAAGTAGACAGCAGAAATACAAAGGGAAAGAGAGAGGGAGGGGGTTGAGAGTTTGCAAAAGGTAGGAAATAAAAGGGTATAGAAGATGGGGGAAGGAGAAATGATTGAAAGCAAGAGGAGTGCAAGGAGAAAGATTACGTCTATATCTCATAATAATTATTCATACATTTTACAGTCTATTTATGTCTTTGAGTATATCCAAGTCCAGTCATTTCTTCGTGTTTTATTCCCCCTATCATCTCTTCTGAAATAACATCAAGAGTAAGAATTTTATTCCTTCTTTATTTTCTCTTTTTCTTATTATCTTGATGCATACATTTGGCTTTTGGTAACAGCAGCTTCAACCTTGAATTAATAGAACAGGCATCAAAACTATTGCATTTAACCTGTCTTACTGATTCACACAGCTTAAAGAGCTTCTTCAAAATAGAATCTGAATGGGTAATAAATTGGTAATGTTAGCATATATATAACAGATGTGAAATGAGTCCATTGTTCACAATCAGACAAAAAGTAGCTAGGATCTTAATGATAATTAAATATAAGTATTTGTTAAGCATTTTCAAATACTTAACATTTGTTTATGGCACACACTTAAAATATTGATATTGAAATGTATTTGAAAAATACTTTTCTTTGTAGTAATCCTCCTTCCCCTCTACCACTGGATGTGACTCCTGGACAGAGTTGTCAAAACCAACCAGAATCTGCTTCCTCCAATTCAATGGATAAATATCATATACATGACAGTTCTGAGCCTAGTAGGCAAGGAGACTTGTCATCCTTGAAAAATGACTCTGAAAACTACCTTGAAGACTTTGAGCTGGTGAGTTATTTCCATTGTATTAAAATAATTCTATATTTACTCAAGTAAAATACAGATACACACAATGTCTTTTTAGTTGGGGAAAGACTGTCTTTTAGAGTAGCTTCATATCTGTGTCTAATGAATGTTTATATATCTGCTGTATAGCTGAGAAAACAGACAAAAAAACCTGGGTACAAATTACTTAATTTTTCTGAGATTTAGTGGCTTCAGCTATAAAATGGAGCTAGTATCCTCATAGGTTTGTGGTGAGGATTAAATGAAAGACCTAGGTAAGCATCTAGTACAGTGCCTGGTACAAAGTAAGACACTTAGTAAATATTATTTTTGCTTATTTCCCACATTCTAATGAGTTACTTATTATAATTTAATCAACTTTCAATGTAATTTTTTTTATCTTTCATACTTTTTTTGCATCCAAATAGAATCCTTTAATTTTAATAATAGCTCTAGTACTTCAAAACTTACATTTTTAGTTTTGAGACTAAATTTCCTAACATCGTATCCTTTACACTGATTGAAAGTAAGCCTTTTTCAGTATTGTTTTAATCATCCAAGTAGAATTTGCTGTAGAAAAATCAGAAAATAAGGAGAAAGAATATTAAAACCGCCTATAATCTCACCTCTCCAAAGCCATAAACATTTTGGCATTTCTCTTTGTAAATTTTATGTTTTCCTATAATTAGGTAGGGTTTGTGAGAGAGCATGTGTGTGATCTACAGTTTGAGTTTCATTCTCAGTAATAGAGGAACATAGACTTTGAATGATTTCCTTAGAAAATTTGTCAGTCTCTACATTTCAGTTGAAATCTTTAAAAAAAAAAAATTTTTTTTACACAAATAAATGAAGATGTGACATTTAACCACCCAAAAACTTCATATTTTTACAAAAACAGAACAATTCTCTTTTGTTGCTCTTAGCATCTATTTTGGTAGTTTAGAAATATATGAAGCATTTTCCTGAACCTTCCCTCCAAGAAAAGTATTCTTTAATCGTAAAGTATAACCATACTATGTCCTTATTTATCCTGAAAGTACAAGAGTGGAACCCTTAGTAAGTTCTGTCTCAGCTATCTCTAGGCAAACACAGGACATATTTAAACCCAGCTTCTATCTGGGGGACATTCTATCTAGAGTTGGACTGACTTGGCTTCTTCATTTGGGCAAGTTAATAAAGCTTTTAGTCCTCCGTTTCCTCCTCTGTTGATCAAAGGAAATAATAGTACTCTGCCTACTGTTTGTCTGTATGGCAAAATAGACAACCTGAAGGAATTACTGTTTTCTTCCCTTAGGAAGTAGAACTCCTCATTACCCTGATTAAATCCGAAAAAGGAAGCCTGGGTTTTACAGTAACCAAAGGCAATCAGAGTGTTGGTTGTTATGTCCATGATGTCATTCAGGATCCGGCTAAAAGTGATGGAAGGCTAAAACCAGGGGACCGCCTCATAAAGGTGAGACATTTAAAATTCTTTTTAAGTTTGAAAGTCCCTTTGATCTCAAAGCATAAAAGAAGCTGTCTCGAGTCTCAGTCACAGAAAGTTTCTGAAATTAGTAAGAGGATAAATTTCCTTTATTAGAAAAATAATATGTATTTGTTATGTATTTTACATTTTCATCCCATTGTGCTTATGAATTCCAGAGTAAGGGGTAACAATAAATGCAGACCACTCTTTATTTTGAATCTCTTACTGGCTAATATATACTATATAAAAAGTTAGGAAAATATTTTCTTGGCAACTTAGCTTCTCTGCCCCAAAAATTGTAGTCCTACTTTGGCCCTTTCTCATTTTTTAGGTTAATGATGCAGATGTTACAAACATGACTCACACAGATGCAGTGAACCTGCTTCGAGCTGCACCAAAGACAGTCCGATTAGTGCTCGGACGAGTTCTCGACTTACCCAGGATGCCAGTGTTGCCTCATTTGTTACCTGACATTGCATTAACATGCAACAAGGAGGAGTTGGGTAAAGCAATTTCAAGCCTTATACGGAATGATTTTCTTGGGTGGATTAAGAAAAGTACTCTTATGACTGAGGAAATAAAAATATTTTCTATTCTCCGAAGGTTTTTCCTTATCTGGAGGTCACAACACCATTCATCAAGTGATATATATTAATGATATCAACCCAAGGTCAGTTGCAGCCATTGAGGGTAATCTCCAGCTATTAGACATAATCCATTGTGTGAATGGAGTCAGCACACAAGGAATGACCTTGGAAGAAGTTAAGAGAGCATTAGACATGTCACTTCCTTCAGTGGTGCTGAAAGCAACAAGGTACTTTGCAACTATTTGTAGGGTGTGTGTGTGTGTGTGTGTGTGTAAGCGTAAGCACATGTGCCCATGCACTTTAGCTTGTTATTCTTATGTTCTCTTAAAAAATATTCCTGAGTTAGTTCATTCGCAGAGTATAGTGGCAAAGATTAGTAAAGTTAGAACAAATTTCCTGATAGACAGTTGATTCTCAAAGCACATTGAGTGGGTAAATGTTTGGATATATGCTTGCAGTTAATAGAGGGAGTACCACATTTACCAGTTAGAGTGTTTTGCCCTGGTGGCGCAGTGGTTAAGCACTCAGCTGCTAATTGAAAGATCAGCAGTTAGGGCCCTCCAGCCGTTCCAGGGGAGAAAGATGTGACACTCTGCTTCCATAAAGATTACAGCCTTGGAAACCCTATGAGGCAGTTCTCCTCTGCCCTTCTCTGCCCTGTGAGTCGGAATTGACAGCAATAGACAAACAGAAAATCCATTTCAAATTGGTTTGAACAAGAAAGGGAATTTGTTGCTTATATGACTGAAAAAATTCAGAGAGAGGTGGTCTTCAGGTGAAATTTGATCAGGGCTCTGGCTCCATTTCTTTGCTATTTTCAGTTCCTCCCTCTTCTGTATATCAGCTTCATCCTCAGGATGGCTTCCTTTATGATAGTCAAATGGCTGCATCAGTTTTCATGCCTCACACCTGCATGCACACCATCGAGAGCAATCTTCAAAGAAAAGAAAAATTCCACCAATCACAATTGTAAAGTGAGTACTATGTGCTGATTAGCTTAGGCGTAGATTATTGCCAATCCCTGAATTGAGGCAAAGAGATAAGAATATATTGATCAACCTAGGCCTATCACAGCCCATTCTCAGAGTTGGGACGTGGTCAGTCCTACCCCAGCCTCATGTCTACCAAGAATGATGGCTGAACTACCACATCCAGTATACCTCCTAACAGTTTCACCTTCTAAAAAATGCTAATAGCAACTTTTCTTTCACATATTGTGAAATAAATTGAGAAAATGTACATGAATTCAGGCTTTCTAGACTACAGAGTTACAATATATGAAGGGAAAAATTATATTTGTATCTGTGATACATGGTAAGTGTTATATAGTGTATCTTTAAAAATACAGAAATATATTAATTTAATCATTTGATAATAAATTTGTGTTCCTTCTGAACTTTTTAATTGTGTAATTTTTTCCTTGAATGTAATCTCTGACCTGATTCTTTATATATTTCTAAAAACTGGATTGACAGTTATTTTCCCAGATTCTTCTAAATAATTAGTGGGGGGGGGGAACTCTTCAAACAACCTGGAAAATATTTTTGTGAGAATCAGCATCTCTGCTACCCATAAGTCTAGCTGAATATTTTCCCTCAAAATCAGTAGAGCATCCTTCAACCTATCCCTGAAATCACTTTCTTATGTCTTTTTTTTATCTTAGCTGTATTCACTGAAGATTAATAGTAGTAACCACAATTACTTTCCCCTTCATTCTTCTTCCAGTGTTCTCTCCACTATTGTATATGTCTGCCCTCTTTAAGATCTACAGGGTAGCAAAAATGGAAGGGGTATATATTTGTGGTAATGATCTGTATATCAAGAACTGTGAAGGGTCTGAGATTTTACCTTATTTACAAGCTAATAAGTTAGCCTGGCAGAAAACATGAGACTCCTAGATCAGAGACAAAGGACTTTATTTCTAATGGCATGGCAAGCAGAATGAGCATGATGTTTATATTTGCTCCTCATGCCCCCCAAGTCCATAGAGGTGATGCGTGTGGGCCTAGTGGACACCTGCACATGCAGTGGGTTACGTTACAGGAGAGGAACACTGAGCCTGGGGAACCTGCCTCTGCATAGCAGCCTGTAAGAAGCCTGATTTTTCCATGGGGTAGGTTACTTCATCCCTCAAGGTTGAAGGAACACAACCTTGAAAAACGGCCTTGCATTCTTGGCCTACCTAGCAAGAACATACAGAGCTCTTGGCAAATTGCTTCTCCCAACATTGTACATCTTAGGCAACCTCCCTTTTCCAAGCATCAGCAACAATGAGAACCCAAAACGAAACCTGTAGCTGTTGAGTCAATTCTGACTCAAAGCAACCCTATGGACAGAGTAGAACTGCCCTATAGGGCTTCCAAAGAGTGGCTGGTGGATTGAACTGCCAACCTTTTGGTTAGCAGCTGAACTCTTTAACCACTTTGCTACCAGGGCTCCAGCAACAATGAGATTGCCTACTGATGAGTTTGCATACTAATTGTTTGTTTCTATAAGGACAAGGCTTTACATTACCGTATTTTTACAAAAATAACAGCTCCTTCTATGTTTGTCAGCCACACCCTCCCCTCAGAGGTATTTTCGTGTAAGGGTGCTATGCTAATTTTTCACAGCAACATGTGAAAAAAAATTGACATACCCTTGGAGGCATATTTCTTTTTTGACTGTTTCTCACTTTGGGTGATACTATTTGTATAATTCTTTGAATATAAATATTTTGTCTAGATGTTTACTTTAAATAATTTAAAAGAAAAACATGTATTGAGTACTTTAAGTATATAAATAACTCCTAAGTTATCTTTTAATTGAATTGTAATTAGATTATGAATATTACCAGTGTTTTAAGTGGGAGGGGAAAATATGGTGATGTGTTGAACTGAAACTCAAAGAAAGATTATGTAAAGAAGTGTTAAGAATATCTCCCTCTAGAAAATACACAGAAGATGACTCTTCGGAGTTTCGTCTACAGTTTCAGGGGGTGTCTGAACTTCCTGAGGCCCATCCAGAGTAAAACTCCTGAGGCTAAATAGTTAACAGTAGGTTCAAAGAATATTTACAACAAATATATTTTAAACATTGCCATTACGTTTTCTCTTTTTACAACACAGAGATGGACATCCAGTAGTCCCCACTGCAAAGAGGGCTGCCAGTTCAAGTCCAAAGCCAAGCAAGGCCAGTGGTAAGAATGCACTCATTTAGGACACAAGTAGTTATGTAGATGCAACTATCTTTTTCCCAGCGTCAAGTCTGGATACTGTCTCTAAAAGGTTTTTATTGTCCTTCCAGAATTTTTTACAGGATCTCTCTAAGTGAAAAAAATCTTTAAAATTCAGTGTATGATAGGAAATAGTCGAGCATGGAGTTTAGTATCCAATAAACCTGAGTTTATAAGTCCTTTGTGACCTTAGAAAGTGATTTGATCCATATACAAGTCCCTATTTCCTATCAGTAAAATAAGGATATTAAAAATAATGATAAGGATATAATAGTATCTACCTTGTAACATTATGAACCAAACCAAACCCATTGCCAAAGAGTCAATTCCAACTCATACAGACCCTACAGGACAAGAGTAGAACTGCCCCATAGGGTTTCCAAGCAGCAGCTGGTAGATTCAAACTGCCGACTGTTTTGTTAATTCAGCCAAACTCTTAACCTCTGTCCTGCCAGGGCTTCATGTAACATTATAGTGAGGCATAAATACAATAATACATAGGAAACACGCGTCACAGGGCTTATCACGTAATAATTAAACCAGACATTTACTGAATTTCTGCTCTGTGCCAGTCACTGTTCTGGGATATACCAACGCGCAAAAGCAAGTACCTCTCTGCCTTATATTCTAGCATAATAATAGAAATAATAATTTTTTTAGTTACAACAGTAGCAGCAAACATTAATTTAATGCTTATTCTGGACCAAGCATTCCTTTAAATGTTTTACTCCTGACAACAGTTCTGTGAGATATTATTACTATTATCCTCATTTTATAGAAAGGGAAACTGAGGCACAGACAAGAGAAGACTTAATAAATAGTAGAGCCAGAATTTAAGCCTAGGAAGCCTGACTTCATGCTCTCATTTGCATATTCAGGGTCAATAGATATGGTTTACGCTGCTAGTATTAATATAATAAGAATGTTACCATTTGCTGTGGGGTTGACCTCGTGTGACAGAGTAGAACTGTTCTCTGTAGAGTTTTCAGGTGCTGATTTTTCAAAAGTAGATCTCCAGGCCTTTCTTCTGAGGTGCCTCTGGGTGGACTGGAACCTCCAACCTTTCAGTTAGCAGCCAAGTGCTTTAACTATTTGCACCACCCAGGCACTCCAATAAGAATGTTAGGCACAGGGAAATGTGGTGGGACTTAGTGCTTTTGAAATGTAAATTCAGTACTTCCTACAAAACTAAATTTATGGTTTACCAAAAATAGTATCTAAATAAGAGCCCTGGTGGTGCAGTGGTTAAAGCACTTGGCTGCTAACCGAAAGGTCGGTGGTTCAAAACCACCAGTGGCACCTTGGGAGAAAGATGTGGCAGTCTGCTTCCATAGAGATACACAGCCTTGGAAACCTTATAGGGTGGCTATAAGTTGGAATCGACTTGACAGCAGTGGGTTTGGTTTTCTGGGGTGTCCAAATATCAACAGCTTAAAAAACCTTGCTATTACAGTTGTGTATTGTCTAAAAGCTAAAGCTTAGCTTACCTATTAACTCTCCTCTGTTGTTACCTTGAATGTCTTAGGGGTCCTTCTTACTGCTATCCAATAGTTCCAGTCTACTTTAGAGTCAGACTATCTCAGAACACTCGAGTAAGCATTTTTTCTAGTGGCCCCTGGGATGACTCCTTGTCATAAATTGAATTGTGTCCCCCAAAAATGTCTGTCAGCTTGGCTCGGTCATAATTCCCGGTATTGTAATGATTGTCAACCATTTTGTCATCTGATGTGATTTCCCTGTATTGTAAATTCTATCATTATGATGTAATGAGATGGATTAGTGACAGTTACATTGATGAGCTCTAAAAGATTAGTGTCTTAAGTCAATCTCTTTTGAAAGATAAAAGAGAGGAACAAACAGAGAGACAGGGGGACCTCATAGCACCAAGAAAACAGTGCCAGGAGCAGAGCACGTCCTTTGGACTTGAGGTTTCTGTGCTGAGATGCTCCCAGACCAAGAGAAGACTGATGCATCACAAGG
>NW_004444232.1:503530-506669 GCF_000243295.1 Trichechus manatus latirostris | reverse complement strand
TAACAAAGTTCATTAAGAAAATGTTCTGTATCCTACTTTGGTGAGTGGTGTCTGGGGTCTTAAAAGCTAGTGAGCAGCCACCATCTAAGATGTATCAGTTGGTCCCAATCCACCTGGCGTAAAGGAGAATGAAGAACACTAAAGACACAAAGAAAGTATTAGCCCAAGAGACAGAAGGGGCCACATAAACCAGAGACTGCATCAGACTGAGACAGAAGAACACTAGCTGGTGCCTGGCTACCACCAATGACTGTCCTAACAGGGAACAGAACATTCAGTCCTTGACGGAGAAGGAGAAAAGTGGGGTGTGCAACTCAAATTATAGTAAAAAAGACCAGACATAATGGTTTGATTGAGACTGGAGGGACCCCAGAATACATGGCCCCTGGACTCTGTTACCCCAAAACTAAAACCATTCCCGAGGCCAACTCTTCATAGATTAGACTGGACTGTGGGACATAAAATGATACTAGTGAAGAGTGTACTTCTTAGCTTAAGTAGATACATGAGACTAAATGGGCAACTTCTGTCCAGAGGTGAGATGAGAAGGCAGAGAGGGTCAGGAGCTGGTTAAATGGACACGGGATATCCGAGGTGGAAACGAGGAGTGTGCTGTCACAGTATAGGGAGAGCAACTAGGGTCACATAACAATGTATGTATAAATTTTTGTATGAGAGACTCACTTGAACTGTAAACCTTCACTTAAAGTACAACAATAAAATAAAATTTAAAAAAAAAGAAAAAGACCTTTCTTCAGAGTCAACAGAGAGAGAAAGCCTTCCCCTGGAGCTGGCACCCTGAATTCAAACTTCTAGCCTACTGGACTGTGAGAGAATAAACTTGTTCGTTAAAGCCATCCATTTGTGGTATTTCTGTTATAGCAGCACTGGATGACCAAGACACTTCTCTTTAAAATTTTCAAGACTGAAGAGAGTGGCTGTGCCCTGCCACCCTTGTGGAAATTGCCCAGTGATCTGTCTGTATGGTTCTTTGACTTTATTCCCATAGAACTAATTTCTTTATGAGTTCTGAAAGTCATATAGTATCAATAGTAGGAACTCTCATACAGTGGTGGAAATGTAAAATTGTACAACCACTATTGAAAATAGTTTGACACGTTCTTAAAAGTTTGAACATAGACCTACCATGTAATCTAGCCGTTCCACTCCTAGGTATTTATTTACTCAAGAGAAAAGGAAGGATACATCCATACAAAGACTTATACAGAAATATTCCTAGTGGCTTTCTTTGTAATAGCCAAAAACTGGAAAGAACTCAAATGTCCAGAGAAGGGGGCATGGAAAAACCAATTGTAGTCTATCCATAGAACGGAATAATACTCAACAATAAAAAGAAATGAACTGTTGACACATGGAACAACATAATTAAAATAACCTCAAAATAATTATGCTGAGTGAAAGAAGCCAAACCCCCCCCCAAAAAAAAATTCATAATGTATGATTCCATTTATACAAAATTGTAGAAATTGCAAATTAATCTATAGTGACAAAAAACAGATCAGTGGTTGCCTGGAGACAGTGGCAGGGGAGAGGATGGTTAGGAGGAGAGGAGGGAGGGATTACAGAAAATAAGTTATTATGTTTTATGTTACTCTGATATAATTTTTTTTAACCAGTGGTTTATAATTGGTGTAGTTTCTCATTTTTCCTAGGTGAAGTTTAATAAATGCATTCTATCTCTTAAAAGTGATGCTTAAAGACATTTTTGCACCCTTTGTAACATCAGCCACAAAATTATAAAGGTTTACCCCTAAAACTTCCATCTCAACCTTCATCTCTCTTGGTAGAAGAGTACTAATTATATTTCGGATTTTTTTTACATAAAAGGTAGAAGTCCTTGAATACACTTGTCTGCATTCATCTTCCTTTTTTTTTTAATATTTTTATACTCTCATATCTTTCTAAATCTCTGGAAAATATAATGAATCAAAATATTTTTAAATATGTGACTTTTGACTGTAAGAGAGACATAATTACTCATTTTTAATATGTATGTATTGGATTTTTATACTAATGCCTAAGAGTTAAAATTACCTTTTTGTTTAGAAATATATTAAAAGCCCTTTTTGGTTGTATCCATAACTTACCTGTTTTAAATTGATAGCCTTTATGAAAGGAGGTAAAAGACTATCTTCTCGTAAATAGTAAAGTGAATATAGTTCAGCACCTGTGATGTCTCTTCCCACTAGGTTGGAATAATTTATTTTCAGTACCTCACACTTAAACCATTCGGCCTGATCTGGGCTTTTATGTGAAATGTTTTCTTTTAAGAAATTGGCTCTCTTCTTGGGATAAAATTTTCTCTAATATTTGATTCTGTTTACTCAGTTTGAAATTACTTTGTGATATGACTTTTAGTGTACTAATAAAAATAGCATCCACAGAAATGTGGCTTTTTCTTGCATAGTTTTGATGTCTCTATTTTGTTTTTAACTGACTCATCCCTTACTTATTTTGTTATTCCTCTCAGGTCATCACATTGTGGAGCCCTGCAGCAAGCCTACTCTAACTCCTAATAGTTCTTTCTCCAAGGTAAATAAAAGTTTGCCTCCTTTCATGTCATGCTAATTTATCTAAGTCACCAGTTTGTTTGAGTTTTAAAACAAACTGGTTTCATATTTAAACATTTGTCTTCTTTAGACACACGTATTGATCAGTAAGGATATGTTTTAGTGAACTAATAGGCTTTGGTAAGTGAAGGCATACAGAGTAAAGCCCCACACATGTAACCCTACATTATGTCGCACGTTCTCAGTCCTTAGATAGGCTTACTACTTAAATGGATAGTTTTATTGCTAGGATTTTTTTTTAATGTGTAGACTTCTATTGATTGTCTCCTGACCAAGGGAAGAGAATAGGAATGTAATTAAGCGAAGATTTGCTCCTTTGGGTTAATATCGTCCAGAAGTGAGCTTCAAATGTCAAAGCTCAGCTACTAGTGAACAAAAAAGGTGGTGGCAAAAGAAGTTGGCTTAGTCTTGGGGAACATCTAGCTCAATTGGCATAACATAGTTTATAAAGAAAATGTTCTACGTTCTACCTTGGTGAGTAGCGTCTGGGGTCTTAAAAGCCTGTGAGCAGCCATCTAAGATGGCTCCCCTTTGGGAGCAAGGGAGAA
>NW_004444232.1:495740-502943 GCF_000243295.1 Trichechus manatus latirostris | reverse complement strand
TAATAAAATGAAGGAACTTAAATCATTTAAGTCTATTGCAGAGAAATTTGACAGTGATATAACAAAAACTGTTTTAATGCATAATTAAATTCCACTTCTCACTCTCTCTTTAAGGCTACATGTATGCCCCCTTGTTTGGCCAACACTTCTTTTTATGATTTTCTTTCTGGCATGTACTGTTCATCTCTAAAATGATCACAGCTGAATCTTCATTTCGTGGAATTGTTTTATCCCGCATGTGTCCCATACAGTCTTCTGAAGCTCACTATTTGAATTTCTTCCCATGTAAACTGAGCGCTGAGGCATTTCTCTCCTTGTAATCTATAAATGTTATAATCTCAGCCGGGTTCTGGACATGAATTGAATTCAGTGTAGGAGGAAAAATGCGTTTAGTGACCGAAAGACCAAAGTTCTATACCTTTTATCTCACTAGGTTATCTCACACTTGTGACTTGATTTAGCAAGTCCTGAAACAATAGTGTAGCAGAAGAATTACAAGGCAGAAATGATTAGGACACAAAAATAAAAGTGCCTTGGTATTTGTATTATGTGGATTAAGATACAGCAATACTCCCTTCTCTGTTTATTCAGAAGGTCTTCAATTTCACATAGCTAAAGCAACTGAATTTTCATGTATTTCTAGTATTATTTCAAGGTGTGTAGAGCTTTTTTCTTTTTAAATATCAGCATGCTGTTGAAAGAGAGAAGGGTAGAGTTTCTGTTAAATTTACATAAAACCCTAGAAGCCAGGACTTTTTCTGCTCCTGGCTGCCAGCATTTTTTGCTGGAGTTAAAATCTTTCAGGAAGTCTCCCAGATGATATTCTGCCCTTGAATGTTAATGTCTCTACTATGCATTTCCCATGCAGAATGGAGTTTCACAATCAAGTAAAACTTTGACATCATTATATAACCACTATTTATGAAGAAATAATGGTAGTCCATCTACCATGTGTAATTTTTGTTTTGATAAAAAGAGTAAGATCTTCAGAGTAAACCACAACCATTTCTTTGTGTAAAACTTACTTTAATTTATTCTAATCATTTAATTTTTCCCTTTATTCCCATAGACTTTTCCCAGAGGCTATGCTGCATGAAGTGCTTCTCAATTACCATTGAATTAGAAAGTTAAGCGTCTACTCAATAATGATTTTATAGTTAAACATCCATTGTTATTTTTCTTAACAGATGAGATTCAGACTAGTTCAGAGAAGATTTAGACTAGATTTGAAAATCTTTATAACTAATAGAAAATAAGGCCATCGAATTAGAATCTGTGCCCATGTAACAGCTTTGTAATACTAAAAGGTTTTTTTTTTTCCTTTGTTTGTTTCACTTCCCCTCAACTTCTAAACTTTAGTAGCCCTATTAAACTTTTTAAAAATATTCTATGGAAGGCAAGTATCATAAATACTTACTCAAAAAAGAGGTTTCTGCAGTCAAATAAATTTAGGAAATGCTACACAATAGATTTCTCTTTTGCCTATTCAAAATTATGTTAATAAAGGTTGTGAGAATTCCTAAAATAAAAATATTGACTTAATGTTGTTTAACCTAGTGTTTCCAGACTTATTTGACATTGAAAACCCTTGTCCCCTTTTCTTTGCACATCTCATTGCACTGATATTTTCTGGAAACACTGCTGTAAGGTGGGAGATAAACAATGGATCATCAATTTGTTACTCTAGATTATAGAAAAGACTTTTCCCCATGATCACTCATCATTAGATGGACAGCAGCTGTGTGAGTCACATGAGCAGGTCACTTCATTGATCTTTCAGATTCCTTATCTATAAAATAGAGATGACAGATATCCTCTGCCTACCTAACAGAGCTTTTGTGAAAATTTAAATCAGAACTATGAGTGAAAGCAAGGAGCCCTGGTAATGCAACGGTTAAGCCCTCATAACTGAAAGCTTGGTGATTTGAACCCATCCAGCAGCTCTGCTGGAGAAAGACCTAGTGATCTGCTCCCATAAATATTACAGCCTAGAAAACCCTATGGGGAAATTCTACTCTGTCACATGGATTACTGTGAGTCAAAAATCAACTCAGTGATACCTAACAACAACAACTTGAGTGAAAGCCCTTTGAAATCTGTGTGCTACCTATAAATAAGGTATTACTGAATTTTTCCATTTCTTTGATAACATCAGCTATAATATATACCATTTAATCAGCTATATACTGTAAAATTTTTATTATAAGAGTTATCATGATTGAAGACACTTTAAAACATAAGGGGTAGGGGTATTGTTTCTTTCCCTAGATTATTCTGCTTCTTTCACCAAGTAGCTATAACTATGTTCATATGAGATAAAAAGAGATTAAATAAAAAGAAATTCATTCTAGGGTTAATCTTTATAATATAAAAGTTAATGTGCAAGGCTAATATCATCTTCTCAGATACCAACTAGTTGGTGAAATGTCTATTTTTCTACTTAATTTATTAAATTGCTTTATTCTTTATCAGACATGTACCTTATAGTTCGACTTTCTCTCTAAACCGCTGGTCTTCCTTAGAGTGACTTTAATGTTGTACTTACATTTAAAGTATCTCTTGAGTAGATTTTCTCTCACTTGAAATTTTATCATTGTATAAAATGAACCTATTATTTTCATGTGATAGAGGGTCCAGATGAAAATGATTAATGTTAAGTACTATCAGTGAATAAAAAAACTATGTCAGAACTGTTGAGGGGAATTATTATTTCTAAAGTAGCTAGACTGAGTAACCAATATTATTTTCCTTAAACAAATCACTAAAATTAGTTCATTTTATTTAGAGGCATCAATATATACTCTCCACCATGCGTCTGTCAGTTTGTTGTTCTGTGGTGGCTTTCGTGTTGCTGTGGTACTGGAAGCTTTACCACTGATACTTCAAATACCAGCAGGATCACCCTTAGTGGACAGGTTTCAGCAGAGCTTCCAGACTAAGACAGGCTAGGAAGAAGGACCTGGCGATCTACTTCTGAAAAACCGGCCAGTGAAAACCTTATGAATAGCAGCAGAACATTGTCTGATATAGTGCTAGAAGATGAGCCCTTCAGGTTGGAAGGCATTCAAAATACGACTGGGGAAGAGCTGCCTCCTCAAAGTAGAGTTGACCTTAATGATGTGGATGGAGCTAAGCTTTCAAGACCTTCATTTGCTGTTGTGGCAAGATTCAAAATGAGAAGAAACAGCTGCAAACATCCATTAATAATTGGAACTTGGAATGTATGATATATGAATCTAGCAAAATTAGAAGTCGTCAAAAATGAAATGCATAAATATAAACATCCTAGGCATTAGTGAGCAGAAAAGGACTGGTATTGGCCATTTTGAATCTGACAATCACATGGTCTACTATGCTGGGAATGACAACTTGAAGAGGAATGGCAATACATTCATTGTCAAAAGGAACATTTCAAGATCTATCCTGAAGTACAACGCTGTCAGTAATAGGATACTATCCATACGCCTACAAGGAAGACCAGTTATTATTCAGATTTACACACCAACCACTAATGCCAAAGATGAAGAAATTGAAGATTTTTATCAGCTTCTGCAGTTTGAAATTGATCAACATGCAGTCAGGATGCATTGATAATTACTGGTAATTGGAACACGAAAGTTGGAAACAAAGAAGGAGCGGTAGTTGGAAAATGTGGCCTTGGCAATAGAAATGATGCCAGAGCAATATTGCATAATAGAATTTTGCCAGACCAATGATGTATTCGTTGCAAATACCTTTTTTCAGCAATATATATGGTGACTATACACGTGGACCTCACCAGATGAAATACACAGGAATCAAATCGACTACATCTGTGGAGAGAGACAATGGTAAAGCTCAATATCATCAGTCAGAACAAGGCCATGGGCCAACTGCAGAACAGACCATCAGTTGCTTATATATGAGTTCAAGTTGAAGCTGAAGAAAATTAGAGCAAATCCATGAGAGCCAAAATATGGCCTTGAGTGTATCGTACCTGAATTTAGAGACCATCTCAGGAATACATTTGACACATTGAACACTAATGACAGAAGGTCATTGTGGAATGACATCAAGGAAATCATACATGAAGAAAGCAAGAGGTCATTAAAAAGACAGGAAAGAAAGGAAAGACCAAAATGGATGTCAGAAGAGACTCTGAAACTTACTCTTGAATGTCAGTAGCTAAAGCAAACAAAAGAAATGATGAAGTAAAAGAACTGAACAGAACATTTCAAAGGGAGGCTCGAGAAGACAAAGTAAAGTATTATAATAAAATGTGCAAAGAGCTGAAGTTAGAAAACCAAAGTGGGGGAATATGCTCAGCATTTCTCAAACTGAATGAACTAAAGAAAAAACTCAAGCCTCAAGTCGCAATATTGAAGGTTCTATGGGGAAAATGTTAAATGAAGCAGGAAATTTCAAAACAAGATGGAAGGAATACACAGAGTCACTGTACAAAAAAGAATTGGTTGACATTCAGCCATTTCAGGAGGTGTAGCATACGATCAAGAACTGATAGTACTGAATGAAGAAGTCCAAGCTGAACTGGAGGCGGTGAAAAACAAAGCTCCAGGAATTGACAGAATAACATTTGAGATGTTTCAACAAAGGGATGCAGCTCTAGAGGTGCTCACTCGTCTATGTCAAGAAATTTGGAGGACAGCTGCCTGGCCAACTGACTGGAAGAGATCCATATTTGTGGCCATTCCAAAGGAAGGTGAGCCAACAGAATACGGAAATTATTGAACAGTATCATGAATATCATGCACAAGTAAAATTATGCTGAAAATCATTCAAAACCAGTTGCAGCAGTCCATCCACGGGGAACTGCCAGAAATTCAAGCTGGATTCAGAAGAGAACATGGAACGAGGTATATCATTGCTGATGTCAGATGGATCTTTGCTGAAAGCAGCGAATACCAGAAAGATGTTCTGTGTTTTATTGACTATGCAAAGGCATTTGACTGTGTGGATAATAACAAATTATGGATAACATTGTGAAGAATGGGAATTTCCAGAACACTCAATTGTGCTCATGCGGGACCTGTACATAGATCAAGAGGCAGTCGTTCAAACAGAACAAGACGATACTTCGTGGTTTAAAAGCAGGAAAGGTGTATGTCAGTATTGTATCCATTCACCATACTTATTCAGTCTGTATGCTGAGTGTCATGGATTGAATTGTGTCCCCCAAAAATGTGTCAACTTGGCTAGGTCATGATTCCCAGTATCATACGATTGCCCATCATTTTGTCATCTGATGTGATTTCCCTATGTGTTGTAAATCCTATCACTATGATGTAATGAGATGGATTAGTGGCAGTTATATTGATGAGATCTACAAGATTAGATAGTGTCTTTAGCCAATCTCTTTTGGAATATAAGAGAGAGAAGTGAGCAGAGAGACATGGGGACCTCATACCACCAAGAAAACAGTGCTGGGAGCAGAGTGCATCCTTTGGACCTGAGGTTTCTGCTCTGAGATGCTCCCAGACAAGGAAAGACTGATGCATCACAAGAACCTTTCTCCAGAGCAGACAGAGAAAACCTGCCCCTGGAGCCAGCGCCCTGAATTTGGACTTCTGGCCTACTGGACTATGAGAGAATAAACTTCTCTTTGTTAAAGCTATCCACTTATGGTATTTCTGTTATAGTAGCACTAGATGTCCGAGACACTGAGCAAATAATCCAAGAAGCTGGAGTATTTGAAGAAGAACGAGGCATTAGGATTGGAGAAAGACTTATAAACAATCTGCAATATGCCAATGACGCAACCTTGCTTGCTGAAAGTGAAGAGGACTTGAAGCACTTACTGATGAAAATTAAAGACTACAGCTGTCTGTATGGATTACATCTCAACATAAAGAAAATAAAAATACTCAAAACTGGACCAATAAGCCACATTATGATAAGCAGAGAAAAAATTTAAGTTGTCAAGGATTTCATTTTACTTGGATCCATAATCAACGCCAATGGAAGCAGCAGTCAAGAAATCAAACGATGTATTACATTGGGCAAATCTGCTGCAAAAGATAACTTTAAAGTGTTAAAAAGCAAAGATGTCACTTTGTGGAATATGGTGCGCCTGACACAAGCCATGGTATTTTCAATCACCTCATATGGGTACGAAAGCTGGGCAATAAGGAAGACCGAAGAAGAATTGACACTTTGAATTATAGTGTTGGCGAAGAATATTGAAGATACCATGGACTTCCAGAAGAACGAACAAATCTGTCTTGGAAGAAGTATAGCCAGAATGCTCCTTGGAAGCAAGGATGGCAAGACTACATCTCTCGTACTTTGGATGCATTATCAGGAGGGATCGGTCCCTGGAGAAGGACATCATGCTTGGTAAAGTATAGTAGCAGCAACAAAGAGGAGGACTTTCAACGAATTGGGTTGACACAGTGACTGCAACAGCGGGCTCAAGCATAACAGCAATTGGGAGGGTGGCACAGAACCAGGCAGTTTTGTTCCATTGTACATAGCATTGCTATGAGTCAGAACCTACTGGCTGGCACCTAACAGCGTACCAATCATATTCTTTGTGTATTAATTATGATAGTGTTTCACTGCAAGAAAAGTAAAGGCAAAAATTTTAAGGAACTACTTCTCTCTCATGTTTTTAAAAAAAAAAAAAATAGAGGCAGAGTTGATTTGGTAGCTTCTTAGTCCTCAGGGTCCCAAGTTTCTTCCAGCACATCACTGTATCATCCCTTGGGTGCTATCTTAGTTATCTAGTGCTGCTGTAACAGAAATACCACAAGTGGATGGCTCTAACAAAGAGAAGTTCATTCTCTCACAGTTTGGGAGGCTAGAGTCCAAATTCAGGGTGCCAGCTGTAGGGGAAGTCTTTCTGTCTTTGTTGGTTCTAGAGGAAGGTCCTTGTCATGAATCTTCCCCTGGTCAGGGAGCATCTCAGCACAGGAACGCTGGGTCCAAAGGGCACACTCTGCTCTTGGTGCTGCTTTCTTGGTGATATTGAGGTCCCCTTGTCTCTCTGCTTGCTTCTCCTTTATGTCTCAAAAGAGATTGATACAACCTAATCTTGTAGATTGAGTCCTGCCTCATTAACGTAACTGCCTCTGATCCTGCCTCATTAACATCATAGAGGTTGGATTTACAACACATACGAAAATCACATCAGATGACAAAATGGTGGACCAGTCACACAATACTGGGAATCATGGCCTAGCCAAGTTGACACACATTTTTGGGGGA
>NW_004444232.1:492670-495127 GCF_000243295.1 Trichechus manatus latirostris | reverse complement strand
TATCAGATAGCCTGTCTTATTTGCCTTGCATGTTACTGTAGCTTTAAAAATAAAGATTATTGCTAAAAGAAATAAAAGAACAATATAAAAACTAATATTGTTAATTGCATTACTATACAAATGTCCAACATCCATCCTCGTCTCTGAGACTAAAACTCTTTTTAAATGGTTGGAAAGATTATCTGTTTTGTTTGATAGTGTATCTTGTACTCTGTGAAGCAGCAATTCATTGGCTATGTAATAGTTTAGAAAATTTCTCTTGCGGGTATTTGGGCTGACCTATTATATCATTAATTTCTGTAACATAACTTCCATATGTGTGTTTCTTTCATGAATTATTTGAAATTAAGAAAATAAACATTAAATTGTTAATGTCTCATGAAAAGGTATATCACTTGCATTGATTTTGGTTTATTCTTTGCAAGTTGCAGTTAGATTGTGTGGTCTTTTGTCATAGCAGCTAGAGTAGTAATAGAACTATTACCATTAAAAAGACTGGGACTTATTAATGCAAACTACTTTTCCGTTGATGGTTACCCATACCGTGTTGCTGTCGAGTTGATTCCTACTCATAGCGACCCTGTAGAGCTTCCCAATGGGTTTCCTAGGCTGTAGTCTTTACAGAAGCAGACTGCCACATCTTTCTCCCGCAGAGTAGATAGTGGGTTCAAACTGCCTCTTTTGGTTAGCCGCTCAGCACTTAACCACTGCATCACCAGTGCTCCTTGGTTTTCAGAGTGGGTGCTTAAAAGTTGAAAGGACCTAGCGTATTGTATTTGACACATTGTCTGTTAACGTATCAATGTTTTTTAAGTAAAACCCCATGTAAATTATTATTTTTCAAGAATCTGATGTACAAGAAGATGACATTTATGACGATCCTCAAGAAGCTGAAGTTATCCAGGCTCTGTTGGATGTTGTGGATGAGGAGGCCCAGAATCTTTTAAACCAAAAGAGTGCAGCAGGAGATGCCCATGTTCCAGGTAGATGGGCCAGGACAACTAAGTTGGTACACTAAGGAGTATCAGGACATCGCTAGGGAGCATTTTGGAGTAAATATAAAATATGTTACTGGTTTCCCTTATTCTTCATTGATGGATAATAAATATAGGATTTATTATCTCCTATTTTTTATTTTCCACAGAATAGCTGTGAGTGGGTTACCTTATTAGTGAAATCTCGAAATGGATCGTTAATATCATGGCTGTTACTTTTAGAAATCTTTGCCCAAATATTTTCTCCCAGTTGACACTAAGTTATTCTTGAGGCATTCCGATTTTAGTAGATAAGTTCAAATAGAAATTTAATGCTCATGCCATTTACTTCTAACTTTTTTAGTTAGAACATTGAAACTATTTACTGCCTTGTTTGGCAGGTAAATGAAGGAAATTTTCTACTGCCTCAGTAGTTTTTTTAATTCCCCGTGGCGTGTTTATTTCTCTCACAGGTACATTGAAGACCAATGCAAACTTTTCAGAAGAGGGAGCAAAAGACACAGACTGTGATGGTTCACCTTTACCTGAAGATTTTTCTGAGGTAAAGATAATACCTACAGGAACAGTCTAGGATGCTGTACCTCATTGAATTATATGTTTTAATCCAGAAATGGAAATAATTTGAGATAGATACTTATTTTACTGAAAAATTACATTTAAGGGAAAATAGAAGTAATTTCATTTATTACATTAAAGAATAATCCCAGTGAAATAATCATTCCTCAGGTTTTCTCAATTGAGCTAAGAAAAAGCTTGAAATCTTGGATAAATTATATATAACCTTCTCAAACTAGACATCATCCTGTTTATACCTATCTAATCTTATTTAGTATTCTAAGATAATTTCTCTCACTCTATCCTTCTTACTAAACATCTTCAGAAATTGTCTAAACTGTTTGGGTTCTGAAGATAGTTACTGGGCATGCATGCACTCACATAATCTCATACACACAGGATTATGTTTATTAAACATTTAGAAATAACATGTATATATGAAATACATATAAATTAGGAATATATATGTATACATATATTTAAAAAAGCTTATTTCTGTTAAATATGTATTTTATCTACAAAAATGATTATATAACTATTAGATATCTCAAAATGTAGCATTTTCTAGTGGTATTACTTAAAATGTTGTTTTGACATTCTATCAAAATATTAATAACAACAATTAAAAAAAAAAAAAACCTGTTGCTGTTGAGTTGATTCCAACTCATAATGATCCTATGGGACAGAGCAGAACTGCCCCATAGGGTTTCCAAGGAGCAGCTGGTGGATTCAAACTGCATACATTTTGGTTAACAGTCAAACTCTTAACTGTGCCACCAGGGCTCCAGAACAACAATAAGCTCTTCAGAAAAGGTTTTCCAAACATTTTAAGTCATACCTGACTTCAGTTATATTTTTGTAAATAATAATATTGAAGATGCCCCTTAAAATGTATGTTCTGAAGTCT
>NW_004444232.1:474353-492247 GCF_000243295.1 Trichechus manatus latirostris | reverse complement strand
ACATTTTCTTTGTGCTTTCTCCTTACCTCTTTACTATTAATATTCCTATAAGAAATTAAAAGCAAGACAAATGTAAGGGTGAATAAGTGGAACCAGTCAAAAAAAAAATTTTGGACCACTGAAGATGCCTCAGCCACAGTTTGGAATGTATTAATCAAATGTCATATGTATTTTTGTGATGTGAAGATGAAGAATAACAGTAAAATAGGAAATAATTCACAGGAAAAAAATTGAACATTATGATATTGTTTGTTTTTTGTTACAATAAACTGATTTCATTTTGACTTCTCTTTATTGTAGTCTACCAAAATAAATGGCTGTGAAGAATATTATGAAGAAAAAGTAATAAGTAAAAAGTAAGCAAATAATTTTTACAGTGTCTATAACATTTTCTTTTTTTAGAAGTCCTCTGAAGATTTCCATTTAGATGTTGATTTAAAAATTAATTTGTTCTTTTTTAATAAGAATTTTTGAGTATATTATGGAAGTATGGTTAAGTATTAAGAATGTTTTAAAATTTATGTTACAAGAAGGTTCTAGTTACATGTAAGAATGTGTTTTTTATATAATATTGCCCCCAAAAGCAGTATTCTCTCCACTATGGGGAAGAATGCATGGAAGAAAGGTCTAAACAATAACCAGAGTCAAAGTGAGTGAGTGGTTTTTTCTAGAAAGGCAAATTGACAGTGAATCTTTGATTAAGTAAACTTAGACATGAGAGTACATGTTATTAATGTAGAAATGCCTACAATTTTATACTCAATAAATTTGGCAAGTATCCAAAAATATGGGTGTCAGTAAGCAGGTGCCTCTTGTACATTGTTGAGGGAGAGAGGAGGGAAAAAGACTAAATTAGTGTAATCTCTTCAGATGGCGATTTGAAAACGATAAAAGTATTTTTTTATTTTACTAATTCTTGGATGCCTTTTTTAATACTTAACACCTCTGCAACCAGGCTAGGTCTTATTATTGTCGATATTTTTCTTCTTAGTATAAGAACAATAATGTGTTTTATAAGATGAGGATCTTAGAGTCAAAGAAATACTCTTCAAACTAGCAATTTTATATCCAAGAATTGGTTTCACTCTCACATGTGTACAAAGACATTTCTACTAGAATATTCTTTGCAACACTATTTATAGTAGCAAAAGACCATAATAGAGACAAAATAAATTAGGGTGTGTTCATACAATGAAATACTAGGCAGCTGTTGAAAAGAATGAGAAAGAACTGAGTGCTTGATGGAAGAATCTCCAAAATATATCTTTGTAGACAATGTATACTTACTAGAAGACAAAATCAATTTCATGGGTGGAGAGCTTGCAAATTAAATGTTAATTGTGACCCACAATTTGTTGAAAGGGGGGAAAACATCCACCATAAAAGCAGCGTAATTGCTGCACTATTGTTGATGTTTTGGAAACATTAGTACATGTCCTGCTTTCATGTTATGTACTAATGGTATCAGACAAGTGTACTCTGCTTTTTTCCCCTGAATATCAGAAAATGAAAAATGTATTCAGACTTTTACATAATCCTTCTTCATCTCACCTTAACACTAAGCGCTTTTCCCCTGGTTTATGTTTTATAGCCATTCAACCTAACAGAGAGATGACCTCTGCTCTACACCCCTAGAGTAATAAGAATTTGAACTGAGTTTCATTACTTTGAGTGCCCAAATATAGGAGTGTCCTTCTGGCCCCTAATTTTAGCAAAAGGCTGACATCTTTCAATAGTAACTTCTTTAAATACCTTACGATACATCCATACAATACTACTGGGCAGCTGCTCAAAAGGAATCAAGCTATATACTGACACAGCTTTAATCAGCCACTATGTTGAAGGGTGGAAATGAAACCACCACCTTCTCCATCCCTAAGAGGGCTCCTTCAGTCTAAGGTTCAAAGACTTGGGGTCTTTTTGGGACTAAATTTAAAACTGTATTAAACTATTTTGAACCTCATTTCAATTTAGATCTACCAATACATTTTAAGAATTGTGGATTTGTTTTTTTTAATCAGATAATCTGTTTTAAAATACTGTAATAATTGTAGAGAAAATAAGTGAATCAGGGCCATAGTATTTAAATTTATCTTTGTGATAAAACTGAAGAAAATATTACAAATGTGTTTTCTTGTTGCAGTGTAATTCAGAAGTCACAAGAAAGGAAAACTGATGATGATGAAATCACATGGGGAAGTGTTGAATTGCCAATAGAGACAACAAACCACGAAGATTCCAATAAAGGCAAGAATTTTATTACCAGTGTTTTCATCAAAAACAATGGATAGGAAAAATACATTGACCATATATATATTTTTTTGGTTCTATACATAAAGTTAAATTATAGATAAACATCAGTGTTCATTTATATAATCAGATATTTGTACAGTTGTAGCCTAAAATTCTCAGTGGCTTGGAGGAAGACATGCAAATAAATGTGTAAATACTTTGAATGGAAACAGAGAGTCATAATTCTGCCATTGTGGAATGAGAAGTCAAGGAGTAAATTTTATTTATATTAAGACAGGTAGAATAGCTCAAAGATAGAGGATTGTTACCCTTGAATCCCAACCTCATTTTTTAAGAGCAACCAAGTCGATCCTCACTGTTACTGCCTCTCTCACTTTGTAAATGAGCCAGTGGCAAAATTAAGTTGCTATCCAGTGTTTCATTTTTCTTATTTCACATAAGGAAATTTTCTCCTAATCCTATGGGAGAACATAGTTTTGTTCTTTGAAGTCTTAGTTGTTAAAAGAAGTTAAAGAAGCTGAGTTAACACTTTTTTGGTTTAGGTAAACTGTTGGTGCCTTTGTGTCTCAGCAATGGTCTTACTGACTCCTGTAGCCCATGCTCATCGATCCTGCCTTCTAACTCCTGTTGCACTCAGGCTCCATTGTGTAAACATTTACAGTTATTTCAAATGAGTGAATTTTGTATTCCCAACTAGATACTATCTTCTTGAGGTATCTTGTACAGCTTTGTATCCCCTACAATGCCTAGCATATTGTCACCTACATAGTAACTGCATCATAAAAATGCTTTAATCAACTGATTGACATGCACTAAACCCATTGCTGTCAAGTTGATTCCAACTCCTAGCTACCCTATAGGACAGAGTAGAACTGCCCCATAGGGTTTCCAAGGCTGTAATCTTTATAGAAGCTGACTGCCACATCTTCCTGTGGATTGGCTGGTGGGTTTTGACCACCAACCTTTCAGTTAGCAGCTGAGTGCTTAACCACTGTGCCACCAGGGCTCCTTTACACTTGCACAGACAACAGCAAATGTCTCTCCATCTACTTTTTTCTAGAATAATAAGCAATCATCTGTCATAAGCAGTTTTCATACAGCAGCTACTAAGTAAACTCATATCTCTTTTAAGACACTGAAGTTGTCACTTATTTCACTCAACTCCTAAAGGACTCAAAGGAATTCTCCATTTGCATGTCTCCATGCAACCATGGCAGAGATACTGGCACTGGGTGCCAAGGGTGGGTAGTGAGGGGAGAGATCAGTGATCCTAGAGCCATCTCCTGTAGTAAGACGTTTCTAAAGCATCTTCTTCATCTTTTCCCCCATGAGCTTAGAATTAGAAGCTAATTTGAATATAGCATAATAACAAGACTAGGTATATTTTTATCATGAACATAGTGCCATTTACAGCAAGAGAAGCAAAAAGAAACAGTTTAAACTGCTTTAGAAACCATAAGTATATGATCCTTAGGAACTTCTGATCAATCAGTGAAGTATTTTCTTAAAAGTTGGGTGCAAGGTCTTTGCTATAGCAAAGACTTTCTTTTGTTAATTCCAGTTATCAGCCTACCTATTAATTCTATTGCCTTATTAATTCTGTCATAGTTATAGGCTCCCACTTTTGTAAAAACGGCTCGAATTAGTTCACTTACTGGCTAAATCAGTTCTAGGGGATATTCTTTTTAAAATAATCAACTGTTCTCTTCTTGATAGAACATCCCTTTCTGACAAACGAGGAGCTCACTGCACTCCCCATCATCAAAGTGCTTCCCTTCGGTAAATACACTGGTGCCAGGTTGAAGTCAGTCATTCGAATGTTACGGACTTTACTGGATCAAGGAATTCCTTCTAAGGAGCTGGAGGTAAGTGGCTTATGCCAGTGGTTCTTTCCCAAAGGTTATTCATTTATTTGTAAAGAAAATGTATCTCTACTAGCCCTAAGGTTAGTAGAAATTTTGAATTTTTGACCATGTGTCTTAGTTATCTAGTGCTACTGTAACAGAAATACCACAAGTGGATGGCTTTAACAAAGAGGTTTATTCTCTCACAGTCTAGGAGGCTAGAAGTCCAAATTCAGTGCACCAGCTCTAGGGGAAGGCTTTCTCTGTTGGCTCTGGAGGAAGGTCCTTGTCATCAATGTTCCCTTGGTCTGGGAGCTTCTCCACACAGGAACTCTGGGTCCAAATGACATGCTCTGCTCCCAGTGCTGCTTTCTTGGTGGTATGAGGTTCCCATGTCTCTCTGCTCACTTCTGTCTTTTATATCTCAAAAGAGATTGGCTTAAGACACAATCTAATAGATCTCATCAACATAACTGCCTCCAATCCATCTCATTAACATCATAGTGAAAAGATCTACAGCACCTGGTGGACAATCACACAATACTGGGAGTCATGGCCTAGCCAAATTGATTCACATATTTTTGGGGGAACACAATTCAATCCATAACACAATGTCTATTACCTTTCCAATTCTACTTATAGTTAACTTATTTCCAACTATAAAAATGTGCCGTCTTGTCGTATCTAGCAATAAATTAATTTTTCTTGGAGCCCTGGTAGTGCAGTGATTAAAAGCTCAGACTGCTAACCAAAAGGTTGGCAGTTTCTAATCCACCAGCTGCTCCTTAGAAACCCTGTAGGGCAGTTCTGCTCTGTCCTGTAGGGTCGGTATGAGTCGGAACTGACCCAATGGCACCTAACAACCACAACAACACAGTTAGGATCCTAATAATGTTGATTTAAAGGAATGTCTTTAATCACTTGGAACTTGATAGATTTTCCTTAAGATTATTTTCCCTACCCCATATGTAGGGATAAAGAGTTTAGGGAAAAAAAACAATTAATTAATTCCAACCATCAGCTCAAGCTTCATTAGTTAATACCCTATAGATGTGGTTCATCATCAACAGCAGTTTCTAATTTAATATATATACAAAGCAGCAGTGATGTAGAGTCCTTGCTCCTGTGGTCTTGCTTGTGCCATTGTTACCACTGATGGCATGGAGGCCCTCCAGACTCAATGGGTCCTTATCTTTCTCTTGTAAGAATACACAGGAGACAATTTTGGGGTTCAGCTCTAACAGGTTTATTTTACTTGTGACAAGTAAAAGGAGTCAGTCAGGGCTCATGCCTCTCCAAAAGACTAGATCACAAGGGGAAGCAAGGCTAGGGCTTATATGGGTTCGGTGGGGACAATAGACCAATGAATATTCAGTGGGTTTCTTCGAAGGGGTGGGTACACCTTGGAGTAATAGTGCATACTAATTAGGTTGCATGGGTATCTGGAATCCAAGATAGCACCTGCTGATACTCAAGACAGAGTCCCCTTGGCAGCTCTCGGCATCACCTATTATGGGATGTGGCACAGGCACACTGATCTTATGTATTACGTCGCCCCCTTCGGTGAGCCAAAACAGCAGTCACACTTTGTTTTTCTGCGCATGTGGAGCCTGTAAGAAGGGGAAAGGGACTAGAAAAACATTAACAAAGTAGTAATTACAGGTTGTTCTAACCTTATTTTATGTTGACAGGATGTGGTTCCTGTTTACCCAACTTCTAGGTGGTAGTCTTTTAACAGCTCTTTTATTTGACCAGCACAGTTAACCCTGTCTGTCTCAGTCCCCCTTGAGAGATTTATACTCTTTATTCTTAAAGGGAATTAGGTTGGAGGTCTCTTCTTCTGTAGCTTCTTCAAGCTTTGAAGGGGCACTGACCTGCCTAACTGAGTAAAAATCTCTCTGCCTGCTCTAAAGACCTGTAAGTGCCAGCAGTCTCACTATTGGGGATGGGTTAGAAACCCTGCATCATCATTAGCTTAACTTGGAATTGTTGCAGCCTAGAGGATACATACTTTACCAAAAGCTCAAACAGGAGGAGGAGAAGAATGGCTACTGCAGGTCCCAATAAAGGCAAAAACTGGGTTAGAAAAGGTAAATACCCTTTAATTTGGTCCCATACGGAGGAAGCTAATTTTGACCTGGTTTCTTTTAGCCATTTGGCTTTTTCTAATAATCTGGTGGCCCTAAGTTCAACTTCTTGGGAGGTGTTGACATAAAAACAACGGAAGTGTTGGCGACTGCTCAGACCCCTCCCCGTTCAGCCAATAAGAAGTCCAGGGCTAGTCTATGATCCATCACCGTGGTAGCAAGAGAATCTAGGGATTTCTGTATAGTCCAGAGACTGTCCTGAGTCTTCAGCCACTTCTTCAACTATGGTAGAGACATTTGATAAAGTGACTGCACTGTATATTACCCCTCTTGCTAAGGCTTCCGATGCTATCACTAGAGTTGTTATTCCTAGCACTACTAGATTGGCTGTCTTTTGAGTCGGGATGAATCAGAGCAAGTCCCAGGTGAGGATAAAGCCATTAACTCTTGGTATACCTGAATTTGGTCATCTTTTTGCCTCACCCACCCAACTGTGCAGATTCCCCTAACTTGTGTGAGATTGAGGCACAAAAGGGCCCAACTTTTTCCCTTACTGTCAGAACACAAAAACTTAATATATGGTAGTAGACATAACAATTGTGGGATATTTTTCCAACTTGTGGCATCATCTGGATTTAGGTCAGGGTGACTAAGAAGCCATTTATCTATAAGCCAAGAAGTGATGGTATTGCATCCTGGATTATTGACGTTGGAAGGTCTCCCATCAGGGAGCAGGATTTTTATTTATCTGCTCTTTATACCACTTATTCCAAGCAGTGATGTTGCCTGGCTGACACTCAGTTCCTGGATGTGTAACAGTTATAACATCACTATAGATTGTGTTTGATCCAGGAGAGCAAGTTATATTTGCACAAATGTTATTGGTAAAGCAGAAAAGGGCAGTTCTCTGGGCCTGGTCTGGTGGGCATTCAAAAGAATAGTTAAACGATTTTTGCTGCCAGTGAAATATTTCATTGTAGGGTAGCAGCCATGATTATGCGTCATATTTCGCATGGCTGGCTAAGTGTTAACGTCCCACGTGCGGCCTGGAGGGTTATAACAAGCAGTAGCCCACCCAGGGACCCCTTCACAATGGACAGGAGTGAGAGTGAACCTGAGGATGGTGACTTTAGTGCCTCTGGGTTTCGGGAATGGGGTTGGGATCTGATTTTGAGTCAAATTTTTAAGGGAAATTGGAACTCCCAGTAATCTGAACCCTGTTCCGGATCCATCTTCTGGGTTATGATGGCATATCCAACAGTTAGAGAGGTTACTGCCATGGACTACGCTGTTAGACGGGCAAACTAATGAGTTATTTCCCCAGGGCGGGACGGCAGCATCAAATTGGAGGCCAAGAAGGAGAAGAATATTCAGGCCCATAATTTAACACCAAGAGACATAATCAGACCCTGAGAAGGGAACTTGACAGGAAAAGGCCAAAACGAAAAGGATAAGGAGAACAAGGACAAAAGTGACTCCTAATGTAGCAGCTGCTATACCATCGGTATTACTCATCTGTTGGCCGGGGCTGTTTTCTTGAAGACGAACTTGAGATCTTCAGTCGGCTCACAGGTGTACTTGGGAGGGGTATCTGGCGATATCATTATCCTCCTGGGGAGAATAGAGTTTAATCCTTGAATTATGTGCCCAAGGTCCCACTCCCTTGAGTTTTACTGCTGTGGGAGTAGCCAGTATGATCTGAAAGGGACCATCCCACCTCTCTTGTAATTGTTCTGTTGGGGTGCCCTCCCTCCAAGATTTTAGAAGCACCTGATCTCCCGGGTTTAGGGTTACCACTGTCACCTTTGTGGGAGTAGGCAGTACCTTATTCCCATACTCTATAATGGCCTCTTGTACTTGTCTTAGATTTATAAGATAATGTAGAGCTTCTTTTGTGTTGGAGTCAAAAAGAAGGTCAGGTGTTAGAAACAGTCTTCCATATATCATTTCAAAGGGACTAAGTTTTAACTTATTTTTAGGTGCTGTTCTTACCCTTAGAAGGACTATTGGCAATAGTCTTAGCCAGGTTTCTCTGGTCTCCTGACAGAGCTTGGCTAGAATCTTTTTCAGGGTCTCATTCATCCTTTCTACCTTCCCTGATAATTCTGGGTACCAAGCAGTGTGTAATCTGTAAGTTATGCCCAGGGCAGAAGACAGGCAACTACTTATATCTTTGTTATGTGGTCATTACAGTAAAATCTACCTGCCAATCCTCCCCGGGTTATGTTCCTTGATGTTGAACTGGTCGAGCCAGTGGAGGGGGAATTGGATGGTTTTGGAGGTTGTTTCAGAGGCAGATCTCAACAGGCCTTCACAACTTGTCCCACTACTTTTCTTACATGTCTCCCTCGTATCACTTTTAGTAACAAGTTAGTCAGGGCTTCTTGTGCATAATGGGTAGAGTTGTGAAGACTCTTTACAACTTACCATATCATAGAGTCAGGAACCAGAATCTTTCCCTCTTCATTTTCAAACCACCCAGCTGCATTCATCTTGTAACCCTGTGTTTTAGCTCTGTCCCACTCTTCTGCGCCATACTGTGGCATGTTATCCACAACCTGGCTTCTAGGGAATAGGCTCAGTATTTGTTCAGGTTTTAAAGTTAGGGTGGTTCTCCTAGCCATTTTGTCAGCTTTGCTGTTGCCCAGGGCAACCTGAGTGGTTTCCCTTTTGGTGTCCCTTGCAGTGTATTACCGCAACCTTGTTTGGCAGTTGTACGGCTTCTAAGAGTTCTGGTATAAGCTCTTTATACTTAATGGAGGAGTTTCGAGCTATTAGTAACCCTCTTTCTTTCCAGATAGCCACATGAGCATGAAGAACAAAGTACCTGTATTTGGAATCTGTATATAGGTTGAGAATCTTACCCCACCCTAACTGCAATGTCCTAACCAGAGCTATGAGCTCGGCTTTCTGAGCTGATGTGCCAGGTGGCAGCCCCTTCATTTCAGTAATATCATGGGAGCTAACAGTAGCGAATCCTGCCTCTCATTTCCTGTCTTGAACTAGGCTGCTGCCATCAGTGAACCACTCTGCATCTGGATTCTCTAGAGGCATGTTTTCTAGGTCTTCTCTACTTGAATAAACCTAATCTATTGTTTCTACGCAGTCATGTTTTAGTTCAGTCACATCACCTACCGGGAGGAGAGATGCAAGATTTAAAGTCTAACATACCTTTAGGGTGACCTCAGGGGTGTCTAGTAGAATGGCCTGATACTGGGTGATACAACCTTCTGTCAGCCACTGGTTCCCTTTTATTTCTAATACTGTCTGTACTTGGCGGGAGGTGAGAACCTTGAGGGGCTATCCTAATGAGAGTTTAGAGGCCTTCTTTACTAGGAGAGCAGTAGCTGCCACTACCCTAAGGCAGCTAGGCCACTCCTGAGCCACTGAGTCTAACTGCTTTCAGAAGTCAGCAACAGGGCGGGTAGCTGGACCCACTTGTTGGGTCAGAACTCCCAGTGCAAGACCCTGTCTCCCGTGGACGAACAACTTAAAGGGTTTTGACAGGTCTGGTAGTCCTAGTGCCGGAGCGTGACCCAGCTCAACTTTTAAGGTTTCAAATGCTCGTTGATGTTCTGGTCCCCATTCTAAGGGCCCTTTTTCTTCTCCCTTCAAGGCCTCATAGAAGGGCCTGGCTATGAGGCCAAAATTAGGTATCTGTATCCAGCAAAATCCTGCCATTCCCAAGAATCCCCGAAGCTGCTTGAGATTGAAGGGGATGGAGAGAGACTCAATCACCTTTTTCCTGCTGGGGGCTAACATTCTAGCCCCAGGAACTAGAACAAACCCTAAGTTTTGGACTTGTGCTGTAGGGATATCTGGGCCTTGCTTGGCAACACTTTGTACCCCTTTTCTCCCAACAAATTTAAAACAGTAGTAGAATTGGCATCTGACCTTTCTTTTGTCTTGCTAGTAATGAGAAGATCATCAACATACTGAAGAAGAATTCCATCGTGGAGTGTCAGTTCTCTAAGGTCTCAAGCAAGAGTGTTCCCAAAAATGTGGGGACTGTCTCAGAACCCCTGGGGCGGCACCCTGCAGGTATATTGGGTAGCCTCTTGGGATACCGGGTCCCTCCACTCAAAGGCAAAAAGATGTTGGAAGTCGGGATGTAGGGGAATACAAAAAAAAGCGTCCTTCAAGTCTAGTACAGTAAAAAACTGGACATCACCTGGCACATGAGTCAGGAGAGTATATGGATTAGGAACAATTGTGTGAATAGGCACCACTGCCTCATTTACTGCCTTTAAGTCTTGGACAAACCGGTATTTGCCGTTTGGCTTCTTTACTGGTAGAATGGAAGTACTACAAGGGGATTGGCAAGGCTGTATGAGGCCCTGTCTTAAGAGACTGTGCAGTACTGGGAGGATTCCCTTTTGGGCCTCTGGTTTTAGAGGATATTGTTTTCTTCAGGGGTATTCAGCTCCAGATTGGAGTTTGATAACCACCGGGAGGGCGTCCCTTGCCCTGCCTGGGACTGAGGTATCCCACACTACTGGGTTCACCTCTTCTTCTGTAAATTTGGGGATCTCGCCCTTGGAGGGTTGGTTTTCTTCTTTTGTTAAAACCAGTAGGCTTAATTCTAATTCTTTCCCTTCCTGAAGGTTACTCTGAGCTTTATGCATAGAAATGGTTGTTCCCACCTTGTTTAGGAGGTCCCTTCACAACAGTGGGGTCGGGCATTCAGGGATATATAAGAAAGAGTGAAGCAAGGCAATGGGACCTAACTCACAGGGAGACAGGGAGTAAAGCATTTTACCTTTGACTCTTCATTGACTTCGGTGACGGTGCAGTCGGGGGTAGAGAGGGGGCTTCTGTGATGGGTCAGGACAGAGTAGGTGGCTCCAGTATCTAATAAAAATTCAGTCTTCTTGCCTGCCACATCGATGGTAACCTGAGGTTCCACAGTAGAGATGGTCAGGGTTTGCTGTTCCGGAGACGGATGGTTTCTTGGGTCCTGTCAATCAGAGTGCTCTAGCTCAGCACTTGAGAGGGCAGCAACTAGAGGCTTCTTTCATAGGGGGTCAACTGGGTGCCCTGTTTTGGGGCAGTCAGGACACTCCCTCATCCAATGCCCCTCTTTTTTACAGTAGCCGCACTGATTCGGTCCCAATCTCTGTGGCTGGCTCCCTGGCTTCTGGAGGATTGATCTTCTTACTCCGTACTGGTTACCTTGAGGTTGCCCTTGGATGATGGCAGCCAACACTGAGCCTTCTGTTCCACCTGTCTATCTTTCTTAGCCTCCTCTGTTCTGTCCCAGTTGTTAAACACCTTGAAGACCTTCTCTACCAGTTGCAAGACCGGTGTTTGGGGTCCCGCCTCTAACTTCTGCAGCTTTCTCCTTATATCTGCAGAGAACTGAGTTATAAAGTGCATGGCCACTAGGGTTCTCCCCTCGGCTAACTCTGGGTCAGTGTTGGTATATTTCCTAAAAGCCTCAGTCAGTCTGTTAAGGAATACAAGTGAGTTTTCCTCTTCGTACTGAGTCATTTCCCTAACCCTATCATAATTAACTGATTTGGTCACACACTTCTTCATTCCCTCCGAAATGCAAGTGATAAAGTGTCTCATTCTTCCCTGATCTGTCCTTTCTTCGTAATCCCATTTTGGATCCTGTTCAGAAACTGCATCTCCTCCCACTCTAAAAATGTCTTGTTTTGGGTTAGTTGGCACCAGGCTATCTGCCTGTTCTCCGACCTTAGCCAGTATCCTCATTTTTTCATCTGGTGTGCAGCAGTTAGTTAAAATCACAAGAACATCTCGCCAAGTCAAATCAAAAGTTAAGCTAAGCTTAACAAACTCTTCTCTGAACTTATCAGGATTCTCAGAGATACTCCCTACCCTCTCTTTACACTGAATAATATCTGAGACAGAAAAAGGGACATGTACTCTAGTAGTACCCCCATCCCCATCCACCACTTGCCTTAAAAGGATAGTTAAGGTTGGTGGAGTCTCGGGGAGCTAGGGTGCAATAGGGGGTAAAGCCTGTTACAAGTTCTGAGCCCTGTAGGTGACAGGCCCAGTTTGCTTTCTGGCTTAGTCTCAAGAGGAGTAGGCAGTCTTGGTGAGTTATATGGAGGAGGGTCTGGTTTTCCTGTCCCCAGGTAGGTTTGGTCACCTTTTTGAGCCTCCAAATTCTTAGGGAATTGGGGTGCAGTCGGGCGAGGTGGAGGTTGGAATAGCGGGTCAGTCGATAAATCTCATTCAGGTGCTGGGTCAAGGGAACATGGCTGAGTTCCCAAAAGACAAATCCAACACTTGTCACTAAGCTGGGGGTCTTGATATAGAGACATAAAGGCTTGAACGTAAGGGATTTCTCCCCATTTCTTCTTTTACAAAACAAATAAAGTTGTAAAACGCTATTAAACAACAGCGAGCTATTTTCAGGCCATATTTCCTCATCCCCCAGCTTGTACTGGGGCCAGGCTGTGTTACAGAAGAAAATTCTTTTTCTTTAATTCATCCAATTTAAATTTAGACTAGTTCTGAAGGAGACATCCCAGAGGGGAATCTTTGGGAATGCTAGGCTGATTCCCCATGTCCTCACTTCTTCTTCCTGAGCCTATACTTCTTATCCCCTGTAATAATCAGCCCAGGGGAAGGGTGAGTGTGCTGATTGTCGGCTGTGATGAGGTCGCTTTCTCAATCAGCCTGATATTTAGCTTCCTTATAGGTCTGGCCAGAGACTACTACAAGCCCTACCAAAGCTAAATCTTGAAGGTCAGGGACGCAGTGTTAGTTCCATCCTGACCGAGCGGCTTCGAGCTGCCATGATAGAGTGTGGAAAAAGTGAAAGAGAAGAGGGAGAGGCCGGCTTACATAGGGATGGCAGTTCTCTTGTGGGCGATGGGTGAGGTGGTCACTGACCCACCTGTGAAGTAAGGACCCCAGCTGCCCACTATAGTCTTCCCACCACTCGTTGAGTTCTTTGGTGGATGAGACTTTACAGAGATAGCAAACTTCAGCCAGCATTAACTTTAGTCACCACAAGATGGCACCTAAGCAGAGTCTGGAAGAGAAAAGGAAAGACGGCGCCAAAGATGGCACCTAAGCAGAGGCTTTAGAACAAAATTCGGACGTTTCTTGAGGACATGAACGTCTCACCACCCGCCTTCAGATGTTTCTTCAGGACTTGAACCTCACACCATCCGCCCAGACCTAGGGAAAGGTTCACACCGTTCCCATAGGCAGTCAGATTGGGCACGGAGGATATATCTTGGGGTCTCAAAAATTCGAGTGTTTCTTGGGGACTCAAACCCCTCACCACCCGCCTTCATATGTTTCTTGAGGACTTAAACCTCTCACCATCTTAACCTTACCAGCCCAAAGTCTTCTGGGCTGATCAGACCTGGCGGGGCGAAGTTTTCACTCTTCTCTTGGAAGAGATCCATTATCTTCAACCCCTTCCACAAAGCCAAGTGCTTTAAGGAAAAGTGTTATAGACGAAAGGTGAAGACTAGGAAGCGAAAATGGGCAGATCAAAGGGAAGAGAAACCTAATCCTGTTAGAGCGGGGCACAAGTGAAGAGTCGAGGCCAAGGAAAACTCACTGCTTCGAAGAGGCACTGAACAGGGAGGTCCTGGCAGCCGCTTGCCTTTCCAAGGGTCTGGATTCTGTGGGCTGAGTCCACTCATGTCCTTGAACCCAAGACTAAATCAGTCCCTTCATGGTCGCCAAACTGTTACTGTCAAGGACATGGCGGCCCTCCGGACTCAGTGGGTCCTTGTCTTTCTCTTGTAAGAATACATAGAGAGACAATTTTTGGATTGAGCTCTAACACATTTATTTTACTTGTGACAAGTAAAAGGAGTCAGTCAGGGCTCATGCCTCTCCAAAAGACTGGATCACAAGGGGGAAGCAAGGCCAGGGCTTACATGGGTTCGGTGGGGACAATAGAGCAATGAATATTCAGTAGGTGTCTTCGAAGGGGCGGGTACTCCTTGGAATGGTAGTGCATACTAATTAGGTTGCATGTGCGTCTGGAATCCAAGATGGCATCTGCTGATATTCAAGACGGAGTCCCCTCAGCAGCTCTTAGCATCACTTATTATGGGATATGGCACGGGCACACAGATCTTGTGTATTACTTCGCCCCTTTCGGTGGGCCATAACAGCAGTCACACTTTGTTCTTCTGCGCATGTGGAGGCTGTAAGGAGGGGAAAGGGACTAGAAAAACACTAAGGACGAAGTAGTAATTCACAGGTTGTTTTAACTTTATTTTATGTTGACAGGATGTGGTTCCTGTTTACCCAACTTCCAGGTGGTAGTCTTTTAACAGCTCTTTTATTCTGCCAGCACGGTTAACCCTTTTATTCTGCCAGCACAGTTGACCCCATCTGTCGCACCATCTATACTTGCCACTAGGCAAAAGAGAATCACAACACCATCATGGTTTGAGGATCTGCCTTGCTTCTCACCCTCAAACCATCTGCTGGCTAGCCCACTTCCTGAGCTTTTCGTAGCCACTGAAAGGAGCTAACTTGTTCTTGTTGTTGTTGTAAATACATATGTGAGACACTCACAAGTTGTCCCAGATTCCTAAATAGCCAGGAGGCCATTAGAAAATGAGGACCAGTCACTAATAGTGATTCTTCCATGACCCTTCTGACCAGAACTTGAACACACTTGATGCTCCCAGAACATTAGCACATGGAAAGTAGCTTCTATTACTTAGAAAAAGAAGCAGACAGCACTCAGAAAAAATGCAGATCCATTGTTTAGTCGGTCCCACCTACTACTCTAAAAGGTTGTCCAAATGAAGATGATAGCTCTTCTACATGTACCCCATTTTGTACTATAGTTGAGGAACTCAGAGCCCTTCCTTATGCAGGTCCCCCTGGGCAGGTAGGCTTAGTTAAGTGGGCTGAAAACTTCTGCTACACATGCTCCAGTAAGCACCACAGCCAAGGGATGGCCAAAATCCCTTCCCCAGCCATTTTTATATTCCAAAGCCTACATGACATGCTACATGCAGTGAAAGTAGATTTTTCCCACCTGACCACCCTAGGTGGGGGGTCAGACACCTTGGCGCCAACCCTGCTTTCACCCTGCTACCAAACATCAGGCCTCAGAGGGTAGGGGACTGAGGCATTGTCATTCCCTCCTCTGTTCCTTAAGCCTGTTGCAAAGGTCATGAGTTGGGAGCTCCCAACTCATTTACACATGTTTAAGTATTGCCTGATGGTTTTAGAAAGACAAAGAGCACCTTAATTGCTCAGGAATTCCAAGGGCTGTTTTCAGAAACCAGAGACAAAAGACCAAGCTGAGTTCTTTGCCCCACAAGATATATAACACATTTGCCAATTCAACGTTTTTGATGTGTACAATTTAGTGATATTAATTATAGTAGTCATGTTGTGTAACCGTTACCCATAATTGTTGCCAATTTCGATCACCATAAACAGAAACTGCTTTGAAAGCAGCTAACTTTTCTTGACCGCTTCTATGTGTGGCTTTACATTTAATTCTCAAAATATTATTATTCCTATTATATAGATATGGAAACTAAAACTCACAGTAGTTAAGGTATCCTTTGTCTTTCTGGTTCTCCATCTTGCAGAAATGGTTCCTTCGTAAGGTCTCAGTTTTAAATGTTACTGCTTCAGAGACCTTTCACCACAATCCTTTATAAAGTAGTTCTCCTTTACTTTTCTCTATCACAGCAGCTTATTAATTTCTTCAAGGCATATATCATGATATTTGTTTACTTCTTTATTGCCTCTCCCAGGAGAGCCAGGATCTTATCTTCTTGCTCAGTACTGTATTCCCAGCACTTACTGCAGTGCCTTGAATATAGTAGGCATTCAGTACGTATTTGTTGAATGAATGAATGAAAAGTGAGAAAGCGCCGACTTTAGAACATAGCACTGTCTGACCCCAACACTCTACCACATGAAATATTGTATGACCCCACAGAGCATCATTATACCATTGAGCGGCCCTTCTAAGCACAGAGCCCTGTGCGACTGTACTTGTCCAACGTCCATGAAGCCAGCCCTGCCTTGATCCTATAGCCAAGCATAATTATCCTGTAGGTGATAGGAGGCCACTAAAAGTTTTCTGCTGTTTTTGATTAAAAAGATGTTTTAATAACCAGAATTAAAAATAGCATAGGAAGCATACTGATGCATTTTGGCAACACAATGATGCCAGGTCTTGGAAGACATGCTTCTTCTCTTCATTCTACCTCTCTCGGGTAAGCCTCCTGTCTAGAGATGTGGAAAGACCAAATTCCTTAGCGTAGCATGTAAGTCACTTCACAAACTGACCCCTGCTTAGTTCTCCAGCCTTAGCTTTCAAGACACCATTTTATATCCTACTTCCAATGGTTTGGTGCCCTGAAAGTTCCAGGCTGATCCCGGCCTTCATGGCATAGCTAACGTAGCTCTCTGTCTGGAATATTCTTCCCCACCTTATCTCAACTGCCAAGAAATTCTGCTGTAATTCATCACTTTGAGCCAAGGTTGTTTTCAGAAGTTGTATTTTTCTAAAATACAGTTACAGATATTTTTAACTGAAATTAAATATTAATATATGAAGGTAGCACCAAATGTGGGTATAATGAGCACAGCTTGACCAAAGTAAATGATGCCACTAAGAAGCGCACAAGAGACAATGATATTTGTGCTAAAGAATATGACATATAATTTGGCAACGACACCAACAATAGCCAAAAAAGTGTATGGTCACGTATGTATGTGTATAGGCAGGTACAGGTGTGTACATATGTGTGCACAGATAGAAGTATCTGTATGTATGTATATGTACAGATATGTGTGTGCACACATACTGATAGAGGACACAGTTACAGATACTTCGTCAGACATAACCAAACACCTGGTGAGATTGCTTTTCTGGATTTGAAGGCTTAAGATCTTAGTCTCATGGGACAACTCAGTCAACTGGCATAATATTGTTCTTAAAGTGTTTGTTGTCCATCCTTATGTGGTGAGTAGTGTCTGGGGTCTTAAAAGCTTTTGAGCAGCCATCTAAGATACAACTCTTGGTCTCTGTTTGTCAGGAGCAAAAGTGAAAGAAAGGAACCAGAGTCTCAGATCTAGTCTACAGGGCTAATGCCCTACATGAGCCATGGCCTCATCTACCCTGAGACCAGAAGAACTAGATGGTTCCCGGCTACCACTACCAACCATTCTGATCAAAGCCACAATAGATGGACCCTGATAGAACAGGACTAAAACATAGAACAGAACTCAAATTCTTAGGAAGTCCAGACTTACTGGACCAGTTGAGACTAGGAGACTTTCTGAGACTATCACCCTGAGATGCTCTTTAAACCTTGAACAGAAACTGTCTCTTGCAGTCACCTTTTAGGAAATAAAATTGGCACACAAAATAAAGGATACTACCTGTGAGTACAGTGCTACATTAAAAAACCATCTATATGAGTCGAAAAGGTCAACAATTACTTTAAAGCAAAGACGAGAAGGTAAGGATGCAGAGAAACTAGAGCACTGGAAATGGAACAACCTGAACACAATTAAAGAGAAGGTTGACACATTGTGAAAAATGTAACTAATATCTAATGGGGACCTAATATGCTGTATAAACTTTCACCAAAAACACAATAAAATATTTTTTTAAAAATTAATATGCATTATTAATTTTCTCACAAAGTTAGTTGACCCCAACACATTAAAGAAACTTATAACAATATATTTTGACAACTGGTTTACCAAATTAGTATTGGGA
>NW_004444232.1:471521-474253 GCF_000243295.1 Trichechus manatus latirostris | reverse complement strand
TTTTGCTTACAGAATCTTCAAGATTTAAAACCTTTGGATCAGTGTCTAATTGGACAAACTAAGGAAAATAGAAGGAAGAACAGATATAAAAATATACTTCCCTGTAAGTTCCAGCTTAGCTCCAAGTTGAATGTATGCTCAGTATAATTTGAACTAATTTAAACCTTTATGCTAGTTTGCCCATCTGTTTCTCACATAAGCACACACTCACACATATATTCAGAGTCAATGTTAATTCAGCAACAGATAAGTTTTGTTTGTTCAGTAAGAAATACACAATGTGAAGTCCCTTTTAGATTTTCTATATATTCTGAAAATCAATTAGAGGAATCTTAAATATTTCTTCAGGCATTCCTGAATTTTTATTAGCCTAGTATTCAAATTAATCAGTGATGCTAAACCAGTAATTTTAAAGTCTTTTTAAAAAAATGAATTGGCTTCTCTGAGTAATTTCTCAGACTCGTGTCAAAACCAACATCAATTTATTTCACTCATTTTTAAGTTTAGAGAAATTTCTATAGTACATATTAGCTACATACCTGCATATGGCTACAGTGGAACCACCAGGTTGCATTATACTTTTAATCATTTCAGATACCAGAAAGAAATAACAGCAGTTATTTTTACCCATGTTCACCAGTTACCAGTGTAATTTTATGACTATATTATGTAGCCAAAATACCTGGCAACTTCTTACAGTAATTACCTGCCACATTTACATATGTTAGCACATTGGATTAGAAAGTGACACACAGACCCTATGTTTGCCATGAAGTCATAAATCCAAAGATAAAGAAAAGAACCAATAATAACAAATTATGCAATAAATAGAAATACAATTGATTTTTTTTAATCAAGATAGAAGACACAGCATTCATTTTGGAAACTTCCTGTAAGAAGTGAATCTTGGCATTTTAAAAATGGAATAGAACATGGCTTGGCATAACATAGGTGCGAATTGTTTCAGGCAAAAATAATGACCAGACCAGTATCTCAAAGTCAGAATGGGAGAAGCCATAAATTCCAAATGAGTGGATTTGTTTCCATGAGCCAAATGACTGGTTTGAACTAAGAGATAAAAGAAGTCAAGTAGTAGAAGGGCAATTGTTGGAGGATTTTGAAACTTAACAATGAAGAGTTTCAATTTTGTAATCACAATAATTACCAGTTAAATGTATAAATATTTGCAATAGAAATGACTTCTAATGTATGCTGTTGCTATTGTTAGTTACTGTCAAGTTAATTCCAGCAAATATGTACAAATTTATTTTCTTGGATAAACCATTAACTATATAATATCAGTAAAAGATGGCTTATATGTACTTTTCACCGGGGCAGCCTGGATTGAAAAATTATATTTTGACTACAGTTAGACATAGACAAAGGCTTGTGTGCCTGGAGAATAAAGTGAGCTACCTTTTTGTGTTCTATAAAAAGATTTTTTGGCATTATCATTCAGTACTGTTATTATTGTCGTCATCGTTAAGATAGAGAAGAAGTAGCACAGTTTTTGTTTTTCTAGTTACTTATTAAGTTCTAAATGTATTTATGAATTTTAATTTCTCCAACCAAATCTATATGTAAATAATAAATATCAAATTCCATGTGTCAGAAGCTGACATCTTAGATATACTCGTAACATAAATGAAAAGAGTAAATATAAAATAATGTAACTGCACTACAATTGAAAACATACCTCTGTCAAAATGTGTTTGTGATCTCATCTATGGTTAAGAGTAATTCTTCATGATCTTTGACTTGAGCTATTTATAATACTCTTATTTAGAAATGCATGATATAGATGACTCTTTTTTATGGTGGGAAATTCACAGATGATGCTACAAGAGTGCCTCTTGGAGACGAAGGTGGATATATCAACGCGAGCTTCATTAAAATCCCAGTAGGGAAAGAAGAATTTGTTTACATTGCCTGCCAGGGACCTCTCCCAACAACTGTTGGAGATTTCTGGCAGATGATTTGGGAACAGAAATCCACAGTGATAGCCATGATGACCCAGGAAGTAGAAGGAGAAAAAATCAAATGTCAGCGCTATTGGCCTAACATCCCCGGCAAAACGACAATGGTCAGTGACAGGCTTCGGCTGGCTTTTGTGAGAATGCAGCAGCTGAAGGGCTTTGTCGTGAGGGCAATGACCCTAGAAGATATTCAGGTAAGTGAATTAAATCTTTGTTTACTAAGGCTTATCTCCCAGCTAGAATCCAGGCCTGGACTCTTCGCATGATTTCATCAGTGTATTTCTAGATAAAAGCCATTGACTTCTTGGTTCCCATTTCATTGAAAGTAATGTCACTATTCTTTTTTACCTAGTATAAATTTGAAATGTAACCCCCTCCCCTCATGATTCTGCTCAAAGGTTTCCTCCAGTATATACTACATTAAAATGAAAATGAAACGTTTAATGGGATCATCCATCATCCTCTACTTGGTGATAGTACAGAATGGCTCAGAAGCTACTGCTAAAAACTTGCTTAAGGTCAAACCTCTAAGAGGACTCAGTAAAACTGTTTAAAGAGATTTCTAAGTAGAAGATATTTCTTCATAAGGGTAGCTTAACATCATATTTGGGAATACATGGACAAGTGTAGCATAAACAGTTGTTATTCATACAGGTCCTGCTGCAGTCACCTAACCACTAAATATATTTACTTTGAATTAGATGAGTGGGCATACCTTAAATAAAGCCGTTACTGTTTCCTCACCTCCAAACCCCC
>NW_004444232.1:449082-471421 GCF_000243295.1 Trichechus manatus latirostris | reverse complement strand
AAGCCATAAATTCCAAATGAGTGGATTTGTTTCCATGAGCCAAATGACTGGTTTGAACTAAGAGATAAAAGAAGTCAAGTAGTAGAAGGGCAATTGTTGGAGGATTTTGAAACTTAACAATGAAGAGTTTCAATTTTGTAATCACAATAATTACCAGTTAAATGTATAAATATTTGCAATAGAAATGACTTCTAATGTATGCTGTTGCTATTGTTAGTTACTGTCAAGTTAATTCCAGCAAATATGTACAAATTTATTTTCTTGGATAAACCATTAACTATATAATATCAGTAAAAGATGGCTTATATGTACTTTTCACCGGGGCAGCCTGGATTGAAAAATTATATTTTGACTACAGTTAGACATAGACAAAGGCTTGTGTGCCTGGAGAATAAAGTGAGCTACCTTTTTGTGTTCTATAAAAAGATTTTTTGGCATTATCATTCAGTACTGTTATTATTGTCGTCATCGTTAAGATAGAGAAGAAGTAGCACAGTTTTTGTTTTTCTAGTTACTTATTAAGTTCTAAATGTATTTATGAATTTTAATTTCTCCAACCAAATCTATATGTAAATAATAAATATCAAATTCCATGTGTCAGAAGCTGACATCTTAGATATACTCGTAACATAAATGAAAAGAGTAAATATAAAATAATGTAACTGCACTACAATTGAAAACATACCTCTGTCAAAATGTGTTTGTGATCTCATCTATGGTTAAGAGTAATTCTTCATGATCTTTGACTTGAGCTATTTATAATACTCTTATTTAGAAATGCATGATATAGATGACTCTTTTTTATGGTGGGAAATTCACAGATGATGCTACAAGAGTGCCTCTTGGAGACGAAGGTGGATATATCAACGCGAGCTTCATTAAAATCCCAGTAGGGAAAGAAGAATTTGTTTACATTGCCTGCCAGGGACCTCTCCCAACAACTGTTGGAGATTTCTGGCAGATGATTTGGGAACAGAAATCCACAGTGATAGCCATGATGACCCAGGAAGTAGAAGGAGAAAAAATCAAATGTCAGCGCTATTGGCCTAACATCCCCGGCAAAACGACAATGGTCAGTGACAGGCTTCGGCTGGCTTTTGTGAGAATGCAGCAGCTGAAGGGCTTTGTCGTGAGGGCAATGACCCTAGAAGATATTCAGGTAAGTGAATTAAATCTTTGTTTACTAAGGCTTATCTCCCAGCTAGAATCCAGGCCTGGACTCTTCGCATGATTTCATCAGTGTATTTCTAGATAAAAGCCATTGACTTCTTGGTTCCCATTTCATTGAAAGTAATGTCACTATTCTTTTTTACCTAGTATAAATTTGAAATGTAACCCCCTCCCCTCATGATTCTGCTCAAAGGTTTCCTCCAGTATATACTACATTAAAATGAAAATGAAACGTTTAATGGGATCATCCATCATCCTCTACTTGGTGATAGTACAGAATGGCTCAGAAGCTACTGCTAAAAACTTGCTTAAGGTCAAACCTCTAAGAGGACTCAGTAAAACTGTTTAAAGAGATTTCTAAGTAGAAGATATTTCTTCATAAGGGTAGCTTAACATCATATTTGGGAATACATGGACAAGTGTAGCATAAACAGTTGTTATTCATACAGGTCCTGCTGCAGTCACCTAACCACTAAATATATTTACTTTGAATTAGATGAGTGGGCATACCTTAAATAAAGCCGTTACTGTTTCCTCACCTCCAAACCCCCTCATTCAGTAACCCTTCCTTCAGTAATTCCACCTGGGTGTAAGTAATGTGTTTCCTATAGCTTAAGGAAACAAAAAGAGTGATTTTACTTCCATAAAAACAAGGTATATTGACTTAATTCTATTGGAGTCATGCTTTTTGATAGTGATTTTACTAAGAATAAAGATTGTACCTCCTTATTCATTTACACCAGCCTACTCATTACTTGGACCCCTGGCGGCGCAGTGGTTAAGAGCTCGGCTGCTACCCAAAAGGTCAGCAGTTTGAATCCACCAGCCACTCCTTGAAATCCCTATGGGGCAGTTCTGCTCTATCCTGTAGGGTCATTATGAGTCAGAATCAACTCGAAGGCAACAGGTTTGGTTTGGTTTTTACTCATTATATAGGCCAGCACAATTGTTCGGTCTTCCTCAAATGATTTATTCATTTAATCACATGTTCACAGAATTCAGGCCCTGTTATAGGCTCGAGGGATACAGCAGTTAACAACACAAACAAAATGATACAAAATCCCTGACCTCATGAAGCTTCCTTTCAAATGAGGAGATACTGCCATGGATAAGTGCCGTGAAAATAATAAAGCAGTGAAGGGCAATTGGTTAGGGAAGCATGAGAGGTGTGCTGTAATTTTAAACAGGGAATCTGGGAAGGTAGCATTTGGGAAAAAAATCCTAAAGGAGCTGAGGAGTAAGCCAGGGAGGGATATCTGGGGGAAACGTTTCAATCAGAAAGAAAATCAAGTACAAAGGCCCTGAGATTGAAGTGTCCCCAGTGCATTTAAAGGACCACAAAGAGATCATTGTGGCTGGAGTGAAGTGACCACAGAGGAGAGAAGGAGGACTGTCAGGTCTCAGAGGTAACAGGACCAATTCTGTAGGACTTACAGGCCATTACAATGACTCTGACTTGTATTTGGGATAGAATAAGTTTTGAATTGGGGTCACCAAAAAAGATTGTTTTCCATATCAAACTGTTATTTGTTTTCAGAGTTTTCAGAAAGGAGTTTTCACCAGTATTTAAAATGTGGATCTAACAACCTTCTTGGTAAAGGTCCTATATGTGTTGTTTAATGGGGTCTCTTTGTTGCCTGCATTTTCAAAATCAACAAGTCAAAACTGAAAAGGACAAAATAAAATTAAGCGCAAATTGTATGTGAACAATACAGTATGCTTTTACCTACTTATTTTGTTGTGTAATTTCAGACAGGAGAGGTGCGACATATTTCTCACCTGAATTTCACTGCCTGGCCAGACCATGATACACCTTCTCAGCCAGATGACCTACTCACCTTTATCTCTTACATGAGACACATTCATAACTCAGGCCCAATCATCACTCACTGCAGCGCTGGCATCGGACGTTCAGGGACCCTGATATGCATAGATGTGGTTCTAGGGTTAATCAGTCAAGATCTTGAAGTGAGTACGGGACTTAGGCTACACAAGCATTTGACCAAAAATAATGATGGAATCCAATTTTTTAATAATGTGTTGGCATCTTGGGAATTTTGTATTTACCAGTTAGTATGAATGACCTAATTTTCTTACTGTATAGCATTGTATTTATTGAACATTGTTATTTGAAACTGCATAGACCGTAATAAAGAAAAAGTAATACTTCAAATTTATATTTTACTTTTTTTCTAAAAACTATGTACTCAAAAGCCTCTTAACCAGTATTGCATTTTAACCTTTATAGTCTTTATGCATCCATAAAGTCAGTATCGTTATCGTTCTTTTAGAGCTAGAAATATTGAAACACTAAAAAACTATTTTTTAAATGAACAGCTTGTATTATTTTTTCGTTATTGCTACCAGTAGATAGGAAAAGACTTTGTTATACAAATTAATGTTAAATGGTCTATCTCTAAACAATTACTCTCAAAAAAGATTTTTTTTACTATGTAAACAAAACTTAGTATTACTTTTGAACCTAAATTAGTATAAACCCTATGTACAATGCTAGAAATATATGACATATAATTAAAATCATTGTCTGTTAAAGAATTTTAGTTAAAAATAGTTCTATCGAGAAGAAAAAGGAAAAAACGTAGTTCTGTCTTGTACCTCACACTGTTATATCTACTATAGTAATTTAAGTAGTACAAAACCAAATAATATATTTCTCCCTTATTTCAAACTATTAAATATCAGCTAAAATTAAAAGATCAGGACTTTTTTTCTGTAAAGCAAAGTGTAGGAGAATTTTTTTTTTTTAATCATGGTATTATAAATAAATCATATTTCAGAGATAAAAGGATTTCTGTTGAGTTTCAAATAGAATAACCTTTCCTGATTCTTAGAAAAACCATAAATAAGAGTACGAAATGATGGTGAAGTTAATTCACCAACTCATTTTGTCCAGGACAGTTTCCTAAGGCTACTAGTCAGAGAAGGAGGGTGGGGTACAGAATTGTCCACAAGCCCTTTGGGGTTCAAATTTGATTACATTTTTTATGTAATACACATTCTCTTTACTTTGGCAGTTTGACATCTCTGACCTAGTACGCTGCATGAGACTGCAAAGACATGGAATGGTTCAAACTGAGGTGAGTCTTGATTGGTGCCTTCTAATGAGGATTTTATAAAAAGTGTAATGTTTTAAAGGTTTCTATTAAACCATTTTTCTCTTTTTGAAGGGTTTTCATATTAAAGCATAAAATCAAACATTTATTGCAGTAAGGGGCTTTTTTTTTCCTAAGTATGAAGGCTAATTCAGAAAAAAATTAAAATATCTCTAGGCTATCTTCTTAAATATCTTTATTTTTTAAAAATGAGGAAATGTAATATGTGCACTGAATAGATTACAGAGGAAGGTGGCATGTTGAGGGCAGAGATGGAGGGTGGTATGTATTACCATGTAACTAGTGGTATTCCTTCCCCATTTCCAGTCTATAAAAGAGATGCACCCTGAGTGGTGCAGATGGTTTGCACTCAATTACTAACATAAAAGTTGGCAGTTCTAATCCACGTAAAAATTCCCTGAGAGTGAATGGATTCGGCAGCATTGACTGGAAGCAGGAAGGCAGGTGGGAGTTACTTAACTTGGAGAAGGCACTCAGGAGAGTGTGGGGGGGTAGGGGAATCCATTTATCCTCTAATTTGATAATTTTTGTTTCTCTTACCTGAAATCAAACCATAGGTTATGTCACCCAGTGACTAACAGAATTGTGCCCTTTACAAGGACCGTGTTGCTTTGAGTATCTGTCTTCACTGAGTAGTTCTGCTATCCTTTTTGTTTGTGCCTGTTGGAGGGGCAGGGGAATATGGATGGTATTGTCACATATATAAAAATTCACATTTCCCTATCTCTTGAAGAATATAAAACTTTGCTATCTCAAAAATTAGAATTTGCCTATTTTCCCTTCATATATTTTTTATTCTAATTAAGTCTCCTAAATATTAGCTGATTTATAATCCCATTTTTGAAGTAAAGAAAACACATTGATCTATATAAACAGTTCTTTAGACCCAGATAGTTCATTAATTCATTTGTTTGTTCAACAGGTATTTATTGAGCGTCAGCTTTGTGCCAGGCACTCTTCTAGGTGCTTAGAGCACATCAGTGAATACAACAAAGATCCCTAATCTAGGGAACTTACATTTTAGCAGGATGGTGATAAGGAGGCAAATAATAAACACGTTAAATGAGCAGATCCTATAGGATCTTTGAAAGTGACAAGTGCTTTGGAGAAAAGAGTAGGGTACAAGGGATCAGTCACAGCTGGTTGGGGATGCTATTTGAAATAGGGCGGTGCCATTGAGAAAGTAACACTGGAGGAAAGATGTGAAGGAGGGAATCATGAGCTAACTCGGGCAGGAGCCTTTCAGGCAGAGTGGACCAGCTGTGTGGGAGTGTCTTGTGTGCGCTCAAGAATGGTCAAGGCCAGCGTGGCTGGGCTGGAGCTAGGGAGGCTAGGCCAGAGGGAAGGGAGGGCCAAGGTTTGGGGTTTCCTCTAAGTGAGGTGGGAGCCATCGGAGGATTGTGAGCATTGATTGTTGTGATCTGACTCACATTTTAAAGGATACTCTGGCTGTTCTGTTAAAACAAGACCTGATTTGGGGAGAGGGGACAAGGTTAGAAGCAGCAAGCCCAGTTAGATGACAAGCAGCAGTGGCCAAGACTGGGATGGAAGCTGTGGACCCAGTGAGAAGAGAACACTGTGAGAAGTGGGTTTGCTGGTGAATTGTACATGGTGTGAGAGAAGGAGTCAAGGATGAACATGTGGAAAATGTGGAAAGGTTAAAATACAGATGAGCAAAAAGGTCACAGGTATTCCTGCTGCCGAAGAGTGGTTAGTGTTTGAGGAAGTGTTCTTGCAGTGCTTATTCTAGGCATGAGTGCATAGACACGCACGTGCACTGTTTTAATGAAATTCAACTGTAGTTACATTTTGATAACCCTTTGCACAGTTCTGTATCTTCTTACATTCATCATAAAATAAAAATTTTCCATATTTTCAAAACTCAAACATAACTTCCCATAGCAGTGTGACAGAATACAGTATTCACATTATATTATTAAAGTCTTCTCTCCTTTTTTTTTGTTGCTCTAGGATCAATATATTTTCTGCTATCACGTTATCCTTTATGTTCTGACACGTCTTCAAGCTGAAGAAGAGCAGAAAGAGCAGCAGCAGCCTCTGAAATGACATGAAACGAGCAACCTTCTGGAAGCCTTCCCATTTTTCTCCTTAAACCTCCAGAAGACTCTGCCACTCTCTACTTAAAATAAAGATGGCTGAGCGAGTCTACCCAATACCATTATGCTTGTTCTCCTCTTCCAGAGAGGGACAATCTTCGTAACAACAAATAATGTTGAAATGCTGTATTTTTACAGCTACTTTAACCTATGATAATTATTAAGAGTTGTGTAACACTAACTGAACAATTCAGTTTCCTAAACTGCTTTTTGGTTTAGAGATCTGAGGGATAATTAAGGCAGCATTTGATCATAGTAGACATTGTTACGAGTATACTCTGAGTCTATTTTTAATGCACCAATCTTGTTTATAGCAAAATTCTTTTTCAATATTTTAATAGAGTTATTTTATAGGGGATACTTGAAACCAGTATTTAAGCTTTAAGTCACAATAATATTGGCATAGAAAAAAGTAGTAAATGTTTACTGTGTCAATTTCTGACATCTACTATATAGAATTTCCTGTAATATATTTATATACTTTTTCATGAAAATAGAATTATCAGATATCTGTTTGTAACTGATGTATCATCTCACTTTGTAAATAAAAATACACCTTAACATGAGTAAGCCAAAAATGTGCACACACCAACATTTTCATTGTGATACTGGTTTTAAATCTCCCCCCTACACCACCTCAAAGTGGAAAACTTGTTGAAACCTTCCCCTTGTGCAGGCTGCCTAGCACTGTTTTTGACAGCACCTGTACCCCTATGAAAGCAGGAACTTCTGGACCAGCGTCCCATCTTCCCAATTGGTCCCAGTCCTGCCAGCCACAGAGACCAGGAGTGTTACCAGAAACCCTGGTAGATTTTCATCAAGGTCTGGTGTGAGGAGCATGTACAGGCAGCAATAGTTGAGTTTAGAGTCAGTCTTCCTTCCTTCTGCCCCTGTGAGTGGTGCCAGTTTATTGTGCTCCTAGCTGATATGTAAAACAGAACGTTCTCAAATCCTGGTCACAGTAATACTCAGGATCTCTCAGCTGACCAAGGAGTAATCAAAGAAAACACTATATTTGGTTTATATTTGGTTCTGCCAAACAGAAAGAAAAAGAGATCAGCCTCAAAGAGCTTCCTCCATTCAGCCCCAAGTGGTGCATTCCAAGACCCCGGAGACTTCAGGGCCCATCCTCATTGAATTTCACCAAGTCTGAGCTAGTTGACTTGAATTTCTGATCTTACCTAAGTGATTTGCTGGAACCTATTCCTGAGTATCTGAGGATATTTGGGGGTAAAAGGCAGTATCAGTAAATATGTAAAGCTCCACTGCGATGTATTTGACTCCCTACCAGGTAACAAGTTTGAACCTTACCTCAGAAGCAGCTCAAAATCTGGCGAGAAAGTATCACTACCACCTTCTTCAGTCAGAATAGTTGTTATATATTGGGCTGTAGCTTAAGATTTCAATTGAAAAAAGGGTTCTACTGCTTTGAAAAGTATTTGGAAATCTCTGTTCTAAGCGAGTGGGAATTAAGAGGCATTGTTTTCCTGTCACAGGCATGTGAAACTAGGCAAGCAGGCTCTGGGAGCCAGTGCAGCTGGAGATAATTAGCTGCCATCTGAGGGCAACACAAATGGGAGAGGAGAAAGCTGGAGAAGGATACTTTTTTTGGAAAGAATGTAGTTAGGAAATGGAAACTGGGAGGAAAAGGTCGGTTTAGGTTTACAGGCCTTGAATGGAAACTTTAATTTAGTAGACATGTTACTGTCCTCATCTGGGATCTTACTCTCCTGCCATGGAATTGTGTAAGCCATTTGCTAGAACCACTGTAGTTACAGAGGAAGGCAAGCCCCACGGGGCTAGGGTGGCATATGGAGCACTCGGGTATCTAATATGAACAAATACAGCTCAGCTCTTAACACACATTGTAATAGTTAGCTTAGAAAAAAAAAAAGTTGCCATTAAGTCAATTCCAATTCGTGGTGATTTCATGTCTATCAGGGTACAACTGCGCTCCACAGGGTTTTAGTGTCTGATCTTTCAGAAGGAGGTTGCTAGACCTTTCTTCTGAGGCACTTCTGAGTGGACTCGAACCCCCAACCTTTCTGTTAGCAGCCAAGTGATTAACCATTGTGCCACCAGGGCTTCTTTTTAGTTAACTGTTGTTATGTGCCTTTGAGTAGGTTCCAACTCACAGCAACCCCGTGCACAGCAGAACAAAACACTGCCCGGTCCTGCGCCATCCTCACAATCATTGCTGTGTTTGAGCCTATTGTTGCAGCCGCTGTGTCATTCCATCTCGTTGAGAGTATTCCTCTTTTTTGCTGACCCCCTGCTTTACCAAACATGATGTCCTTCTCCAGGGACTGGACCCTTCTGGTTAACTAAGTGCTATAAAATATAGACCCAAAACATATAATGGCTCAAACATGGTAGATGTTTGTTATCTAACAGTTCTGGACAGAAGAACAGCTCAGCAGATCAGCTCTCCTCCTCCCAGTCTTTAGGAACTGAGGCTGATGGAGGTTTTACTATCAACAAATAGCTTCCAAGGTCATCCTTGGAATCACCTCCATTCCCCTAGCCAGAAAGGAATAGAGTTTTTATGGGACAAGCCTGGAGGCAGAGCACTTCACTGGCACTCGCATTGCATCAGCAGGAACTGGTCAAATAACCCCTGAGTACAGGGAAGCTGGAGAATGTAGATTATGACAACTCTATGCTATAGAAAGGGAAGCACAAGTTGTGATGTAATATGTGTATAAAGCTGAGCTGAAGTTGCATATTCTAAAAGAATGGTATCCTAATATAGTCCTCAGTATTGCCGGATTAGAAATAATTTTATCCCCAAAACAAAACTCTGGTAGATGTCATTAGTAGGGATGTTTCTGAATTATCATGGTTGTTGAAAAAATCAGATTTTTTTCTACATCTGTGGTTTCTAGGTAGCCTCTCAGATCTCTTGTTTTTAAAATGACTAGTTATCTAAATGTAATGTGGTAGATCCAGAAATTAAAAGAAAGCTCAGCTGCAGCTATCTTCCAGTACATACATAGTGAGAGAATGTGTTCCCATTTTACATAATTTAGAATATTCAAGGTACTTTGTTGTGGTAAAGATAAATTTGACACACATTGTGGTTTGACTTGCATCATATTTTAAAGCCAATTTGAATTTTAACGTATCAGGGATTTCATTTTACTGCAAGTAACCAAAAACCAACCAAACAAGAGCATAAACAAATTAGAGATTTATTTTCTTTCTTTGAAAACACAAGTTCAGAAGTAGACAGTTGCTAGGATTAATTCTACAGCTCAAGAATGTGAGCAACTCTACAATTACCCTGGTCTTTTGCTCCAGCCATTACATCTGCATTCCAGAAAGGAAATGGGAGGAATTGACAAGGAGGAAGGGTCAGTCAGTGCGTAGGGCATGAAAGCAAAATTTCGGAAAAATCATAAGCAAATTTCCACTTCTGTCTTATTAGCAAGAACTGTGTCACATGGCCTCTTCTAACTTCACGAAAGTTATTTTTAGCTGGCACATTGCTGTCCTGAACAAAATCTTGGTTCTGTTAATAAGAACAAAGGCATCGATGGACAGTAGCAGTAAGCAGTGTGTGTGCCTTTCCAGTTCTACCACAGTTCTCACCACTCCTTAGTAGCTAACACTGTGTCATTCATTTAAGATCTTTCTTATTCAATTGATCTCTATTCACCTGGAGTAGCAGCAGAAGGAGGAGAGTCAGGAATTGGAGGAAGAACTGGAATGCGTGTCTAATTGCCTCCATGAACAACTGCTTCTTTTGCCATGAGACTAGAAGAACTGAATGGTGCCCAGCTACCATTACTGAACATTCTGATCAAAGATTCCATAGAAAAATCCTGATCAAAAGGGGAAAAATGTGAAACAGAACCTCCAATGCTCGTGTTATCTAGACTTTTTTAGAGTCATTGAGGTTGGATGACCCCCGGAAGCTATGGCCTTGAGGTAATCTTTAAACCTTAAACCAAAACTAACCCCTGAAGTCATCTTTAAACCAAACAATAGTTTGTCTTAATTAGAAAAGAATGCTTGCCTTGAGCATTGTGCTTTTTAAAAGAATTATCTATATGTGATCAAACTGACCACAGCAACTCAAAAGGTTAGATGAGAAACTTAGGGGGCAGTGAATTTATGTTAATGGTGGTAGAATAATTTGGAAAAGGATAGTAAGAATGGTTGTACAACTGTAAGAATGTAATCAATGTCTCTGAATTGTGCATATAGAAATTATTGACTAGTTGTGTGAATTGTTGGGTATGTTTTCACCAAAAAAATTAAAAAGAAATATTCGGTAGATAAAACACACAAAAATCTTTCTGATCTTAATCCAGAAATATCTGAATTTGTAATTGGAAAGTAGATCCACAGATGGGAAGTATTATAAAGGCAATCTTTAACTTTGTAGGTTTAGAAATATAGTTTTATATGTAAAAAAAAAACCCAAACCCATTGCCATTGAGTCAATTCTGACTCATAGTAACCCTATAGGACAGAGTAGAACTGCCCCATAGAGTTTTCAAGGAGCAGCTGGTGGATTCAAACTGCCAACTTTTGTTTAGCTGCTCTTAACCACTTTGCCACTAATTCACTCCAAATTAGGTATATTCCAGAGGTTCATGCTAAGCAAACTTGCAGGACATTGGTAAACCATATTGCCAGTTTATAAGCTTACAGGGAACTATATCTAGCAAAATCAGTATGGTAAACCTGGACATTCAGACAGGACATCTCCTACTGGCGGGTAAAGTACAAGCAAAGGCTGATCAGAAGGTTGCTTAGAGGCTAGGAACAGAAAACCGTATATTCTTGATGATATGATTTGCTAAACTGAGTGAGGCTGAATTACCTTTTCTACACTAGGGGTAGTATTTGTGACTGCATAAGAAAAGGGAAGGGAACATAAGATTTATCACTTCTAGTGCATTGTACCAAGTGTATTCACGTTACCTACTTTACAGTGTGCATAGTATGGAATATGTTATTAAGAGAAGAAACTGAGCAAACTGAGCTCCAGAGAGGTTGGGTTGTTGCTTGCCCAACGTTGCCCAAATAATGTGGCAGAGCTAGGATTCAATGGCAGATCTGGCTGGCTTCCACCCACGACTCCAGAGGTCCCCAGCTATGTCAGTGGAATACAAGCCCATGTTCTTTCCACTATGCTATGCTGTGTCAACTATCCATCTGGCTCCTTTCCAGACACAGTGCTGGAATCATTCTGCTTAACATGATTCCTCTGGCCCCATTTCTTCTGAACTTCATATAGGCCCCAACTTTTATGAACTCATTAAGATCCGTTAGAATACAGTCTATTCAGTTAGAGCTTTTGTAGGTTACATTCTTGGTCCTAATGATAGCCTGTGGTCTCCTGGACAGTTTGACCATCTCTAGTTCTCTCAGTGACACATTTACAAACCATCCCTGGAGATGGAAGTCTTCTGACTTGACCACTTTCACAACTTTATGTTGATTTTTGTTGTTTTTGTTTTAATGGGTGGTCTTTATTGACCTGCCCCTCATCCTGGAGATGCCCTGACTGTGGTAAATACCAACCATAGTTGATGCCTTAAGAGCAGAGTTGGACTTTACCATTTTGTGTTAGGTACCTAAGTAGAGAAACAATTTAGAAATTCACTTTGTCTGGATTTTTTAAAACTCATGGTAATGCTCATTTTCGGCCTGGGAATCTATGAATTCACAACTCTACTGACCATGTTCATTACAGTAATTGATTCCCCAGTAAACTATAAACTCCATGAGGACAGGAACCCTATCTACTTTGTTACTACTGTATGTCTCGTGTGCCTGTACATAGTACAGACTAGTTTCTAATAAGCATTTATCAAATGGATAAACAGAAATCCCCAAGTAGTAAAGCAAAAGTTGAAAATTATCACGTCACAAATCTGCATCGTTCTTGTCCGTATAAAAAGTGCTGTGACTCCAAGACTCAATGGGGCTTTTTCTAGGCTACCACAACTGCTTCCTTAATTATTGTGAAAACGCCGTAAAATACTTGTTGTGATTAGATTAACCCACAAGTTCTTGGGAATATTTCCAAAATAAAAATGTGCTTGCACTTTCATGCACATCATACAATGTACCTTCTCACGTATTTCAAAACTTACAAATGATAGAATGGAACTAAATAAAGTCCCAACAAAAATACATTATATAAGAAGTTACATGAACAAGGTGTCATTTCAAATCAGTAGAGAAAAGATGATGTATTCAGTATATGATACTGGGATAATTAATCACTAAAATATTAGGTTCTTAGCATACCACCTACAAAAATAAATTCAAAGTAGATCAAACACGTATATATTTAGTCCATAAAAATACTAGAAGAATACATGGGAAATTGTTTTTTAATAATGTCAGAACAGAGAGGAACAATGGGTCTTACCTACTGCCAAGCATTATTTCCTTCATGGGAAGACAAGAACTACACATGGCAGATAGTAAACATGTTGTGTAAACCCCCAAAGAGAGTCAAATACATTTTCAAAAAGGAATCCTGGCACAATTCACAATTCACACAAAAACATATAAATACTGTAACATTTAATAGATAACACGGTAAAAAACCATTTTTTAACAAGACTAACAAAGCTGAATATATAAAAAACATAACACTTTTGTTCAGAAAAACAAGCTAAAAGGGTAGGTAAAATGTTAGCAAAATATAGGACAAAGGGTCACTAGCCACAATGTAGTAAAATCTGTAAATCAAAAAGGAAAAAATTCAATTAGAAAAGCAGGAAAAGACATGAGTAGGCATGTGATGATGGAAAGTGCTCAATCTCACTACTAATTTTTAAAACGTAATTTTTAATGAGACATTTTCACAGGTCAGAATTGCAGACATTGAGAGGGTTGATAATAATTCAGGCTGGTGAGACTGGAAAGCGAGGCCGTGTTATGCACTGCTGTTCAACACTGCTGGAGAGTAATCTGTACAACATTTCAGTGTGCAATTGGCCCAGCAATCTGACTCTTTAAGAGGTGATTCTATAGAAATGCATGCACAAGTGCAAGGGTGTTTTTAGCAGCAGCATAATACAATAAATTGAAAGCTATATGTCCATGACAAAGGATTGGTTAAATAAATTACAGTATCCCCATGCTATAGAATACTTCTAAGTAGCCACTATACTAAAGAATGAGGTAGGTCAAAGCATACTAACATGGAAGATGTTCCATAACGTGACAAAGTGACTTAGAAAACAGTACATATGGAATGATCTCAGTTTTTATAAAATGATACATGTGTGAATGTGCAGAGGTTTAGAGCTCACACCAAGCCCATTGCCATCTAGATGAGTCTGACTCATAGTGACCTAATAACCTGTGTTCTTTAAACTCCCTCCAAAATTTTATCACAATTACAAGCAAAAATGATAGTCAAAGATTCTATAAAAGAATCCTGATCAAAAGGGGAAAAATGTAGAACAGAATTTCAAATTCTCATGAATCTAGATTTTCTGGAGCCATGGAGGCTGGCTGATCCCCTGAAACTATTGCCCTGAGATAATCTTTAAACTTTAAACCAAAAATATCCCCTGAAGTCTTCTTAAAACCAACCAATAGTTTAGCTTAACTAGTAAAGAATGTCTACCTTAAGCATTGTGCTCTTTTAAGGTCTATCCATATGGGATCAAACTGACAATAGCAACTCAGAAGATAGGAAACTTAGGGGGCAGTGAGATTAGGTTAATAGGGGAGGAACAACTCAGAAAATGAGGGTGAGAGTGGTTGCACAACTCAAAGAATAATAAAATGTCACTGAATTGTACATGTGGAAACTGTTGAATTGGTATGTTCTGCTGTGTATATTCTCAACAACAACAACAAATGAATTATAAAAAATGTTTAAAAAATGATAGTCAAGTCCTTAAAGAACAATTATTTGAGCAAAGGGCTTTATGTAAGATCTGAGCTGTGCATCCCAGTACTCCAAAGGACCGGCAAAGTCGAACAATCACGTGGAACCAGACTCTGTCCTTGTCTTGCAGTATGAGGTGACATCTCTGCACAGAAACTCATGTCAGATTAAAATAGACAATATGAGGATGACTTCACATAACAATAGGTATTACCTATTGCCAGGCATGATTTACTGCATGGGAAGACGAGAACACACACAGCACCTCGTGAATATGTTGTGTAAACACCCCAAAAGACCTCCCAGGAAAGGGATGGAATACATTTTCAAAAAGGGATCCTATCACAATTCACATCTACACAAAAATATAACATACCAACATCCGACACTTAAATATTCACACAGGCCTTGCTAAGAGGATTCATGCATCAACTCTGCACCTTCTTCCCTGGCCTATGAAGAAGACAGGGGACCAGCGAGTCCCTACTAGTTGCATGAAGAGATGTGGCTGGTTGGCTCAAGAGCCCTGTGGAGAGCCACTGCCCCCGATGGCCCAGGAGTTGTGGTGGTTTCTTCATTAACCTCCAAGAAAGCACTGGTCTCTTTGGGAGAAGTGGTTTTCTTCTTATGGCAGGCTTCTGCACAACCAGAGTTCTTATTCCGATGTCTGTTCTTCCGTCTCCTCTTGTATGTCTGATATGCTAGATGTTAAAACATGCATTTGTTAAGCATCATTTTAGCAAAGACTATAATTTTAGTATGTAGTCATCCATAGTTTGGGGGTTTGATTCATACATGTATAAAAAAAGAGAAAATAAAGGGAAAAAATAGAGAAAACTAAGTAACAAAATGAATTGGTGTTCCAGAATGGCTTTTTCTGTCTGGAAAGGACCATTCGTGATTGAGACCCATTCATCAGGTCAGTGACAGCTCATTCATTTATTCACTCATTCATTCAGTCAGTCAGTCAATCACTCAGTCAGCAAATCCTTGTGGAATGTCTGCTGTATTTGAGTCCAGGGTGCTGCGATGTAGCTGGGAATGAAATAGACAAGTCCCTTCCTTCACAGGCTCACCATAAGAAGGAATTAAAACTTAGATCTAAGACTCAGAGTTTTCCTTATAGGATTTCTTATCTTGTGGGAAAATTAGACCCTTAGCTAACTATTCTAAAGCATTCTTTATATTGATTGTTGTTATCAGTACCATCGAGCTTTGCTCAGAGTCTTTTCCCTGACAATTATCTTGGGCTATTTGCAATGGCCCAAGATAAATAAATAAATAACCTTCTGTGAACCTTTGTAAAGACTAAACTCCAAAATGTGTATTTGACTGTATGGATAAGCATAGAGATATTGTATTTCATATTTGAAAAATATTTCTCAACTGTTTAGCATGAGTCTTATTCAGAGAAACACTGTGAAATTACTTAGCATTTGGGAAAATTGGAAGTTCTTTGTTGAAACATCCCAAATAGCAAACGCTTAGGTTTCGTAAACGTCGTTTTTGAGATCGCTGATTGCTCATGGAGACTTTGTCTTATCAAGTTCTGGAATTTAAGTTTTGATGGTGCATTGGTTTTTGTGAAGCATATTTGTTTTATAAGCTCACTTTCAGATGATTTTTATATTTGTCTTTGAAACTCCTCCTTGTGGAAAAGGATTCTGTGTATGTACTGTATTTTCCCTGGAAATGTCAGGTTAAAAATGTATCACAGTGGCAGCACTCACAAGTTTGGACTGAAAAAGAGTCAGTAAATTGGGTTGACCAGTTTTCAGTCAAGTCTTCTAAATGGGGGCTCCACCCACCTGTAATAATGAGAAATCCATCCACGAGTTGGAAGAGCCCATAGACCAATGGGAAGTTAAACATCTGGATCAGTTGCTCAGCAGTGAAAGATAACTGGAGCATGGTGAGACACATTTGAATATTCTGAGCTCCAGTTTCCAAAGAAATAGTCCTGCACCTACCAATGGAGATTTTCAAGTTACACAGTAGCAATAAAGACTATTCTAAGTTTTCTCTTAAACAGTGTATGGCAATAACTTATCAGTTTAGTCGTTAAAATATTGATTCATTCACTAATTATTTGCTGTGCCTACTCTGTAGGTAGTCCCCTGAGAAGCATTGCAGAAGAGGGTCCTAAGAATCCTATCCTAGGAATCGGGCTAGAAAGAAAAGATAAACACACAAGAAAGTTTGAGTACAGAAGAACTGGATGGTGCCTGGCTACCACCAATGACCGTCCAGACAGGGAACACAACAGAGTCCCAGATGGAGCGGCAGAAGGGTGGGATGCAGAACTCAAATTCTAGTAAAAAGACCAGACTTAATGGTCTTACTGAGACTGGAGGAACCCCGGAAAGCATGGCCCCGGATGTCAACCCAGAACTAAAACAATTCCGGAGGTCAACTCTTCAGACAAAGATTGGACTGGACTGTGGGACATAAAATGATACTCGTGAACAGTGTACTCCTTAGCTCAAGTAGATACATGAGACTAAATGGGCAGCTTCTGTCTGGAGGTGAGATGATAAGGCAGAGAGGGTTAGGAGCTGGTTGAATGGACTCAGGAAATCAGGGGTGGAAAGGAGGAGTGTGCTGTCACAGTCTAGGGAGAGCAATTAGGGTCACATAACTATGTATAAATTTTTGTGTAAGAGACTAACTTGAATTGCAAACTTTCACTTAAAATACAACAATAAAAAAAAAAAAAGAAGGTTGAGTGACAACACTTGAAAACAAACAACAGCAAAACTAAATGAAACCCAAATGTCTAAAATGGCTGTCTTTGCTTAGAGTTGGGTAATAATTTTTCTACATTCTACTTGTATATTTTACTGGTTTTTATTTTTTTCGTTGCAGAAAATGAAAGAAATCTCACTTGAAAAATAAAAAGTAGGGAGGAAGAGGAAGAAAAGAGCCAGACCTTGGGACTGGGTTAAGCAGTTTAATTTGTCTCCAGTTTATAACAGGAGTCTTTGCAGATTTTTACACATGGAAGTGAAGCGATGAAGGAGGTGCTTCGGAAGATAAACTAACTTCTATGTACAAAGGTGTGTAATGTGGGGTAAAAATTTTGTTACTAGTACAGGGCATGTTCTGTGGCTCTTGTTTTATTTCTACTTAACTCTTACTCTGTCGCTTGCTACGCTTTGTTCTGACCACCCTCATGTCTTTCAGAGCACTGACCTATAACCTTGATATGGTTAAACTGCAAAGCTAGTTCTCACTACACAGACCATTCACAAAGCAAATGCTAATATCTCAATCTGGATCTTTTCACAAGATGTCTGGTATGAAAGAGACAAGACTGCAGACTGCATCTTATCACAGGAATACTTTCTCTAGGTCCAATTACAACAACAAAAACAAGGTCCAATTATATTTCAACCAGTCAGCAGGCCATATTCCTAATTATTGACTTAAGAAACAAACCCAAGTTCAAATCCTAACTCCACACTTTCTGTGAATTTGGTCAAGTTACTTCTCTGAATAGTTTGCTCATCTGTAGAATAAGGGTAGTGATAGTACCCACCTCTCAAAGTTGTCGTAAGGAGTAAATGTGATAAACTAGGTGGGACTTTACCTAGTACTTAATACAATCCTAAATGTTGCCCAGGTGGACTGGAAGTAGCATAAAGCCTGTTAAACTTTTCCTAACCTCCACCTTTGGAATTCAACTGCATGGTTCACTTTTCTTTAATAATTCTTTTCTGATTTTAAAAGTAGTACCCACTCATTGTGAAAAACTTAGAATATATAACAAAAAGAATCTTTAAGAAATTACAATTATCCTTAATCCCACTATCCAAAATTAAACACTGTTACCACATATGGTGTATTCCTTCCAGTGTTTTTCTATGATCAGAATTTTTTTTAAATTCTTTTCTGAAATTGGAATCAAAATGTATACCATTTATATTATTCTTTTTTTTGAAAATTATATTGTACTTTAGATGAAAGTTTACATAGCAAATTAGTTTCCCATTCAACAATTCATACACAAATTGTTCTGTGACATTGGTTGCTCTCCCTGCAATGTTTCAGCACTCTTGCCATTTCCACCCTGCCTTCCCCATTTCCATCTCTCCAGTTTCCCTGCCCCTCCTTGAATTTTCATCGTTGATTTTGGGCAAATGTTACCTGTTCGGTCTCATATAGTTGATTGTTCTAAGGAGCACATTCCTCATGTGTGATAACTGTTTACTTTATAGGCCAATCTATTAGTTGGCTGAAAGGTGACCTCCAGAAGTGGCTTCAGTTCCAGGTTAAAAGGGTGTATTAGGGAGATAGTCTCAGGGGTTCCTCTAGTCTCTATCAGTTCAGTAAGTCTGGGCTTTTTTATAAATTTGAGTTTTGTTCTACATTTTTTCTCCCATTCTAACTGGGACCTTCTGTTGTGGCCCTGTTGAGAGCGGTTGGTAGTGGTAGCCAGGCACCATCTAATTCTTCTGGTCTCAGGCTAGAGGAGGCTGTGGTTCCTGTGGACCATTAGTCCTGTGGACTTATTTCTTCCTTGAGTCTTTGGTTTCCTTCACTCTCCTTTGCTCCAGATGGGAAGAGACCAATAGCTGTATCTTAGATGGCCACTTATAAGCTTTTAAGACCCCTGACACTACTCACGAGACTAGGATGTAGAACATTCTTTATGAGCTATGCTATGCCAGTTGCCCTAGATGTCGCCCAAGACTGTAATCCTTACTTAGCCTTCAAGCCCAGTATCTCAGTCACAAGAGGTGTTTGGATATGTCTAAGGGGTTTCCATAACTGTGCCCCCTATGTGCTCTATTATATATACAAATATATATGCAGCACATACAAATATGTATATACAAATGCCCACCACTGTAACTATATATGCACGAGCATATACTTCCATACGCCCTCCCACGCCTATATAGCATACGTATCTACCTATGTAACCACTCACAAATTTTTGGTTGTTATTACTGTTGTTGCAGAGTTATATATGTTATAGCATTTAACGTAGTTTTCCTTTATTCTTGCATAACTCTCAGTGTCTTCATTTACCTTGGTCACATTGTGCTAACCTCCCCCATATTATATATTGCTTTTCCCTTCACCAGAATTAACATGTGTCTAATTGCTCAGGCTGCTAACCAAAAGGTGGCCGATTCGAATCCACCAGCTGCTCCTTGAAAACCCTATGGGGCAGTTTTACTCTGTCCTATAGGGTCGCTATGAGTCCGAATAGCATACAACTCACACAACAAAAACAAACCATCTAGTAAGTAATTCTCCCTCCCTCCTCTTCCTACCCCTGGTAACCATCAAAGAACATTGCTTTCTGTGTTTATACCTATTCTTGATGTTTTATAAAAGTGGTGTCATACAATATCACTCTTTAGAAGCAAGGATGGTGAGACTTCCTATAACTTACTTTGGACATGTTATCAGGAGGGTCCAGTCCCTGGAGAAGGTCATCGTGCTTAGTAAAGTAGAGGGTCAGTGAAAAAGAGGAAGACCCTCAACAAGATGGATTGACACAGTGACTGCAACATTGGGCTCAAACATAGCAATGATTGTGAGGATGGCACAGGACTGGGCAGTGTTTTGTTCTGTTGTACAGAGGGTTGCTATGAGTTGGAACCTAACAACAACAACAACATCATACAATATTTGTCCTTTTGTAATTGACTTATTTCACTCAGTGTAATGTCCTCCAGATTCATCCATGTTATAAGATCTTTCATGGACTCATCATTATTCTTTATCACTGCATAGTATCCGATTGTATGTATGTACCACATTTTGTTTATCCATTCATCCGTTGATGGATATTTAGGTTGTTTCCATCTTTTTGCTATTGTGAATAACACTACAATGAATATGGGTGTGCATGTGTCTATTTGTGTTATGGCTGTTATTTCTCTGGGATATATACCTAGGAGTGGGATTGTTGGATCATATGGTATTTCTATTTCTAGATTTTTGAAGAAGTTCCATACCATTTTCCAGAGTGGTTGTACCATTTTACAATCCCCCTAGCAGTGTACGAGTACCAATCTCTGCACAACCTTGCCAGTATTAGTTTTTTTCTGTTTTTTTGATCAGTGCCATTTTTGCGGGGGTGAGATGGTATTGAGATTTACATGTCTTTAATGGCTAATGATTGCAAGCATCTTTTCATGTGTTTGTTAGCTGCCTGAATGTCTTCTTTGGTGAAGTGTCTTTTTATGTCCTTTGCCCATTTTGTTGTTGAGGTGTTGAAGTTTTCCATATATTTTAGAGATTAGACCCTTGTCAGATATGTTGTTCCAAAATTTTTTTTCCCGTGTGTAGGTTCTCTTTTTACATTTTTCATAAAATCTTTTGATCAGCATAAGTACTTAATTTTTAGGAGGTCCCAGTTATCTAGTTTATCTTCTGTTGTTTGTGCATTTTTAGTTATATTTTATAGTGTATTTATGCCATAAATTAGGGCCCCTAGCTTTGTCCCCATGTTATCTTCCATTAATTTTATAGTTTTAAGTTTAACATTTAGGTCTTTGATCCATTTTGAGTTAGTTTTTGTGTGTGGTGTGAGGTAGGGATCCTGTTTCATTTTTTTTGCAAACAGATATCCAGTTTCTCTGTATTATTCTTTTTTAACTTTAAACTTATCTCTTGAGTATTTTCCAAAATCATTAAAATTGATGCATCATATTTCATCGTATAGATGCATCGTGAATTAAATATCTCCCTATTGTTATATATTTACATTGTTTCCATTTTTTAAAATAATACTGCAATTAACATCTTAGCACATCAATATTCATGTGTGTATCTGACAGCGCTAACTTTAGGACAGATTTCCAGGAGTAAAATCACTGGGTTAACAGCTATAAATATTAATAAGCCTATTGATACCAAAATAAATTACCTTGCAGAGAGTTTATACCAATTTATGTTCCTGCCATCGTTGTAAGACATCACTAATCTCCTTACAGGCATACCAGCATGGGATGTTACCATTTTTAATATTTCACATTATTTTTAAATTATACACCTCAACTTGTAATGATAATATTTAAGATAAATTCCTATCTATTTCTCAAGTTTTCCTTCTTTATCGTTGCTTATGATTAGCACATTTTTAAATATTGAGCACAAACAATGGATAAAAGCTTAATCTCTTGATTATGCCATGCCATGGAATATTCATGTTACAGAATGATCTCTATATTTAATGAAACCATCTCACTCCTCCTATTTAATCACTAGAATAAGAAGAAAAATGAGTCCAGATTTTAACAAGTGGTGTAAACACCCTGATCCTAATTTCACAGATTCCAACTTCCCATCAATTTGGCAATTACTTTAGTTTACGTAGACAATTATGATCTGTCCACCCTTTTTATGCTGAGTTGTCCTGTTCCATCCACCATTTACAGCAAAATTCTCTGTGTCTCCTGACAAAGCCAGGCAGCAAAGCCTGCCAGTGGCACTATGTTTAATTTACCTCCCTCGAAAAAGTATATGGATAATTTAAATGTACCTCTGCCAAGACTGGTGGGTAAGAAGTGCCAGCAGAAAGCCCGAAAGATGGCCAATCAAAGGAAAGATGAAACTGATGATCAGAAGGGTGAAGTCTGAATTCCAAGCTCCTTTAAACAGCACCACACCAGCAACTGCAACCACCACAAGGAGGGCCCCACCAACAATGGCCCCAATCTAAAGCAAACCAATAAAATAAATACATGTAAGCATCGTGGTGTTTTTGATCTATGATGCAGATAAAGCCCATCACTGCACTAAAAGGCTTGACATCTATAGATTTTAGGACAAAGAGAGGGCTTAAAGACCATCTAACTCAATCTCATTTTAAAGAGGAGGAACTTGAGTTCTAAAGTGGTCAAGTGACTTGACTAAGCTAGATATTATGGAGTGAATTGTGTCCCCTCAAAATATGTGTTGGAAACCTAAACTCTATACCTGTGGATGTAATCTAATCTAATGCAATCACCTTTCATAATGCAATCTAATGTCATCCAATCAACCAGTCAGTGAAGGTCATACCAGTGTACGGTGGACCCTAAACCTAA
>NW_004444232.1:445931-447097 GCF_000243295.1 Trichechus manatus latirostris | reverse complement strand
GAATAGCCAAAGGAAAGGGGTTTTAAATCTGTTCTTTATAGTTAATAAAACTGATATACAGAAAATTTATCTGATTTCTCCATTGACACGGATGAACTGAGATGATCTGGAAACACCAAAATCATGATTTTGTTGTTGTTATTTTTGTTAGATGCCATTTTAAGAAACGTAATTGAAGATAGAATACTTGATAAGTAAGAGGTTTCCACAATCACACTCTCCTCTGTTTTGCAAACACAATAATAACCATACAGGGCCATATTGAAAATTTTCTCCTACTGAAATGGCAATAATGGATGTGGAAAAGAAAGGACGTTATTCCATGAATACACTGAAAAAGAGAGTGAAAATCAAGTGTGCACTAGTAATGTTAGAGTCATCCAGGTACAATCCAAATGCACAGCATTACAGCCTGCCTCTGGCTATCTGTGCCCAGTTGATTTGTCTGCTTGACAATTCCTCTTCTCTCCTTGTGACTAGTTTTGGATTAGTGGACTGCAAGTGAGGTAAGGAGGGTGAAGCTAGGCCTAGGGAGCCCCCTAAACAAGTATTTTAATACTAGGGAGCCAAGAGGCCATTTGGTTGCACCCAGAAGGCAGTAAGCTCCAATTTCCTCCTTCCAGTTTCCTCCCTGACAAACTTCATCTCATTGGAGGAAGGATGGGGAGTTGTCCGTTCTAGCACCAGACTGGGAAAGCAACATCTGTTTATGCAGGCAAATGGAGGAAATGGAGTGACAGTGTTTGGCCAGGTAGAGTCAAACACAAACTGTTAAAGTGAACCAAACCATAAACCCTGTCTTAGGTTGGGTTCTCTAAGAAGCAAAACCAGTGAAGTGTGTGTGTGTGTGTGTGTGTGTGTGTGTGTTTGTGTGTGTGTGTATTTAGAGAGACATAGAGATTCATCTCAAGGAAATGGCTCACAAGTCCCAAGTCTATACGTTAGGCATCAGGCTGGAGGCTTCTCCTGACTCATGTAGTTGCAGGGGCTGATGAACCCAAGATCGACAGGTCAGATGGCAGACTGCTGGCTCACAGGCTGTGGAGGCTGATGAATCCAAGATTGGCAGGTAAGACAGCAGGCTGCTTGCTCACAGGCTGGGGTGATCAATGAACTCCAAGATCAGCAGGTAATACGGCAGGCCGCTGGCTCAAGTACCAAGAATC
>NW_004444232.1:439443-444991 GCF_000243295.1 Trichechus manatus latirostris | reverse complement strand
GGGTCGTAGGGATAGGAAGCAAAAATTTTGTGAGTAGGTCACTAGGGGTAATAGTGAGTGTTGCCACTCCCATTTCCACCCCTTGATTCCTGGACCCGTGAATCCTGGCTATAGGACAAACAGCACCATGTATATTGGATGCTGGTTTAGAGCATATAAAGCCTCCTGGAAAACATTGTCCCAACCCTGCAAGATATTGCCACCTAGCTGGCACCATTAGAAGGCCATTTCATCATTCTATCAAGCCAGCTGCTTCAAGATGATGGGGAACATGGTAAGACCAGTGAATTCCATGAGCCTGAACCTGTTACGGAGTCTTCTTTTGTTCTGGGTCCCACTCAAAACTGCACTACATTTTCATGAACTGAGTCCCTTAATCTGAGGTGATGCTGTGTGGAATACCATGATTGTGGATAAGGCATTCTGTAAGTCCACAGACAGTAGTTTTGGCAACAGCATTGCATGCAAGGAAGGCAAATCCATGTCCAGAATGTCTATTTCAGTAAGAACAAAACACTGCCCTTTCCATGATAGATAAGATCCAATGTATTCAACCTGCCACCAGGTTGTTGACTGATCACCTTGAGGAATGGTGCTACATCGGGAACTCTGTGTTGGTCTCTGCTGCTGGCAGACTAGGTGCTCAGCAGGGGCTGTAGCCAAGTCAACCTTGGTGAGTGGGAGTCCATGTTGCTGAGCTCATGCCTAACCTCCATCCCTGCCACTATGGCCACTTTGTTCATGAACCCATTGGGAAATGATGGGAGTGGCTAGGGGAAGAGGATGACTGGTTTCCACAGAACATGTCATCCTATCCACTTGATAGTTAAAATTCTCCTCTGCCAAAGTCACCATTTGGTGAGCATTCATATGAGACACAAATATGTCCACTTCTTTGGCCCACTCAGAGAGATCAATCCACAGATCTCTTCCCCATACCTCCTTGTCACTAATTTTCCAATCATGTTCCATCTAAGTCCCTGACCATCCAGCCAAAGCATTGACCACAGCCCATGAATCAGCATACAACCGCACATCTGGCCATTTCTCCTTCCACGCAAAGTCAACAACCAGGTGCACTGCTCAAAGTTCTGCCCATTGGGAGAATTTCCCTTCAGCACTGTCCTTCAGGTACTGGACTGCTGCCCCATCCACTTTCGAGTGGTGTTTGCATATCACACAGAACCATCTGTAAACTAGGCATGAGTTTTCTCTGCCTCAGTCAGTTAATCATAAGAACTCCCCACGAGGCCATAGGTGCAGACTGAGAGAGGGCAGGTAATGTGACAAGAGTGGAGACCATGGGCATTTGGGCCACTTCCTCATGCAACTTACTTGTGCCTTCAGGTCCTGCTCAGGCCCAATCTCACATATACCACTTCCATGTAATGATGGAGTGCTGCTGTGTGTGTCAGATGTTATGGTTTTGTGGGTCAGACAACACCCAATTTATGATGTGCAGCTCAGGCCACGTGGTGACTTGGTGTCCCATGGTCTCTACTAAGGCCTAATAACAAGCCAAAAGATGTTTCTCAAAAGGAGAATAGTTATCTGCAGAGGATGGCAGGGCTTTGCTCCAAAATCCTAAGGGCCTGCACTGTGATTCACCAGTAGGGGCCTGTCAAAGACTCCAAACAGCATCTCTATCTGCCACTGACACTTCAAGTACCATTTGATCAGCCAGATCATATGGCCCAAGTGGTAGAGCCACTTGCACTACAGCCTGAACCTGTTACGGAGTCTTCTTTTGTTCTGGGTCCCACTCAAAACTAGCAGCTTTTCGAGTCACTTGATAAATAGGCCAGAGTAGCACACCCAAATTAGGGATATATTGCCTCCAAAATCCAAAGAGGCCCACCAGGCATTGCACCTCCTTTTTAGTTGTGGGAGGGGGCAGATGCAATAGTTTATCTTTCACTTTAGAAGGAATATCTCAACATGCCCCACACCACTGGACCCCTAGAAATTTCACTGAGGTGAAAGGCACCTGAGTTTTTGTCAGGTTAATTTCCCACTCTCTAACACGCAAATGTTTTACTAGTAAGTCCAAAGTTATTTGGCACTTCTTCCTTACTAGGTCCAACCAGCATAATGTCATCAATGTGAATGGACCAGTGTGACATCTTGTGGAAGGGAAAGGTGATCAAGGTCCCTGTGGACTAAATTATGACATAGAGCTGGAGAGTTGACATATCTCTTAGGTAGGACAGTGACGGTGTATTGCTGGCCTTGCCAGCTGAAGGTAAACTGCTTCTGGTGGTCCTTCAAAACCAGAATTGAGAAAAAGGCATTAGCCAGATTAATAGTTGCATACCAGGAGATGTCTTAATCTGCTCAAGTAATGAAACCACATCTGGAACAGCAGCTGCAATTGGAGTCACTAGCTGGTTAAGTTTTCAATAATCCACTGTCAAGATATATCTGTGTTTTGCACAGACTAAATAGGTAAGTTGAATGGTGATGTGGTGGGAATCACCACTCCTGCAAACTTCAAGTCCCTGATGGTGGCAGTAATCTCTGCAATCCCTCCAGGAATGCAGTATTGCTTTGATTTACTATTTTTCTAGGTAGGGGCTTCCACCTGGCTTTCTTTCAAGGCTGTAGTGGCAACTTTGAGGTCATTTATGCAGCACTTGAGCTTTGACTCTGAAGCTCTGAGCTCATCTCTTTCTTTCACCACTTTATATAGTGAAAGTAGGACCAATCAATCAGCTTCCTTATACTTCTCAGTCGGACAAAATTGTATAAAAATATCAAACATGTGATCTCCCAGAGCTTCACCTCTCACCAATACTTGATCTATTGATGATGATATTTTGCATATTTCTTTTGCCACCTCACCCCATGGATTATCAGTGTTCTTTTTACTACTGGAAGCAGAGTCATCAACATCTTTAAGATTAACCAGACTTGAGAACCAATTTAAAAAACTGATCCTTACAATTTTGGTTCTCTATAACCACTAGCAGTAATGTCTTAGGCTGTGTTCTCTAGAGAAGCAAAACTAGTTAAGCATATATATATATAGAGAGAGAGAGAGAGAGATTTATCTCAAGGAAATGGCTCACACAGTTATAGAGGCTGGTAAGTCCCAAGTCTGTGGGTCAGGTATCAGTCTGGAGGCTTTTCCTGACTCATGTAGCTGTAGGGGCTGAAGAACTCAAGATCAGCAGATCAGATGGCAGGCTGCTGGCTCACAGGCTGTGGAGGCTGATGAATCCAAGATCAGCAGGTAAGACAGAAGGCTGCTTGCTCACAGGCTGTGGAGGCTGATGAATCCAAGATCAGCAGGTAAGACAGCAGGCTGCTTGCTTGCAGGCTGCAGAGACTGATGAATCCCAAGATCAGCAGGCAATGCGGCAGTCCACTGGCTCAAGTCCGAAGAACCAGAGGTCAGATGATGATGAGCCGGACGCAGGATCCAGAGTGAGCAAAAGCCAGTGAGCTTTGCCAGAACATCGATATATATTGGAAGCAGGCCACACCCCAGAGGAAATTCCCCTTACAACTGATTGGCTGATCACATCAGATCACATCATGGAGGTGATTACATTATTTCACAAAATGGAAGATAAGTACATCATTACATAACTGCCAGATTACTTCATTACATAACTACCAAACTACCTTACATAACTGCCAGACCATTGAGAATGATGGCCAGCCAAGTTGACACTCAACCTTAAACATCACAAACCCCAAACTAAAGTGAACTGAGGCGTATTTGCTAAACCCCCTAATTAGCCCCAAATGTTTATTTCTTTATAAAGCTAAAATACAACTAAAATATTTTTAAACATCCATGAAAGCAATGCATGTTACAATCTTGCTTACCCTAAAACTATAACTAGAAAAATGGTATCATGGTTAGAATGCCTCCTCCCTAGCTATCTACTTTAAAAAAAGCCCTTTAACAGGGGGATTTGATTGTTCTCTGAGCAGACAAAAGATAACCCTGCAAAGTCAAGGGCAGTTTCTCATTGCCATAATTCGATGGCCATACTCTCCTCAATCCTTTGGGAATGGTTTCATTTCAACTGTCATATTCATCTGTTCAACCCTTGCTCATGTGTGCAAACTACTTCAGAGGTTCTCCCAAAAATACTTCTGAAAGACAGCCTTTTGTCCTGCTTTTCCATGAAACCAGCAATATTCTTGAACATTAGAGCTCCATTTCAGACATATTGGAACAGCTTTTGAATTGAGAGTGCCTGTATCAAACCCTGTGAATGGACTAGCCCTGAGCACTCTCTGTCTACATATACAGACGTAATCTTTTCTATCATTAAAGCAAGAGCACCATACTTTCCAGGGTGTCACAAGCCTCGGTGTACAGACCTAAGGAGTGACAGAGCAAGGCTTAGAGAAGTGGAGGAAACATGGAGGCTGACTCCAAAAGTGCAGGACATGTAAGGAAAGTTACTGGGTGTGGGCTGTATTTGATCGGCTTGTTGATTCCAGTCATTACTACGTCTGTCTTCCAAGTCTCTGAATCTGAGAATGTGCTAACTACAGCATGGAGTCACTTACCTTGAGAATGATTTTGGATTGTTTCGGCCACCTGTAATTCACATAGACACCAAAGGCCACGGGAATGGTCAGGCATACAAGAGAAATTCCTGAAGAAAAGAAAAATCCATCAGACAGTATCCCCTCTCTCCTTGACTTCTCAGTCCTCCTCAACAATTTCTATTTCAATTAAATAAAAGCTTTAATTGAAGCTGCATGTTATTTTGGAATCCACCTCCAGTAATAAAAAAAATCTTTGGAAGACAGTCTTTGAAGTTTATGTGTCACTAATGGAATGCCGCCAGGCCCATCATTTTTCTCTCACATGGAATTTTAAATACAAATGGAGACATAAAGATTAGAAAACAGGAGCACCGTTTGAAGTCCATGGAATTGTTTGGTCACTATGTATTCCCTTAGGGATTTAGGACAGGACGTGGAACCAGGGATATCATTGCTGATGTCAGATGGATCTTGGCTGGAAGTAGAAAATACCAGAAAAATGTTTACCTGTGTTTTATTGACTATCCAAAGGCATTCAACTGTGTGGATCATAACAAATTATGGATAACACTGCAGAGAATGGCAATTCTGGAACTCTTAATTGTGCTCATGATGAATCTATAAATGGATCAAGAGGCAGTCGTTTGAACAGAACAAGGGGATACTGCATGGTTTAAAGTCAGGAAAGGTATGTGTCAGGGTTGTATGCTTTCATCATACATGCTCAGTCTGTATTCTGAGCAAATAATTTTATGAAGCTGGACTATATGAAGAAGAAGGGGGCATCAGGATTGGAGGAAGACTTATTAACAACCTGTGTTACGCAGCTGAGACAACCTCGCTTGCTGAAAGTGAAGAGGGCTTGAAGAACTTACTGATGAAGATCAAAGACCACAGCCTTCAGTATGGATTACACTTCAACATATAAGAAAACAAAATTCCTCACAACTGGACCAATACTTAACATCATGATAAATGGAGAAAAGATTGAGGTTGTCAAGGATTTCATTTTACTTGGATCCACAATAAACACCCA
>NW_004444232.1:436284-437908 GCF_000243295.1 Trichechus manatus latirostris | reverse complement strand
AAAACAAACTGTTGTGGGGGTTAAAGACTGGACTTTGCAGTCAGATACCCGAGTTAGAATTCCAGTTCGGCACTTACCGGCAGCATGATCTTGGTCAAGTTACTTAACCTCTTTACATCTGAGAATCTATAGAATCACCATGGTAGGATTATTTAGGAAATTAAATTAGATAATACATAAAAATCCCTGCATAAAGGACATACATGATAAATGATAGTTATTATTATTACATTATCATTTCTGTTAGTACTGCATTTCACAAGCCCAGTACAGACCTATGTTCTGATACGGGATGGTGAGATTCTGCTCAAGATTCCAGGACCAGATGTAGAAATAAAGGCAGAGTGGCATCATTCCCAGGGCAGCCACTGTGGAACAGGTGGTCATACTGATGCTGAAAGTAAAATTAAAATGATGCTTAGTAGGCCAAGTTTGAAAATAAGTATATAGTCTTTATCAAAAGCAACTCCTGGGACACAATTTCTTAGAGATTACCTGGGATAAGTTACTTGAGGCCCTCCCCTCTGTTAGTATTCAACAAATTGTGGCAAGAGGACTGTATTCCTGGTCTAGAAAAACTTCCCAACAGTTCTTACCATCCATCGATTAATTAACTTGTATTCATTTGAGAATCTTCTTGCCCTAAACTGACTGCTAGGTGCTAAAATGATTCTTGCCCTAAAGAAGCCTACAACTTCTTGCCCTCTACCTTGCTCCCAATCTTTACGTCTGTCTCAGATCCATTAGACTTATTGTCCTTGTGGATCCTAAATATTCACCAGGAAGAAGTCAACCCATTACCACATGCCATAAGTTTTCAATTGGGTAGATCAAGAACCCCACAGCCACTGATACCCAGACAGGCAAGCTGGACAGAGCTAGGGAAGGAACAGAACCACAGCAAAAGATAATTTATATGGGATGCTGCACTAAATTAAAAGTTCTCTTACAATTCTGATACTGTGTGATTCTATGATTAGAAATAGAAATTGAGAGTCTGCGAAACATCTCATAACATGGATGGATCTGGAGGACATTATGCTGAGTGAAATAAATCAAACACAAAAGGACAAGTATTGCATGATACCACTTTTATAAAAAGTCAAGGATAGGTATACACACAGAAAACAACATTCTTTGATGGTTACCAGGGATGAGAGGGGGAGGGTTGGGGAGATCACTTACTAAATAAAAGACCTGTGTTAATTCTGGTGATGGGAAAGGCAATACACAATATGGAGGAAGTCAGCACCACCTGACCAAGGTAAATGAAGACACTGAGAGGTACACAAAAATAAAGGACAACTACAATAAATGTTTTAACATATACAATTTTGCATCAACCGTAATAACAAGCAAAAAATATGTAAGTGGTTACTTGGGTAGATATGTATGTTACATGGGTGTGGGAAGGTGTATGGGAGTATATGCAAGTGCATATATAGGTATAGTGGTGGGCATTTGTATATACATATTTCTGTTTGCTGCATATATATTCATATATATAATATGGCACATGGGGGTACAGTTATAGATACTTTCTAGATACACCCCAACACCTCGTGGCACTAATTCACTGGGTTTGAAAGCTCAGGACCATAGTCTCATGGCACAACTAGGTCAA
>NW_004444232.1:434112-435792 GCF_000243295.1 Trichechus manatus latirostris | reverse complement strand
CCACTCCCGAGGTCACCTTTCAGCCAAATAATAGACTGGTCTATAAAATAAACAATAACACCCATGAGGAATGTGCTCTTTTAAACAATCAACTATACAAGACTAAACGGTCAACATTTACCCCAAAGCAAAGATGAGACGGCAAGGAGGGGCAGGGAAACTGGATGGATGGAAACGGGCAGACAAAGTGGAAATGGTGACAGTGCTGACACGTTGTAGTAATTGTACCCAATGTCATGGAATAATTTGTGTATGAAACGTTAAATGGGAATCTAATTTCTTTATGAATTTACACGTAAAGCACAATAAACTATTTGGGAAAAAAGGAAATAGGAACTGAAGCAGCACAAAGGGGTATAGTAAAAAGTAAGATTTCTAGGCTTCAAAATAATACTATCACTGACATAAGAACTGGGTCATTTAGCATGACTTTGAAGGGACATGTTAACAGGTCATAGTAGGATTTCCAATGGAGATATCCTAGGAAAGCAAAGGAAAACTAGGACCAGCAGCTGCTGTCAGCACCAGCAATAGAGATGCGGCTGCCTCAGAAAGTGAAATGTGGATGTGTAAGACGAATGAACCGAAGCTAAGCAGTCTGGCCAGTAGCCATGCAGCACAGCTTTACCAGGAAAACAAATGAGAATATCAGAACAGAGTTGTGGTCTTTGTTAAACATAGATGGAATGATTTCTAATGAACAATTGGTTTGTTTATTTTTGTCATTATTGTGATTAATTGCCTCTAAGTAAAAAAGACTAACAAATTTTAAGTGCCACAGATCTTAAGGATTTGCATGCATGTAATGGAGCACTTGGAGACCTGGTGGCGAAGTGGTTAAGAGCTTGGCTGCTAACCGAAAGGTTGACAGTTTAACTCCACCAGCCACTCCTTGGAAACCCTAAGGGGCAGTGAGTCGAAATCAACTTGAGAGCAACAGGTTTTTTTTTTTGGTTGGTGGCACAGTGGCTAAGAGTTTGGATGCTAACCAAAAGGTCAGTAGTTCGAATCCACTAGCCGCTCCTTGGGAACACTATGGGGCAGTTCTACTCTGTCCTATTGGGTTGCTATGAGTTGGAATCAACTCAACGGCAATGGGTTTGGTTTGGTTTTTGGTAATGTCTGGGGGGATAGGGACATTGGTGGTTCAATGGTAGAGTTCTCGCCTTCCATTAGGGAAACTCAGTTGAGTCCCAGCCAATACACCTCATGTGCAGCCACCACCCATCTGTCAGTGGGGGCTTTCATGTTGCTATGATGCTAAACAAGTTTCAGTGGAGCTTCCAGACTAAGATAGACTAGAAAGAAAGGTCTGGCAATCTACTTCAAAAAAGTCAGCCAATGAAAACCCTATGGATCACAATATTCCAATTTGCAGCCCATCATGGAGATGGCAAAGGACCAGGCAGCATTTAACTCCTTTGTGCATGGGGTCGCCACGAGTCAGAGACAGCTACCAACAACAACAAATATGTAGAGAAAAAACTTTTTCAGCTTAGCACCTTCAAATACTGTGTATCTTGATTATTGTACTTTTTATTCCAAAAAACCAAACCGTCGAGTCGATTCCAATTCATAGCAATCTCATAGAACAGAGTAGAACTGCCCCATGGGGTTTCCAAGGCTTTAATCTTTACAGAAGCAGACTGCCACATCTTTCTCCCATGGAGGTGCTGGTGG
>NW_004444232.1:431156-432281 GCF_000243295.1 Trichechus manatus latirostris | reverse complement strand
ACATTTGTGCTCTTTCTAGTATTTTGCGATTATAATACAGCATAATTAAAAGAAAACAAAGGAAGGTAAAGAAAAGTATGTATAGATGTTATCATTTCTCTAATTTATATTTTTGTCTCTTCTCATCCTCCCACTCCATATATATGCTTATTGTTTTTTTAATAGAAAGATAAACTATAAAGTAATGAAAAAGGGTTACTTATTGGTCCTTACAACTGGACCAATAAGCCACATCATGATAAATGTGGAAAATATTGAAGTTGTCAAGGATTTCATTTTATTTGGATCCACAATCAATGTTCATGGAAGCAGCGGTCAAGAAATCAAACAATGTATTGCACTGGGCAAATCTGCTGCACAAGACCTCTTTAAAGTATTAAAAAGCAAAGATGTCACCTTGAGGACTAAAGTGCACCAAGACCCAAGCTATGGTATTTTCAATCACCTCATATGCACACAGAAGTTGGACAATGAATGAAGAAGACCAGAGAAAAATTGATGCCTTTGAATTATGGTGTTGGCAAAGAATATCTAATTAACCATGGACTGCCAGAAGAACAAACAAATCTGTCTGGGAAGAAGTGTAACTAGAATGCTCGTTAGAAGTGAGGATGACGAGACTTCATCTCACGTACTTTGGACATGTTATCAGGAGGGACCAGTCCCTGGAGAAGGGCATTATGCTTGGTAAAGTAGAAGGTCAGGGAAAAACAGGAAGACCCTCGACAAGATGGATTGACATAGTGGCTGCAACAATGGACTCAAACATAACAATGATTGTCATTATGAGTTGGAACTGACTCAACAGCAGCTAACAACAACATAGGAGAAGGGAGGGTGAGGGTGGAAAGAGCAGGGTAGGGGCTGGACTTCTCTGAGCATACTTTGTGGATGTGATTTTGAAACCATGTAAATGTTTTATTTGATTTTAAAACAAAATTAATCAAAATGAATTTTTTAAATTACTATGTAGAAAAATAAAAGTAAACGAGTAAAGCTAACAGTATATTGAGTCGGTAACTTAGCCACACAGAGAAGAATTGTTGCAATTGACTTTAAAATACAGTAATTAATTGTACACTTCTAGTGGTATATATCTTAATGACAAAAAGAACTCAATAAAAT
>NW_004444232.1:429078-429948 GCF_000243295.1 Trichechus manatus latirostris | reverse complement strand
CAAAGCAATCCACAAGGTCAGCCTGGATTCAAGGAGTGGGCAAATAGGCCCCACCTCTGGATGGGAAGAGCACCCTTATCTCCTTGCAAAGAAAATACATAACAGGATGGGAGAAATTTGTGGTCATATTTTGTAATCTATGATAGATCCATACTGAAATATTTACAGATTAAATAATACCTGGAATTAGCCTTAAAATAATCCATTGAAAAAGTGGTGAGTAGAGATGAAACAAGATGAGCCATATGTTGATAACTGTTGAAGCTGGGGGAAGTATACAAATACACTTTTGCATATATTTGAAATTTTCAGCAATAAAAAATAAACAGATAAATATTTCTTCCATCTTTGTAGGGTACTATATAGCATTGCTGCCGATCTGAGTAGTTTAGGTTTTCTCTATCAAATTTTACCTTGAAGGGTCTTGTCCTTAACGCAGTTTTACCCGTACACTGGGTAAGGGATATCTAAATCTTTTCCTCTCCAACCCCCTGTGGCCTTGGGCTTTTCCTTCCTCGACAATTTGATCCTTCCTCTTTAATGCTCCCATTGACCTCTGGACACAGTTTTATTGGCATTACCTCAGGTATTGCACTCTAACCTACGCAAATGTTTGTTTACTTGTCAGTCTGTTTCAGATTGTGAGCAACTTGGGGTCAGAGGCATTGCATTATTGAGCTCCCCATCTCTAGGACCTAGCACAGTCTCATGCTGTGGAGCATTGTAGGAATTCATTAAATACTTATTGAATAACTGCATGAATCAAAGAATGAACAAATGTGTCAATACACTGGTGTTATGTAAACATTCTTCCTGCGTTCCTGATATTTCACGTATCTGCAGGTTCATGAAATATCATGTTGCCATAGA
>NW_004444232.1:418387-428931 GCF_000243295.1 Trichechus manatus latirostris | reverse complement strand
TCCATAGAGTTTTCATTAACTAATTTTCAGAAGCATATCACCAGGCCTTTCTTCTTAGTCTGCCTTAGTCTGAAGCTCTGCTGAAACCTGTCCACCACAGGGGACCCTGCTGGTATTTGAAATACCAGTGGCATAGCTTCCAGCATCATAGCAACACACAAGCCACCACAGTATGACAAACTGAAAAACAAGCCGTGGAAGCAAATGGTAGGCGCTCCTAATAGCCGTCCAGAAGAATAAAAACTTTTCTATGAAAATATAATTAAAATCCTGCTCTTCCTAGAACAAATGTGAGTAAATTTTAAGAAGTAAATGTTTACATGACTGGTGCCCCTTTCAGAAATGCAAACTTAGATAATTTACGAGTGTTTGTATACATCCCTTTTTCTTTCTTTCTTTTTAAGCCATGTAATGCTTGCTTGCTCAATGAACAGGGTTTTCTTTGTTTTCCTTCCTTCCTTCCTTCCTTTCTTTCATCCTTTCAAAGGAATCATACAATACACCTTACTCTGTAACCTAGTTGTTTTTTTTCTTTCCTACTTAATATATCATAGACATGCTTTCAGGTCAATACACATAGTTTAAGAATACATTCTTTTAAAGAACTAATCTGAATGTCATAATTTATTCAGCCTTTTCATTGATGATGGATAAATTGTTTTTAGTTTTTTGCCATTATAAACAGTTTTATAATAAACATCTTTATATATATTTCACTTCAAATGATGCTTTTTATTTCTATAGACTAGATTCACCAAGGTGAGATTACTATGATAAAAGTCTGTGTTTATTATTTTAATAGATCCTGCCAGATTACTTTCCAAAATGATAGCTGCATTTCACTGTCTTGTCAGCACTGGATGTGATCAATCCCTTTTAATTCTTGTCAGAATGCTGAAAAATGCACCTCACTGTCATTTTGTTATATTCCTGACTAAGAGGCTGCACGTATTTTCATGTTTACTAACCTTTGGTATAACCTCTTCTCTAAGCAGCCTTGGTTTTCTGACTTTTTCTTCTAAATTTGTAGAAGCTCTTTTTAAATTAGAGTAAATAGCATCAGGTGTAATGCAAATATTTTTGCCAAGTTGGTTGTGTATCTTTGACTTTGCTTATGACTCTTACCATAACAAAATAATTAACATTTAGATAGGCAAATCTGTTAAACCTTTTCTTAATGGCTTTTGAGGTTCTCATCTTATTAAGGATCTCCCTTCACCCCGAGGGTATTAAAATATTGCCCCCCATTTTTTACATTTTTATGGTTGAATATTTTACATTTATATTTTCAACTCTTCTAAAAGTTATATGGTGTAAGATATGAGACTAATTTATTTTCTTCTATTTTGACAGGCAACTGTGTCAATACCATTTACTAAATAAACCTTCATTTTCCACTAAACTCAAGTGCCAACTTTATCATATATTAGATTCCCAATGTATTCAAAATGTTTTTGGGAAACTCTATTTTATCCTATTGATCAATAACTTTTTTTATTCCTAAGCAAATACTTGACTGTTTTAATTACAGTGTTTTCACAGTTAACTTTTATATATGATAGGGCAAAGCTTCCACATAAATTTTCCTTTTCAAACTTTTCTTAACATTTCTTGCACTATTTTTTAATTTTATATGATGCTTAAAATTATTTTTTTCCTATTAAGAATGTTTACTTGGAGCACAGACTTCTGCCTTGTTAGAAGACAAATTAAAAGAAGAAACTCAGTTTGCCAGAGCTCTCAAACCTCTGTACCCATAAAGCAGGTGTCTGGGTAGCTTCTACAAATTCTTAGCCTAGGAAAGTGCTTCATGTCTTGGCTCTTCATATTACCAGGTCCTGAAAGGAATTCCATATTTCATCGCTGTGATCTTGAATTTCAGGAGAACTAGCATCACATTTACTCTTTGCAAGGCTTTAGCTCAAACAAGCAGAAAGGTAAGATTCATGATTGGGGGAAGCAAAGTATGAGATTTATATCAGACTGATTCTATATTCTTGACTAGAGAGGTTACTGCTTCCACCTTTTATACAATTGTTCAAGTCTGTGACGCTCACAGTAATCGTCAAGGACTGCGATAGACCATCCTGGTGCTCTGCCAACTGTTATAAATACCAACGAAGCTGAAAAAGCCCACAGTGAACTTGTATGAATGCAATAGGAAATCACACCTTTCATTTTCCTGCCCTGAAATTCCCACGTAGCATAAACAGAGGATGTTGCTAACTGGGTCTCTTGGCTGTTCAAATATAGAAAATTGTTGGCAAAATCTGACTTCAACATAACAAGATTCCACTTGTACTAAGAAGAATGGCATCATCATCCCCAAACTATCATAGGGAATAATGAGACAGATTTAGCAAGTCTGAACAAGTAAATAAATCCTGAGCCTCCCTTAAAACAGGGAAATAACATATAAATGCATTATATTAAAGTGTAGTGTCAATAAGCATAACATTTTACAATTGGAATTTAAATTATTCAAATGTTGTTTTAATTCCAAACCCAACAAAATGAGGAAATTTGACACTAAAAAATATGAAAATAGAAACTTGCTTCCCTATTGAAAGAAATAAAAAATGATCTGATTAGCCAGATGAACATGGATTATGTTATGATATCAGGCCAACGGACTTTACCTTAGAAAAGAGTTCAAGGCCATGTTTTCCATCCCCAAATGTAAATGGTATCCTTGTCTGCTACCTCCCGATAATAATAACTAGCATTTATTGAGCACTATGTGCCAGGTTTTGTGTCTCATGATTTTAGATGTATGTTCTCTTTTAATCTACAGAACCTATGTGTAGGTATTATTATCTCCATTTTAAAGATGAGAAGAATAAGGTTCAGAGAGTTATAGAAACTTACACGAAGTCACATAATGGGTAAGTGGAGAAAACTAGATTCAATCACAAAGTTCTGTTTCTAAAGCCTCAAGCACAGATGGGCTTTAGGCCTCCACCAGGCCGTGTCAGACAGGCCTGAACAGCCTGAAGTCCTATTCCCAGGGTTTGTGCTAAAGGGCCAAGAATGTCTTTAGAGGACAAAGTTGACGGCTGAACCCCACAGGCTCCATCAACACCAGTGGTCAGAATCTTTTCCCTGAGGCTGAGGACACGAACACATGATCAGGGAAGAATGAACTCTATACATCAAAAGTTGTCGAACTGAAGACAGTGGACCCTGTCCTGAGTTGCACCAATAAACTTTTTAAACCTCTTGAGTAGTTTTTGCAATACACACAACAGCCAGTTGAAAACTTAACTCCCCTTTCCCAGACGATCAGAAACTCTCATTCAGTCATTCACTCAATGGTTATTGAGTGTCTACCTCCACCAGGCACTGAGCACACAAAGATGAGCAAACCCTTGAAGAGCTTAAGCCCTATTAGGTGAGATGAATAAGTAGGCCAGCTATCACAATGCCTTCTAAGAGATAATAAAATTGAGTTCCACTTTTGGTGCCATGGAGAGAGAAAGAAAAGGCAACTCTGTCAAATAGTTTCAGGAGAAATGTTAAACTACAGCAGGGGGAAAGGAATGGTTGGACTTTATAATTTGCTTTTCTTTTCCTGTAAAGCCAGTTGCCGTTGAGTAAACTCCAACTCCTGGCAACCCCATATATGTCAGAGTAGAATTGTTTTTCATAGGGTTTTCAATGGCTGACTTTTCAGAAGTAGATCACCACGTCTTTCTTCTAAGGCAGCTCTGGATGTATTGGAACCACCAACATTTTGGTGAGCAGCTGAAGATGTTAACCGTTTGTACCACCAGGGACTCGTCTATTCCTGTGGTCACATAATATTTAAAACTTAAAAGGACCTCAGAGAGTTCTATCCATTGATTTACAAATGAGGAAACTGAATTTCAGAGAGGTAAATTAAACTGCTCAAAGGCTCACAGCTCCTTAAGCAGAGACTAAACCATAGATTCTTGACTCAGTGCTCTTTTTCCTATCCCATATAATAATAATAGCTCATGTAGCATTTCGTGCCAGGTGCGTTTTTCAGCACTTTACATATATTAATTCATCACTCAATCCTTACAACAACCCCATGAGGTAGGTGTTTTCCTCCTAATTTTAAAAGTGAGGAAACTGAGACATGGAAAGTTTATGTAAACTGCCAAGATAGCTCAGCCAGTAAGTGCTCCAGATTTGTGTACTTAACTATGACACTGTCCTGCCAGATGATTCCTACCCCCAAAGGTAAGAATTCGATCCATCTCTACTACGGTATATTGTAAAAATGTCCCCAATTCTTCACATTTCCCTTATCCATGTCCTCTGCAATGCAACTTTGCAGTTCATCCCATCAAGAGGCAGAGTCTGTTTCTCAACTCCTTGAATCTGGGCTGACCTTGAGATTTACATTGGCCAGTGGAATGTGGTAGAAACGACGGAGAACTGGTTTCAAGCCCAGGCCTAAAGAGACCTTGCATGCTTTTCCTTTCTCAGAACACTGCCACCGCCATGTAATTAGACCCAGGATAACTTGCCAAAGAGTGAAAGATCACGTGGAGGAGAGCCCAGTTGTCTCATCCGAAGCCATCCAAGACCAGCCTACCTTAGCCAATCCTCAGACACGTGAGAGAGCCCAGCCAGACCAACCGAGCTCAGCCCAAGGACAGGATAATTTTTAAGTCTCTTCATATATATTGGCCAATTGCTTCCTTGAGTGGTTATAATGAAGGGTAATGTTGTGACTAGAGGGGATAGAATAAGGCCAGGTGGCATATCAGGCTGTGGAAACAACATGGGCCAAAAGAATTGGAAAAGTAGAGGATATGTTTGCAGAATGCATAGGCCATTTTGACTGTAGGCCAGAAATACTTAAGGAGCTAATGGGAAATAAACCTGGAGAAGTGAATGAGACTAGGCTTAGAAGTTTCTACCCAATTTAGTAGGTGTTGAGAAGGCTTTATATGTATATTATGTTCATTTTCTCCTCACAATACCATGAGGGAAATATTCTCATTTTTAGGAAACAGGCCTAAGGTCAATATTCAAACATAGGCACTCTGCCCCCAGAGTTGCCATGTCCATGTACTACAAAATCATGATGGAGAGAACAAAGGTGGAGAGAATGGTTGTGAAGGCACTGCCATTGGCCAAGAAGGGAATGGTGAGGGCCTGGCCTGAGGTAACGTGGTTAAAAGTGCTTGGCTACTAATGGAAAGGTCGGCAGTTCAAAACCACCAGCTGCTCTTCAGGAGAAAGATGTGGCAGTCTGCTTTTGTAAAGATTACAGCCTTGGAAACCCTATGGGGCAGTTCTAATCTGTCCTATTGGGATGCTATGAGTCAGAATCAACCTAATGGCAATGGATTTGGTTTGGTTTTTGAGTTGATGTAATGGCAGTGGAGATAGAAAGAATATCTGTGAGTGGTATAGCAAGAGGCTGGGCTACAGGGCTTGGCAGTTGATTGAATGAACGAGGTGAGGAAATCATGTGAGGCATAGGGGTGCTAAGATGATGAGCCCAGGTAACAAGGAGAATGATTGGTGTCATTATCGGATACTCAAAATACAGAAACTGGCTCAAACATGTTGGTTCTGAAATGGCTGTTTGGGGTGACCCCATGGAGAACTGCAAGCCGCCTGCTTGAAGCATGGACTTAAGGCATAGGAAACATGTTTGGTGTTTCTCTGCAGAAAGCTAAACCTCAATTACTTCTTTTATCAAATGAAGACTTTGTACTAATGCTCTTGAGTTTTATCCAGTATTCAAAATAAAAAGGACTCTTATCAATAACTATGTACTGAGTTTTGCTTAAAAATGATTGTTGTTGATAATCAATTGGGAAGACATGTAATGAACTTGGATATTGTTTCACTCAAAGGTACTAAATTTCTCCCATATTACAGAAAACTAGATTTTTATTACTCATGTATCTATAAGCTTTTGAAAATCTAGTATTTATTTCCCATTTTAAAATTTCAACTTTTTTTGTTTTGTTTTGTGGGTGTATATATAATATAGCTATACATATATAAATATGTATATATATATGTATGTATATGGAATAGGTCATTTTAATCCCATTTTATAACATTTTACAAATGAAGAAATGAGGCTTAGCTGGGTTAAATAATTTAACCAAAGTTGAAGCTAATCAAGGACAGAGTTAACAAAGGGAGATAAAATGAGCTTTATCTTGTATAGACTTCCTATTCATTGGTGTTTTTATTACAATGTTGGCTAATAAGAGATAAAAATAATAAAATGTTATTTTTCCTAGAACAGAAGTGTTTGAGAACACTGTTTAAAGATTTATGGTCCTACTCAGAACAGAAGATCTAGTTTTGTTGTTAAGTGGCATGGAAGGAAGAGCCTAAATTGTAGACTGATATAAAACAGATGTGAATTCAAATCTGAGTTCTGCCATAATGGTTTGTAGCATTTGGCAAGCTACTTAACCAATCTGAGTCACAATTTTTTCAGTTGTAAAATTTCAAATAATAAAAGGTCACTTACATTATTATTATGAGAGCCAAGAAAGAGAATATACATGTGAAAACATCTATCAAGGTACTTAATAAATATTAGTTTCCTTCCTTCTTTCCAAAAACTTTCTCATCCTGGAATCTATCACTGATATATCAACTTTGCGTAAAAAATATTTATCATTTTCCAATTATTATGTTAATGATAAACTTTACTGAATTCGAATTAGCAATGCATACATAATATTAGTGGCTTAGTAGCAAGATACAAAACTCATTAAAGGATCTCTAATGAGTGGGTAATTAAAGACTTTTTTTATGGAAGTCAATTATTAGTCCACATCGTATGAACCCATGCAAAATTTAAGGGTAAAATATAGTCCATATGCTAAATATTCAGGATATACGGGAAACTGGAAAACTCTACCTGCTGACTCTCACGTCAGCTCCCAGTACAGTCATCACCTCTGATTCATTTGTTCATTGTACAATAAATCTTGACTAAATGACACCAAACATTGAACAGATTTAAATTTATATGTGGTTCTTTCCCTGGGCAGGAGGTAAAGCTGTTTGTTTGTAAGTAAACAAGGAATCTGGAAAGACCACTTTCATTTTACCCCTTTCATTTCCAACGGAGACCCCTCTGTTCTTTCCTAAATGCTTTCTCTTTTTTCCCCATCAAAACATATACTCCAAAAAATATGTGATTTACTTCATCTTCATGAAGGTGTAAATAAATGCTAGAACTTAAAGTCTTCCAAAAGCCCATTGCCTTTGAATAGATTCCGACTCATAGCAACCGTAAAGGACAGAGTAGAACTGCCCCACAGGGATTCCAAGGAGTGGCTGGTGGATTTGAATTATTGACCTTTTGGTTAGCAGCCAAACTTTTAACCACTGCACCACCAGGACTCTGAGTAATGTCTTCCAGTGGTATTTATTTATACCATAACTGGTAATAAGATCATTGACTGAAAGGAAAGGAATGAGCTTCTAGAAGTGAATTTTAAGCATCTGAAAAGCAGTAAGAAAGAACATTTTTAGTCATGGGAGCCTTCATGTTGCTCCCCAAATCAAACAGGCAACCATCACCATCAGCACTTAGAGCAGATGCCTCTAAAACTCCCCTTCCCAGCCCCCAGCACCACCCCCCATGCTTATTTCATAAAGCAAGTGCCCAGACAATGCTTGCTGATTAGAATTAGCAGGGGCCTCATTCTGGTTATGCCAACACCACCACCACAACTGTTTCCAAACCACTATCCTTAGCTTCTTGGAGTTCTCAATCTATATCCTGAGGAATTGTGAAGCCATGACTATTGCTAAAGATGCCAGTGAAGGTAATGATGAGTTCATGCTTAGGAAGGGCAACTGGGTGAAATGGAAGCGTGCCTCCACTATCACATATACACCAAAGCCCACTAATCAGAAAGCTTATTGCCCATAAAGCAGAAAATAATCACAGCAAAGCACATTTTGAGCTCAGAAAGGAAAGTCCTTCCATGGCTGAACAAGTCTCTATAAAATGCTGCCCACTGGAAATTCTACCATAAGGTTTGAAGGGTTTTTAACACAAAAGTGGGGATTACCATTGGTTGACTCAGTTATCCCCCTAGAGAAGTGAAATTGGGAGTAAACTGCTGAGCCTTCCTAGTGTAACTTACCTGAGATCCATATCTCCATCCACCCAGAAGGAGAAAATGTTAGAGATGGTTCCCCCTGGGCAGCATCCCATGATGAGAACAGCAGTAGCTTGGACTGGCTTCAGAGAGAAGCTGATGGCCAGGAGATAGGCCGTAAGAGGCATGAGCCCAAACTGGCACAGCAGTCCCACAGCGATGCCCCAGGGTCTCCTGATGTGCAACCATAGCTTCCTGATATCCACAGAGCATCCCAAAGAGAACATGATCAGGCCCATCATCACAGCTGACGCCACCGTGAAAACAAGTTTTAAGTTCCCATATAACTCCAGCCCCACTTGCAACTTCTCCTCTGAAATATTGGCAGGGCAGGCTGCGCTGCTGGAACAATTTGCTCTCATCTCCTCACCTCCTTAAGGCAGCATCACAAATGAACTTCTGCAACTGAAGGCTGGGCGGGTCTATCCTGCCACGTTTTGTAATAATGCAACAAAGTCACACGTGGAGAATCATTCCAATAGCTATTGGCCAGCCGGGTAAGTCATTCCTAATCTGATCAATTTATTCACGAGTGGCATTATGAAAATAATTATCATGGGTATGAAACATAATAAACTGTGGTAAGGCTTTCCACTTCTGTTCTTACTCACCACTGAATATTCAAGTGAAATGAGACAAACAAATTGGTGGAGTGGAGTGACTGGACTATGTCGTCAGCATCACATTGTGTTCCAGGAAAAAGAGATTGGATGCCAAGACATCGTTCCTCTGAATTCAGTAGGGATTTCAAAGATCCAGGATGCAGTGCTTTGTAGACAGAAAGGCTAACTCCGGAAAAAACAGAGGAGGCTAAGCTAGAGTCACAACTCGCAGCATTAGCAAAGCATTTCTGTTGGAAATATTAAAACAAAAGGAAGCCAGTTAAGGAAATGTCAGGAGGGACTAAAGCAATTTCAAGAGAGCTTTGGAATTAGTCTCACAGTTATTCTTCTTTCTATTTCTATTAGAATTTGTGTCTAAAGCCAATAATTAAACACCTGCAAGAATAATATGGTATTAAGCACATGATTATGTCTCATGAAACATGTGGAAACTCATTTCTGTATCCAAAATAATTCAAAGGAACTGTCACTTTCTTTTGGAGACTAGAGTCTTCTTTGAGATGCCCCACCCCTGGGCCTCCTGGTGAAGGCTGGAAATCTCTCAAGAAAATGGAGTCTGGAGACAACATCTGAGGTCAGCCTCTAACCACAATGCCCCCAGGGACCCTGATGCAACATAACCAGACAAGGAAAATGTTGTTCCATGAAACTAAACCTCCAAATAAGAAAGGGCCACACCCTTTCCCACAGGGTTGGTAACAAGGCACACTTTATAAATGCCTCTACCTGCCTTAAGAGAGATACTAGGTAGGCATTGTTTACTTTTGGATTAGCTAATTATTTTCCATGACAAAATACTCTGGGTGTGTTTAATGTATAAATCTTCAAATTGGATACAAACGTAGAATAAAATCCAACTATTTGAAGAAAGAATAAACTGCCTTAAGCAAATACACCCTAAAGACTGTTACGATGTAGAACCTTGCTGGAGGTCATTACAGGTCAACAAAAGCTTCTGCTGCCACCAACTCTTGTCTTACGCTTGAGAACAACAAAACAGTATTTGCAACAAGCTTGGCAGCGCTGTCAGAAGACGTCCCAAGAATATCTGTATTGCATTTACAGTAAGGCCAAGCAGAGAATGGACGCTTACAAATGGGTTCGGTCTCTGGAAAGATAGGTGCTCCCAGTCTAAGTACTGCAGAGGTGTGAATAGGGCTGTGGAGGAATGGAAGAGGAAGAGAACTAACGTTTTCTGAGCACCTACTAGGTAACAGGGGCATGAGAGGTGATTTATACATATGCGGCTGTATCTGAGGAAAAAGAACTTTGTTTTTTTTCTCTTAGGAGGAGGTGTCAGATGCTTCTCTGTCTGTATAAAGTCAAAAAGTCCGGTGAGAGTTGGCGTATGTTTTGTTGCGTATATTTTCATCACTGTAATAAATAAATAAATAAATAAAAGTCTAGTGAAGTACACCTTTTGTGTTCCAGGAACTCACTTGAATGGCCCTTCAAATTATGCAAAATTTAAGTTCAGTAAACACCTCCATCCCTAATAAAGGGCAGTGTAATAGAAAATTTTGTGAGTTGATAGCTGGGGAAGAGGAGGCTAAATTTGCATAGTAGTTTAAAAGGAAAATAAATAAATAATTTTAAAAAGGTAATTGTTAAGAATGGAAGGGGTAGTCTACTTATTCAAACATGGCAAAAGGTAAAAACCCTAACCCTATGTTAAAAATCTATTCTTGAGATGGTCTCTAATTTTAGGTGAGATATACTCAAGGTCATACTTTGCGGACTTGTTTTAATTTTCGTCAGCTGTAACTTGAACTTCATATGAGCAATTGATGGTCTA
>NW_004444232.1:416628-417865 GCF_000243295.1 Trichechus manatus latirostris | reverse complement strand
ATCAACAACCTATGGTACTGTAAGAGGAAGTCCAAGCTGCACTGAAAGCGCTGGAGAAAAACAAGGCTCCAGGAATAATGGAATTATCAATTGAGATGTTTCAACAAGTTGATGCAACACTAGAAGCGCTTACTCGTCTACGCCCAGAAATTTGGAAGACAGCTGCCTCGCCAACTGACTGTAAGAGATCTATATGCATGCCTGTGATGGTTAATGTTATGTGTCAGCTTGGCTAGGCCTATTCTCAGTGATTTGGCAGACACTGGACTGATGGATCTTCCATAATGTAACATAATGTAATCACCTCCATGATGAGATCTGATATACTGTAATCACATCCATGATGAGATTTGATATAATGTAATCGCTTCCATGAGGAGATCTGCTATAAGCAGCCAATCAGTTGAAAAGGGAGTTTCCGTGGGGGTGTGGCCTGCCTCCAGTATATAAATGGATGTTCCAGCAAGGCTCACTCTCCTTCTGGATCCTGCATCCCACTCACCATCATCTGACCTCTGGTTCTAGGGACATGAGCCAGCAGCCTGCTGCCTGACCTACCGATTTTAGGTTTGTTAGTCTCTGGAATCATGTGAGTCAGAAGAAGCCTCCAGCCTGACACTTGACCCATAGATTTGGGCCTTGCCAGCCTCCACAACTGCTTGAGCCATTTGCTTGAATTAAATCTCTCTATATATATTTATGAGTCAGAAACGGTGTTTTTTTGTTTGTTTTGTTCTTTTTTTTAATTTATGGAGCCCTGGTGAGAGAGGTTAAGTGTTTAGTTGCTAACTAAAAGGTCAGCAGTTCAAATCCACCAGCCACTCCTTGGAAACCTTATGGTGCAGTTCTACTCTGTCCTATAGGGTCTCCATGAGTCGGAATCCACTCTACCACAATTGGTTTGGTTTTTTTTTGTTTTTGTTTTTTAATTTTATATATATATATGTTTCACTCGCTTTGCTCCTCTAGAGAACCCAGCCTAAGACAGTGCCCCTCCAAAGAAAGATGATCCAATGGAATGAGGAAATTATCGAACAATATCATTAATATCACATGCAAGGACAATTATGCTGAAGACAATTCCAAACAGTTGCAGCAGTGCATTGATACAGAACTGCCAGAAATTCAAGGCAAATTCAGGAGAGGATGTGGAAAAAGGGATATCATTGCTGATGTCAGATGGATCTTGGCTAGATGTGGGGATATATGCCATTTAAACATGGCTGTACTATTGACA
>NW_004444232.1:413762-414780 GCF_000243295.1 Trichechus manatus latirostris | reverse complement strand
ATTTGCTCAGTTTACAGATTGAATAAGTGTGGTGAAAGGATACAACCTTGATGCACACCATTCCTGACTTTAAACCATGCAGTATCCCCTTGTTCTGTTCAAATGACTGTCTCTTAATCTATGTACAGGTTCCTCATGAGCACAATTAAGTGTTCTGGAATTCCCATTCTTCACAACGCTATCCATAATTTGTTACGATCCACACAGTTGAATGCCTTTGGATAGTCGGTAAAACACAGTAAACATCTTTCTAGTATACTCTGCTTTCAGCCAGGACATCAGTAATGATATCCCTGGTTCTCTGTCCTCTTCTGAATCTGGCTTGAATTTCTGGCAGTTTCCTGTCAATATATTGCTGCAGCCCCTTTTGAATGATTTTCAGCAAAATTTTTCCTTGCATGTGACATTAATGATATTGTTAGATAATTTCCAAATTCAGTTGGATCACCTTTCTTGGGAATAGGCATAATTATGGATCTCTTCCAGTCAATTGGCCACAGAGCTGTCTTCTAAATTTCTTGGCATAGACGAGTGAGCACTTCCAGTACAGCATCCGTTGGCTGAAACATCTCAATTGGTATTCTGTCTGTTCCTGGAGGCTTGTTTTTTGCCAATGCCTTCAGCGCAGCTTGGACTTCTTCCTTCAGTACCATTGGTTCCTGATCGTGTGCTGCCTCCTGAAATGGCTGAATGTTGACCAATTCTTTTTGGTATAGTTACTCTGTATTCCTCCCATTTTCTTTTGATGTTTCCTGCGTTGTTTAATATTTCCGCATAGAATCCTTCAATATTGCAACTTGAGGCTTGAATTTTTTCTTCAGTTCTTTCAGCTTGAGAAATACCATGTTCTTCGTTTTTGGTTTTCTATCTCCATCTCTTTGCACATGTCATTATAATACTTTACTTTGTCTTCTCAAGCCACCCTTTGAAATCTTCTGTTCAGCTCTTTTACTTCATCATTTCTTCCTTTTGCTTTATCTACTCTATGTCCAAGACCAAGTTTCAGAGTCTCTTTTGA
>NW_004444232.1:410288-412698 GCF_000243295.1 Trichechus manatus latirostris | reverse complement strand
ATAAGGTTTTCAGGGGCTATTTCTTTTCAGAAGTGACTGCTGGGTCCTTTTTCCTAGTCTGTCTCAGTTAGCAAGCTCAGCTGAAACCTGTCCACTATGGGTGACCCTGTTTGCATTTGAATACCAGTGGTATATCTTCCAGCATCACAGCAACATGCAAGCCACCACAGTATGACAAACTAACAGGTACATGGGGGTGGTAAGGTAGAGGATCAATGAAAAAGAGGAAGACCCTCAATGAGATGGCTTGATACAGTGGCTGTAAGAGTGGGCTCAAACATAGCAACTGTTGTGAGAATCGTACAGGAGTGGACAATGTTTCGTTCTGTTGTACGTAGGGTAGCTATGGGCCAGAATCAACTCGACTGCATCTAACAACAACAATGTTAAATAATAATAATAATTAAACCTCAAAAGCAAAAGCACTATCACCTCATAGGAAAGAGGCAAAATACTTGAAAAGAAAATTCACCAAAAAAGACAGCTTACAAAATAATAAATTTATCAGTAACTCTAATAATTTTTTCAATGTACCTTAAAATAAGATAGCATGTTTTACCTATGAATAAGAAAAAACAATTTCAAGGTGAATATCCACTACTGGTAAGGGTAGAATGAGAGAAACATTGTCATTATTACAGGTAGGACTGAAAATTAGCCAAACTTTCTGCAAAAAAGTCTGGCAATATGTACTAATAGCCTTTGTTACTGTTTAAGTCTAACATGCTGTCTTAATAACGTAAGCTGCAATACTAGCAAAAGTTTATTATTTCTTTGGGGCAGATGTTCCTATTTATATTAACCTTATTGTTTATAAATATGTTCTTATTTATAAAAGCATTCTTATTTACAAAAGCTGAAAACTGGGAACCACTTAAATGTCCAGAGAGAGACAGATTAAGTAAATTATAGTACAACCATACAATGAGATGTTAACGCACTATTTAAACAAGGGAAAATGTTTATGTGGGAAGGTTAAGCAGAAAATTCAAGATCAAAATGGTATAAACAGATGCTCCGAATCATGTTAAAATACTAAACACAGAAAAGTGATTAAATGGAAAGACTCCAAAATTTTCATAGTGATTTTTTCTGTATTTAGGATTATGAGTGAGTTTTTTCTTCTTTATATTTTTTGTACTATCTAATATCTTTGAAATGGCTGTGAATTACTATTTTATAATCAAGAAAAAAAGTACTGAAGGAAAAGGAGTAAAAACGGAAAAAATCGTGGCTGCTTCAAGTAGCTCCCTAAATGCTAATAACACATGGTGGAGTTGAGGTAACGTTGACATCACTGCCAGAGCCAGACTGTTGGCTAAATGGTTAGTCTTTGTTCTTAGGTTTTTATATGGGAGCCTAACAAATACCAGAGCTTCCTTTTAAGACACAGCTACAGAAGGGCATGAGTCAAGTGATGGGCCAAGGGTGGTAAGCAGGATTGCAAAGTGTTTGGACTGAGACAGTATCTGCTCTGCCTTCAGGACAAACTCAACCAGAAGGCAAAATAAAGAGCCTTGTCAACAAAACCAACTGGAAAGACCAGTGTAGACTGCACATGTGGCATGTTATTTATAATAGTATTTGTGGTCCTTTTCCCAACAAGATTTTCTGGCCTCAGGTCATCAGATTAGATGTTAATAAAATTGTAATCATAAATTCTCACAGCCTGTTTAAATGCTAGAATTGCAAGAAGAAAACCCACAAATTGTAATAAATGAGATTAATGGGGTTTGTCAGCCATGAAAGAAAATTACTGACATTTATTTCCAATGATAATAATAACTGCTACTTATTGAGCCTTTCGTCTGTACTAGAGCCCTGGTGGTGCAGTGGTTAAGAGCTACAGCTGCTAACCAAAAGATCGGCAGTTCAAATCCTCCAGCCACTCCTTGGAAACCGCGTGGGGCAGTTCTACCCTGTCCTGTAGGGTCTCTATGAGTTGGAATCCACTCGATGGCAATGGGTTTGGTTTTGGGTTTTGTTCTTATGTACCAGGCCCTGTGCTATGTCTGTTACTTCTCTCATTTAATCTTGTCAACAATACTACCATGTAGGTAGTATCATTACTCATTTTACCCATGAGTGAAGGAGGCTTAGCAGGGTTAAACAATTTGTTAAGCTAGTAAATGAGAACCAGGCAAGATGATGGGAGTAAGACTCCAAAGTCCATACTATATGTTGAAAATAAATAAAACAGTAAAAGTTTATGAGTTACACTTTTATAAAATATTATTCTTGCTACCCAAATTAAGTATTACACCCCAGCCACTACTATTCACCTTCCCAAACCTTTAACTCATCTGTCTTAAACGGTGCTGCTGATGAATATGTGTTAACTGACATTCTGAAAAGGACAGTATCCGAGTTTACATGTCTGAATGGCTCTTTGATTTTTAAGTAATTACCT
>NW_004444232.1:382964-409972 GCF_000243295.1 Trichechus manatus latirostris | reverse complement strand
CACCTAACAACAGCAATGATCTGATTCAAATATTCATCATCCTAAATACAAAGAATATTCTTAGCACTCACCACCTATACCTTGGATTCTAATTTACTTTGTAATAGGCTCCCTAAAAGAATGCATGGGAGTCCTTGGGCTGTGAAAAGAGTTAGCGCGCTCAGCTGTTAACTAAAAGGTTGGCCTTTGAGATCCACCCAGAGGCCTGGTGATCCACTTCCAAAAAATCAGCCACTGAAAACCCTGTGGAGCACACTTCTACATGGGGTCACCATGAGTTGGAATCCACTCCATGGCAATTGTTTTGTTTTTCACTGGTTTAAAAAAAAATACATAAGCAAAACATCAGATCCTTGACTGCATCAACCACCTGCCCCCAAAAAGTAGCGAGACCAGGGAAAGTCAGACAGTTCACAGTAATATGAAAATGGTCATTCATTCCTTCCATACACACCTTCAATCAGGGTCTAAACCCTAAAGCCACAGCTAGAAAGGGTCAGAAGTATTTTTTTCTCTCTCACCCTCAACCACTCGGTCAGGAGACCATGTACCTAGCACACTAGCCAAAATTAATCAAAATAAAGGGTATTGCTGAGCTCAGAAATGTCATAGGAAAGCCAAGGATCAACCCCAGGCATCTGGTATGAACTTCCAGCCTTCTGATCTGACTATTTCTAGCTACTGTGCCTGGGGCATTTAAGTCCTCAGTAAGTGCTAGCTATCCTAATTGTTGGTATGACTAATAGCATCTGTTGCATCTAATCCAGAGAAATAACAATGTCAGTATAAAAATAAATACATTCTCCTTCACTTCTACTTTCAATTTTCTGATTTGTTTTTAAAGCTTTTTGTTAATAAAACTTAGAATTTTTTTTTCAAATACTAAAAGGATCATGAGAAAGAAAAAAAAATTTTTTCTCATGTAATTCCATGATAAAGGAGACCATCTTTAGGAAATAATTTTCCTCTTGTCTTGGAGGAAACTGTCAGTCATTTCCACTACATGCATGAAGTCATTTCAAAATTGCTAAACCACGGTGCTAGAATTCAGACAATCACTCTCCTGGAGATGCCTAGGTATGATGCGACAGAGAACCTGGGCAAGGAAGTAGTGCAGGTAGCCCAGCCCAGGAAAGATTTGGTCATTTGTTGAGTTGTCTTACCTACTCTAAAAACTTAGTGAGAGCAGGAAAATAATTTCGGCAGAAAAGAGACATATGGTTAGCAATCTCTAAAATAACAGAGGGAGGCAGTCTGCTGCTGGCACTTGAAAAGAGCTGATTTGACAGTTGATTTGATACAGGGAAAAATGGCACCTGCGACTAAATCCGTGAAGGAGATTATACCCTCATTCCAACTCTGTGAACGTTTCAAAGTGAAAAGCAAGCCTTCAAAGTGGAGGTGGATGACTAGACGAGAAGGAGAGGAATGGAAGGTGAAAGAAGCACATGAAAAGAAGGCAGAAGCCTCTTAGGGGAAAATATCAAAATGGAGTCTGAAACCCCTTGTACGTTGGCATTTTTCCTTTCCTAGGGATCAGTCAAGACTAGTAGATTACGATTATTGTTAGAAAGTAAGCCAAGGTCACTATGCCCTTTTCACAAGCCATATCTGTTCTGAGGGACAATGAAAACATCTCTAAACCTCCTTGTCAAAGCCACATCTGTCTTGTTCCTGCCTCCTTCTTATCCCAAATGAAGCAAAAGAAAATTGTAATTGGATTTCACTTTGGGCTCCATAATGGTGAAATCCAATTACAATTTTGGTGGTTCAGTGAAGTCTGAATATATTCAGCAACACTTCTGCCTTCTACCCCCAAATATCAAGGGAGCAATGCTAGCGCTGGCCACCAAAACCATCTACAAGACTAAAGGGCCCAATCTTTTCATAATATGCATCTACTGTTCTCTCTTCATTGGGATAGATCGATGTGAGAGATCATGAGGAACTGAATCCAGGATAAAGATGAGGGCTGAGCATCCTGCAGTGATCCTCGACTTGGAGCAGGTTGGGGTAACTGGATAAGACTTTGAGGAATAAGTGAGTGTGTATTATATATGGGAAGAAGGGTATGAGTGAATGTGAACAGCCAAGAGGGTACTGGAGACACCTATTGATTGCTGCCCAACATTCATTCTTCTCCCTTCTTGGTAAAAGCAGTCTGCAATTTGGGAGGGGGAAGGATATACCCCTCCACATGATTCTGAGCCATGCAGTTTGAGTGGGACTGCTCTGACCTTCAGTTGGAGCAATGTGTCCTGAGTAGCTTAAACCAATCAGCTAAACCAGCATTTCTCAACCTCAGTATTGTTGACATTTGGAGCTGGATAACTATTTATTGGGGGGTTGGGGGGGAAACTGTCTTATGCATTGTAGCATGTTTGGCATCTTCCCTGGCCTCTACTCACTAGATCCTTTAGCAACCTCCCCCAGTTTAGATGACCAAAAATATCTCCAGATATTGCCAAATGTCCCCTGGAGAAGGTGGGTAGCAAAATTGCCCCTCATTCAGAACCACTGAGCTAAGCCCAGTGGTTCTTGATTAAAAATAATAATAACAGATATGCCTTATTTATGGCATCCTTGGGTTGTGCAAACAGTGAAACGCTTGGCAACTAACCAGAAGGTTTGCAGTTCAAATCCACCCAGAGGCACCTTGGAAAAAAAGCCTGGCAATCTGCTTCCGAAAGATCACAGCCATTGAAAACCCTATGGAATGCCGTTCTACTCCGACACACATGGGGTTGCCATGAGTGGGCATCAACTCAACAGCAGCTGGTTATGCCTTGTTGTTGTTGTTGTTAGTTGGCATTGAGTCGATTCCCACTCACGGCAACCTCACATGTGCAGAAGAGAACTGCTCCCTAGAGTTTTCATTTAGTATTTATTATATGTCAGGAATTGCTCTGTTGATCCTCAATAGCTCCATAAGGTAGTGTATTAGTTAGGGTAAAAATGAAGTTATGTAACAAAACCAACCCAAAACCAAACCCCTTGCTGGCAAGTCGCTTGCTACTCATAGGACCCTTTAGGACAGAGTAGAACTGCTCCTTAGGGTTTCTAAGGAGCACCTGGTGGAGTCAAACTGCCAACATTTTGGTTAGCAGTCAAACTTAACTGCTATGCCACCAGGGTTTCCAAAATGCAATGACTTCGAGAACAAAAAAAAATTCTCTTGTTCAACAGTCTTGATGTGAGTAGTCCAAGTCAGTGGGGCTCTATGCAGTAATCAAAGACCTAGACAACTTCCATCTTGTTTTTCCACCATCCCCTGAGGCATTATCATTATCTGGCTGGTTAAAGCTGTATGACCACCATACCTGGGCTCCACCCACTGAGAAGGGGAAAAGAGAATAGAGGAGGTATGCACAATGCATTCGGTACAGGTATGGAACTGATGCATATCACTTGCCCACACATGCCATTGGCAAGAATTTAGCCACACAACTACAAGCCATGCAGGAAATGTGATCTAGCTACACAGCCACCTGCTGAGCTACAGCACCATTTAGCTGTGAAAGAAGGGAGAAAGGATTTTGGTTGAAGACTAGCAGTCTTCATCATGCATCACCATTTTACAATGAGGAAAGCAAGGCATAGAGATTAAGTAACTTTTCCAGGGTTTCACAGTTGGCAAATGGGACTGGAATCCAGGCAGTCTAATTCCAGAGCCCATGCTCTTAACCATTGTATGGTTTAAATGTCTTGAACCATAACCTACAGTAAGAAAGGCATTTTACATAGCAAAACAGCACACATATGTTTGTATATGCACGTTTGTGTGTGCATGTTTCACTAAAATCTTCATGAAACAGTACTTACCCTTGCTGCAGTCAATAAACTCTGGTATTTATATTCTATACTATATCATTTTTTAAATGTTGGTCACACCTACTAAACTGATTTCACAACCCCTCAATGTGTCATCATTGGTAGTATGAATAATAATGCATTACACTCAATTCTGGTAGCTGAATTGGAATTCATTAGAAGGCTATTGGGGAACTCACAGTATACCAAACCACCAAACCCATTGCCATTGAGTTGATTCTGACTCATAGCAACCCTACAGACGGAGTGGAACTGCCCCATAGGGTTTCCAAGGCTGTAATCTTTGTGGAAGTAGACTGTCATAGCTTTCTCCCATGGAGTGGCTAGTGGGTTCAAACCGCCGACCTTTTGGTTAGCAGCTGAGCGCTTTAACCACTGCACCACCAGGGATCCCTGCTCACAGCATAAACGGTATGAAAAAGAAGGCTAGAAAATAAGACTCAGAAAAAACAAGCAGGCCCGGGGAGCCCAGGAAACTAGAATCCTTGAAACCTAAAATTCTGCCACAGGAAGGGTTTGTTAGGATGCACACAACATCACTGCTGTTGCTACTACCACACTGCCACTGGGCACTAGGCACCACTGCCACTGTCACCAGAATGAATTCCTGACTAGCTTTGCTTCTGTGCCTTCCTCCCTCCAGATTCAACATCCCAGCAGGAAGCACCTAACTGGCAAACTTCAAGTGCATGCTGGTGCCCAGGCTGTTGAGGTCAGGCAGAGCAAGGATCTGGCTTTCAGCTCACAAAACCACAGACATGAGGTTAGATTCTGGAGAGGCAAAATATGAACAAACAAAGAAGCAAAAAAGGCAAATGTCTAATATACTCATAATCCACTGGAAGAAGCACCTAGGCTACTTTGGAAAGCAATTTGACATTATTCTGTAAAGCTAAAATATGTATCCTGTGACCCAGAAATTCCATTTCTAGGTATGGAGCCTGAAGAATGTGCATAAGGAGACAAGTTTAAATATCTTCACTGAAGCATTGTCCATACTAATGTCAAACTGGGAACACCCAGTTTTTTTGTTTGAAATGGACAGGACTAGATCTTGTTCATCTTTAGATCCCAGCACCAAACATTGCTGGCAGATTGTAGTAACCAAGTAAATGCTTGCTGAAATGAACTGCAGCTGAATGAATTACCAATCAGAAATTATCCAGTGGGTGATATTCAGGGTTTGACCAAAATACTCAGGGGACCTTTAGACAAAAGCATAGTGTAATACAAGCAATGTGGGCTTTACATTCAAGGTACAACAGTTGATCTGTATTTGCAAGAGCAACAGAGAAAAGAAGGAGAGTCAGGAGTAGGAGGAGGAAATGGAATGCATGGTTCACTGTCTCCATGAACAACTACTTCCTTTGCCATGAGACCAGAAGAACTGTATGGTGCCCAGGTACCATTACTGAACATTTCGAGCAAAGATTCTATAGAAGAATCCTCATCAAAAGGGGGAAAGCAGAACAGAATTACAAATTCTCATAGAATCCAAACTTTCTGGAGCCATTGAGGCTGGATGAACCCCCAAAACTATTGCCCTGAGATAATCTTTAAACCTTAAACTAAAAATATTCCCTGAAGTCTACTTTAAACCGAACAATGGTTTAGCTTACTTAGTACAAATGTTATTTTGGGCTCTTTTAAAGAATTATCTACATGGGATTTAATTGATAACAGCAATTTGAAAGGTTAGATAGGAATCTTAGGGAGCAGTGAGTTTATGTTAATGAGGGAGGAACAGTTCAGAAAAGAAGGATGAAAATGGTTGCACAGCTTGAAGAATGTAATCAGTGTCACCGAATTGTGCATGTAGAAATTGTTTAATTGGTGTAAGTTCTGCTGAGTATATTTTCAACAACAACAAAAAATATATAAAATAAATTATTTTTTTTTAATGTGGGTTTAGATTAAGATAAAATCTGGTCTGACACCAAGTTCTACTTATGGAACCTAAAGCAAGTTGCTTAACCCATAAGCCTCAATTGTTTTGTCTCTAAATGAGAATACTACGTACCTCCCTGGATGTTTAAGAGGATTAAGGGGATAAGGGATCCCAGAAGTGTAGTACTACTAGGCTTCCCAACTGTTATGGCACAATATGGGCCGGTGAGTGAGTGACCTGTGTGCCAAGGAGATGATCTCTCTACCTTTGGGCTGGCTAGGGCTCCTGGGCCAGTCATTGCTGGCCATGAGCATCCTCATTTGTCCTTTTACTCCAATATGCCGTATAAATAACATTTTCTTCCTGTGTCATGATATTGAAGATGTTGGGAAGCACTAGTATGGTGCTATCCCTGGCACATAGAATGTGCTCAATCAATGTTAGTCCACTCTGCTTACTGATGGAGTATGGGGATCTCGGGATTTCTTACCAGGATTCTGTTGTTGTTAGCTGCCATCCAGTCAACCCCCAATTCACGGCAACCCCATGCAGAATGAGATCAGACCACTGTGATCCATAGGGTTTTCATCAGCTGATTTTTTCGAAGTAGATTTCCAGGCCTTTCTTCCTAGTCTTAGTCTGGAAGCCCTGCTGAAACCTGTTTAGCATCACAGCAACATGCAAGCTTCCACTGACAGACAAGTGGTGGCTGTGCTTAAGGTACATTGGCCAGGAATCAAACCTGGGTTTTCCCTACAGAAGGCAAGAACTCTACCACCGAACCACCACTGCCCTCTACCATTGTTCTAAGGAATCTAAAACAATATACGTCTTACCAGAGCTGCCGGGAGTGGTACTCCTTAAGATCACAAAACATTCAAGAAAGACTTCAATACGTCCTCCATATAGAAGACTATCCACTGTAGGTACTGTCCAAATATACAGAACAAAAGGAGGGGGGCCTAGGGTGAATCAAATGAGGGAAGGAAAAGAAATTTCATTCAATCTTACCTCCTGAACCTTACTTTCACTCAGGCAATCTTTTTTGCTATTCATTCTCAAGAGGATCTCCAACTTTTATGATATCACACATGAAGGATGTTGGGAAGGAATGCTTCTTCCCTATTATGGGTGTTTCCTTCTATGTCTATGATGTTCCAACAGCATTATACTCCTGGCCACTTTCTGGTCCCTTACTCATTCCACCCCAAGAGAGGTGGAGCTATTGATATATTTGGATAGAGAAAGTGGCCATGTGGGGCCCAACTCTTTCCTCCTTTCTTCTTCTTAGGAGTTGATGTGCCTACGAAGACCATGTGTTCTCAACCAGAAACACACAATACACATACTGAATATGGTCCTGCTCCCCAGAAGGACTGCAGTAGTCCAGAGCTATCAGAGATTTCATGGGAAAAGCTGTTGCCTTCTGAACTTTAGTATGAGGACTACTTGCCCATAGATACCAGCCACATTCTCCATGGTACTGGATGATGAGCGGGAGGAATGAGATCAGAGAGTAAGGCAGTTGTCAGATAATGCAGGGCCTTATAGGTCATGGGAAGAGGTTTGGATTTTATTCTACATGCAATGGAAAGTCATAGGAGGGTTTTACTCATGAGAATGACATGATCTTGATTTCCATTTTTAAAAGATCACTCTGGCTGCTGAGGATAGACTACAGGGAGGCAAGAATGGGAGCATGGGGATCAGTTGGGAGGCTTTCTCCATATTCCAGACAAGAGAGGATGGAGTTCTTGGTCAAGGGTGGTAGAGATAGAGAAATAAATAGATACGTTTGGGATGTACTTTGGAGGTAGAGCCAACAAGAATTGCTGATAGATAAGACTGGGAAGAGGAGGCAAGTGACACAGAAGAATCACAGATGACCACCCCTAGGTTTCTTGCCAGAGCTATGGAGTGTAAATGGTACCTATCTTAGTTCTCTAGTGCTGCTATAACAGAAATATCACAAGTGGGTGGCTTTAATGAACAGAAATTTATTTTCTCATAGTTTATGAGGCTAGAAGTCCAAATTGAGGGCATCGGCTCTAGGAGAGTCTTTCTCTGGTCTCAGATTCCCTAGCATTCTTGACGTTCTTTGAATATCTCCATGTGGCATCTATCTTTCCCCCAACCAAGACAAACTTCTGTGCCTAATCTACTGTTTTATATCTCAAAAGTGATTGACTTATGACACAACTTACACTGATATGACCTCATAAACATAACAAAGAAAACTCTATTACCAAATGGGATTACATCCACAGGTATATCCATCGAGTCAATTCCAACTCATAGCAACCCTATAAGACAGAGTAGACTGCCCCATAGAGTTTCCAAGGAGTGGCTGGTGGACTCGAACTGCCAACCTTTTGGTTAGTACCCAAGCTTTTAACCACTGTGTCACCAGGGCTTCGTAAAGGAGTTAAGATTTACATCACATATTTTGGGGGGACACAATTCAAAACATTACCATTTACTGAGATGGAGAAAACATAATTATTGTTAAGACTATGATGAAAAAAGTTTAAAGAAGCCCAGTGAAAGCAAAACTGTGAGACACATAGAGACAATGAGCAAAGGGAGGAGCTTTTTTTTTTCCTCTCTGTGTTTGCTGCCCTATCAACTGTTGGCATAAGTCCTGCCTCATCAGGACCCCGGCTCAACCCTGGTCCCAGACATTCTCCCCCTGATGTTAGAACTCCGACTGCTCTGTCCTTGCCCTCTCCTTCTTGCAGAGTTGTTGTGAAGATATAAAAAACATAACATGGACATCTATAAAAGTATCTAGGATATAAGTTTTTATTAATTTTCTTTTTTTCTCTTCTGTTACTAGATAAAATGTTTTCATTGTGGAAATTTTGATACACTTTTCAGTTGAAAAATGAAAATATTCTCTCCATAAATTTCAATTGTTTACTGTTAACTTTCTATAGCTAAATATTTTTCATTTAAAAAAAATTATAGCATGCAATTTACCTGGGGTTAAACATCTAGTAAGCAGGCAATTTTTTCCTAAAGGTCTGCTTCTTCTATACTGCCAGCCAAGGTATTAGAAGTTCATGGTTTCTCCTCTTCTCATTCTATGTACTCCTTCTGCTCAAGGATATCCATGATTTTACCTTTCACCTCTTCACTCCTTCCTGAATAGCATACCTAGAAAGCCCACTGCTACTGGACATCTCCACTTAAATGTCTCTCAAGCACTGCAAACACCAACATATCTAAAATCAAATGTATCTTTCACACACCCAAGACTATTCTTCCTTTCCCATTCTCTTCATTAGTGTGTGATGACACCACTCACACAGTGGCCCAGGTCCACAAACTGGAAGTCAACCTGCATTCCTTCCTTTCAGTCACACCTCACCATAGCCAATCAATGACACTATCCTATGGTTTCTATTTCTTCTACTACTACTATTATCTACTACTACCCCTATTAGCTAGCCACCTCCTCTTCCTTAATTTATGTGCTCTTCTTTTCACACCTGGATTACTGTCAGAGCCTCTAATGTAACAGATAGAAATAATAAAAAAAAAAAAAAACGGGGGGGAGAGAGAGAAACAGCTTTGAGAAAACATAAAATCAGGGAGAAGAAATCCATTTTGTATTTTCACAGAGATAAGAGAAGATAAACAATTATGAAATAAAATAGTTTACATTTTAAAATGAGAGAGGCAAGCATTCAAAGAAAAAATATGTTACAGCAGAAATGAAAAACCTTACAATGGTTAAAATATAAAACTGAGAGAATCTCACAAAAATTGGAGCAAAAAAGACAAAGGAATGAAAAATAGAAAAGATTTTTTTTTTTTTAAAAAAAAACCTAGAAGACCAGTACAGATAATCTAGTATATGAATAACTACTTCTAGAAAATACAGAGAAAATGGAAAGATGACCATTCATTATCAGTAAAATAATTTAAGGTAATTTCCCAGAACTGAAGGATGTGAGTTTCCAGATTGCAAGGGCCCATGGAGTGCCAAGCACAATGGTAAGAGTAGCTAGAACTATTAGTGTTAATGTTTACTCTGTGCCAGGCATGGTTCTAAGTACTTTAAATATTTAACTCATTTACTTTTCACAGCTATTAGAATTCACTTTTTACAGATGTAGAAACTAAAGTGCAGAGAAATTAGATAACTTGTTCAAGATGACACAGGTAGTAAGCGATGGAACTGTCCTTCAAACCCAGGTGGCCCATGCTCTAAATCACTGTATTACACTAAATATGCATAGACTTACACCAAGCTTCCTCATCAGAATATTGAGGTCTAGGAGGATATGTCATGAGCTTCGAGGGAGAAAAAGAAAAAGCAGTTCTCAAGGAAAGGGTCCAGAGTAAAAACAACTTCAGACTACTCAATGATACTAAAAACTAAAAAGAAATGAACAAGGCCTTCAAAATTCTGGAGGAATATTATTTACAACCTAGAATTCTATACCCAGCTAATCTATCAATGAAGTCTGTAAGCAAAATAAAGACTTTTCTGATAGGCAGGATCTCAAAACATTTACTCTTTCTCAGGTAACTACTGGAGGATGTGCTGCACTAAAATAGAGTAAACCAAGAAAGAAGATGATCTGATATACAAGAAGCAAGAGTGTCAACACAGAATAGAGTGAAGCAAATCCCCAGGATGATGATGGAATACACAAAATGAGAGCTTATATTGTGAGTATGGAAAATAAACAGTCCAGGTAAGAGTAGGGCAAGACTTCTCAGAAGACTTTGCAGAAAGATGAAATGGAAGAATATGTCTAAATGTCTTGAGAAGACTCACAAATGGCAAAGAGCATGGGACTGATTTAGTGATAAATACTTTCAAAATTAAGCAATTGCTAACTCTAAGGAAGCAAAAAAAAAAAAAAATGACAAGGAAGGAAAAGTAATCATAGTTTACTACATAGCTCAGCTATGACTATGTGTTTACATAGTCATAATAATATTAATACCAAATATTGATCTAAGCAAAATTATAACCTAACCATATTGAGAGGGAGATGTCAATGGTATGTATGATAGGGGAAGAAAAGAGAACAGAATGCTATTTTCTATCTTCTATACTGGAAAGTCAATAGATTATACCTAAAACAGAAAAACCAAGAAGTAGCAATACCAATGTGTTATTTGGAGACATGAGATAAATAACAAAATAGTTGAAAGAGGTGAAATTGGTTATTTCTGTCAAGGTGGAGATGAACGGTGGAGGTAATCGGAACTGCTGTTTCTCAAAGCAAATCTCGTGGAACTATTTGACTCCTTTATAGTACATTTATAACTGATAATATTTTTTAAAGAGAAACAAATTGAGATCTATTAAAATTAAGAGATTGTCTTAAGGATACACAACTGACCAGGGGAAGGGGGAGAGGGAGCAGAACCCAGACCTATTAGCTAAAAACTGTAGTTTTCTTTATACTACCAGTCTGTCTTACCTACATCTGATTTTTAAAAATTAAAATTTACTAGGAGCAACAATGTCAAATTCATTGTGCAATAGATTTGTGGACTTTAGATTAGGAAATATTTACCGTTTTCAAAGAAACTGTTGGAGGTGTTATCCCTGGGACTAGATGGGTTAATGATGGTTGTTGTTAGGTGCTGTTGAGTTGGTTCCAGCTCACAGTGACCCTACGAACAACAGAAAGAAAACACTGTCCAATCCTGCGCCACCCTCACAATCATTGCTATAATGGATGTTTGCAGCTGTTTCTTCTTACTTTGAGTCATGCCACATCAGCAAATGTAGGTCCTGAAAGCTTTACTCCATCCATGTTATTAAGGTCAACTCTACTTTGAGGAGGCAGCTCTTCTCAAGTGGTATTTTGAGTGCCTTCCAACCTGAGGGGCTCATCTTGGAGCACTAAATCAGACAATGTTCTGCTGTTGTTCATAATGTTTTTACTGGCTAATTTTTTCAGAAGTAGACAGCCAGGTCCTTCTTCATAGTCTGTCTTAGTCTGGAAGCTCAGGTGAAACCTGTCCACCATGCATGACCTTTCTGGTATTTGAAATACCAGTGGTTAGCTTCCAGCATCACAGCAACATGCAAGCCACAAAAGTACGACAAACTGGCTGACGAGTGGTGGGGATTAGTGACAGTGACCCTAAAATGGACAAGTACAGACCACTCAGTGGGATATGAACTACAAAAACAAGAACATCATATTAATCCCATCACAGTTCAAAACATGTGTAGGCACAGCTGGAGATATATACATTTTTTTTTTTTTGAGAAAACTGTAAATTGTTTTTGATTTCCAAAGAAATAAAAACACATTGAATTTTTGTTAAAGGCTGATCTTTGGTTGCTTAATACTAAAATAATATTTTCCAAAATTTAATCAATTAACAACTCAGCTGTCATATTTATGATAATAGCCTAGGCAGAGGAAAAAACTAGTCAAAATGGCAGAAAGAACAAAACTTGAAAATTAACAGGTATATGAAGGAAATGGGATAAAGTAGTAGAACTGGGTAACACAGTGAAACTCCAACTCCTCAGCCTTTCAGCCAAGAAATCTTGGGAGAGGCCCTGAATTGGCAGATAAGCATCTTACTGCAAAGTACTTTTGAATTTTTTGAGGCAAATTTGCGCTAGGAATGTGGATGTTCTATCTCTCAAAGTCACGCAGCCAAGACTGCGTACAGGACCTGGATTCATGACAACTTTCTCCAGGCCTGAAGATCACACTCACATGGGTCACTCACATGAAAACTCCTAATAGCAAGTGATCTTCATTTGAACCATCTTGTCACCAGGCAGAAGAAAGTATTTGAAGATTAATTCCGACAATAGCTTCTAAATATTTTAAAGCAGCAACCGCCAGACACAGCTACCTAATCAGAAGTCAAACCATGGAGCCACAGGTTGATTATGGTCCCATGGGTATGTTTTGATTGATCCACACCTGTTGGAATTGACTCAGCAGCTACTGGAAAACACCTTTACAGGATTGGAAATGTTCACATTTACAAAACTGTGGTGCCCTGGTGGCACAGTTGTTAAGTGCTCAGCTGCAAAACCTGCATTTCTGTATTTATAGATGAATTGATAAAAAGTGTAGAATTTGCTTCAAAATAATCCAGTGGCAGAGCCTAAGGGTGAGGGCAGTGAGTATGGAGGGGAAGTACAAGTGGCCATGAGTTCTTAAAGGTAGGTGGGTGATGGGGACACGGAGGTTCACTTTCTTATTCTCATTACTTTTGCATGTTTGAAATTTTCCACAATAACAAGTTGTGTTCTTTTTTTTTTTTTTTTTAATGTTTATTTCCAGCTTCTCTTGAAAAACTGAAGATTTTCCCCTGGGCCACATTCCAGCATGGTATCAACAGGATGGAGCTGGGAAGTTGCTGCCTCTTTGGATGAGGTATGTGCTCTCCAGTTCTCGGGTCTCTGCACTCCCTTTACTGCTTCAGTGGCCTGCTTTGCTTATTTATGTTACCTGCTCCATGTTGGAATGCATGGGTTTGCAACCTCATGCCTACACTAAAATTCCAGAGTGATGTCAACATATTAAAATGTGCATTTGTTCATTCTGATCTCTGAGACTTGAGCTATCAAACCCCCACATTCAACCATATTATGACTACCTCTCCATAAAAATTATCCTACCACAAAAAAAGCAAGGATGCAGCTATGAAATGCTTTGTATTATGGACTTGTAACCCCAGGGAATTTTTTAATCAATAAATGTGTGTTGGCATTCTACATGAGTTAGGCATTGGACTAGGCACTTGGATGCTAAGATAAATAAGAAACTATCCCTGACCTTACATCATTTCAGGAGACAGAGATACATTAGCACATATTATTCAAATTTATTTTGCCATGTAATTTTATTTCAATACGTGCAATACTTCAATACTGCCTAAAAAATAACGTAATTCAAAGAATCTTAAAACTGCAGCAGACACTTTTCTCTCAAGAGAATAATGGAAGAACTAAAGCTGTCTGAGGAAACCCTGGTGGTGTAGTTGTGAAGAGTTCGGCTGCTAACCAAGAGGTCGGAAGTTTGAATCCACCAGCCACTCCTTGCAAACCCTATGGGACAGTTCTACTCTGTCCTATGGGGTCACTGTGAGTCGGAATCAACCCGACGGCAACTGGTTTGGTTTTTGGTTAAAGCTCTCTCAAATACCACTTTTTCCCAAGGAACATTAATTTTTTTATTATGGAAAGTTTTTTGCAAACAGATATACATTTCATTCATTTTCATAACAGCTCTAAAGGACAGAGCATATAACCTACATCCCCAATTAACATCAGTAAGTAGGGGTTACAAGGCTCTGAAATGAGGTGTGAAACACTTAAGTTTCCCTGGTGGTTCCTGAGGACAGACACAAATTGATATCCATGCTTCAGGGTTACACAGTGGAGACATCAGGACATGTGTTTTTTTTGTCTGTTTGTTTGTTTTTGCAAATTCTCTATGCTACTTTTAAGAGAAAGACACAATGATAAGCTGGTTATCAGGGACCATCGTTTTTAAACAGATGATCAGGACATATAATAGGTACAGTGGCCATATTTTAAACTCAAAAATCAAGTCAAATTTGGTCTGGCCAGTATATATACATAGACAAGAACAAGTCCAAATTTTTGAAAATGTAAGTCTTCCGGTCTTCACAAAGGTCAATAGAGTCAGTTCAATATTATATACATCTTCTATACCTAGATTTCACCGCCTGTCTCTCAGTTTGTCATATTGCGGTAGCTTGTGTGTTGCAATGAAGCTGGAAGTTACGCTACCAGTACTTCAAATACCAGTATGGTATTTCAAATACCATAATGGTCAGGTTTCAGCGGAACTTTCAGACTATGTCAGATCAGGAAGAAAGGCCTGACGATCTACTTCTGAAAATTAGCCAACGAGAACGTTATGGAGCACAACAGAACATTGCCTGACTCGCTGGCTTTGGACATGTCAGCAGGAGGTATCAATTACTAGAGGAGAACGTCATGTTCGGTGAAGTCGAGGGCCAAGAAGGGCATGGGAAACTCTCGGTGCGATGGATTGGCACAATAGCCACGACAATGGACTCAAACATGCTGGCCATCGTGAGCATAATGCAGAACCAGGCAACATTTCGTTCTGTGGCACATAAAGTGACCATGAGTCAGAGATGACTCAATGGCAGCTAACAACAATAACAGCATACCTAGATTATAGTGGTACAAGGGTGGTGATGCTCACAGTAATACCTAACACTAGAGTATTTCGCACTGTGTGCCAGGAAGTTTCCATTTAATCCTCATAACAACCCTGTGAAGTGGGTACCAGTATTATCCCTACTTTACACAGTACAGAGACATAAAGTAAGTTACCCAATGTGACGCTGCTGTAAGCAGCCAAGATGGGGCTTAAAGAAAAGCAGTCAGGTCTAAAGTCCGTGCTCTTAAAACGCTGTGCTGTAGTGCCTTTCATAATGAGACTAAGATACCAAAAGATACAAAAATGTCTACAGAATCATCTAAGAAACACTAAACTGTGGTTAAATATAGCTTTAACATTCAGTATGTTTTATTGAATTCAAATTCTCGGAAAATTGGTTCATCCAAATGCAATATTTTCCCAGTTAATCAAGTTCCCATCTCCCAGCCATTCCGTGTAAGTAAGAATTTTCCTCACAATAAGGCCTTCTTTGTATTTTCATGTCACTTTCACATATGTATGCATGCTTCACATGAAATTAGACAGAAGGAAAAAGTCTTACAATTTTTCAGAACAAAAACAAAGTGAGTTCTATGTGCTATTTTAAAGTACCATGTGAGAATAATAAATGATGTTCCATTGAAAATCGGAAGCTGGAGAGTCACTACAACGAAACTCAGAATTTTTCTCAACCAAATAAAGTTGCTCACAGTTTATCATTTTTGAAAGAATTTCTCTCTCGTCTTCTTTTTTGTCCCTCCTTGGGATCTTAAAGATGCAAACTCAAAATGTCTCTTCAAAATAATACCTCTGACAAAGGAGTTTCCTCTTCCCTTACTGCAATTTTACAAAAATCAAAATGAACGCAACAAATTACTCAACTCCAGCTGCATTTTCATCTACTTACAGCTTGTGATACAAAGGAAAAAGCATGTGCCAGGGACCCAGTAGATCTGTGAGAGCTGTCCACTAACCCATGTCTGGGGGGAGCTAGCTCATCCACCAGGGCACTCATATGTATGCACTGAACTTTACACAGCAAAAGTTTCAGAGCTCTTCGTCCCCTTTGGACGTGGAAGAAAAACAAAGTACAGATTTAATGATGAAATGATTGTTATTTAGGTGGAAGAGGTCTTCTCAAACCAACTGGCCTGTCGGTTAGAGAAAACTGAATTTCCTCAGCTACGTTTTTCTGACATTTGAGGTTTTCTAGGCGCTTCATTTCATGCTTCCTTTCAATTTTGATGACTGAAAAATCAAATACACAAAGCAATTAGATCAACATTTTTCACCAAGCATAAGGCAGTCAAAACTGAATATTTATCACACTGCAAAATTCACATTCTTCAATACTGAACAAGAAGACATGGCTACAAAGGTGGGGAGTATGGGTGTGGATGAACATATGGAAACATTTCTCTGGTAATAAGCAAAATGACACATACACAGTTTATTTTATTAAAGTAGATCTTAAGGAACTTACTTTCTGCTGTGGGGAGCAGACCATTCTTAAAGGTGTTACTCTTTGTGAGTTTTATAGGACTACCAAAAGTAATTTCTTCCAAGAAAGGCAACCGGATGTCGGCTAGGTTCTTGTACCAGGTCTTTGTAAGCAGTGCAAGATCCCAAGGTTCCTGCCTGGGGCATAAATTCATTAATTCATTCAATAAATATTTTTTGAAGCACCTACTGTGTATCATACAGAAGAGATCTTATTAATTCTCAGTTCCATTTTCCACTAGATTTGTTTTGTTTTATTGTGGTAAATATATAAGTAACAAAACATTTGCCGTTTCTACAATCTTCACATGTACATTAATTGCATTCATCATGTTGTTCAACCATCACCATTGACCGTTCCCAGATTGTTACATCACCCTTAGCAGAAGCTCAGTCCACTAGATATTTTGGTTTACAGGAGTGTATTCAGGATTTTTCAGAGTTGCAAATCTAGCCAGGAGAAAACACCTTATATTTACTGTACAGATACAGTGAAAAATGGCCAGAAATTATGCCAGGAATTTTGTTCACAATACAACCTCCCTGGAGTCAATCCAACCTTTCTATCTCTTTTAAGAGGATATAGTTAAGAACTATAAACTCCCAGTCCTTTGTGGCTGATCAAAAATATGTTCACATTAAGGAAGAAGAGAGCAATCATGCATTGAATAGGGTGCTTTTCATATACTAAGTGCTTTGAGTGTGTGGTCTAATTTTAGCCCTTACAACCACCAGGCAGGTAAATGTTACCATAATTTTACAAACAAGGAAACTGAGGCTCAGCAGTTAAATAATTAAGAATCAGAGCTGGTATTTAAACTGGGTATATTTGAGTACAAAGTCCATGCTTCTTATCTTTAAAGGCTTCTAACTCATGAAGATCTTAAAAGTGTTTTTTATTTTGCAGAATTAACATTGTATTTATTTTTTAATCATTAGCACCAATAGAACCCTTAGAAAACTAGGGAAAGGAGTGAAATCCCAAACTGCAACATTAAACAAGAGTCACTAACAGTTAATGCTCTTGGCTGCTAATTGCAAAGTTAGAAGTTTGAGTCCACCCAGAAAGAGCCTCAAAAGAAATGTGTGGTGATCTGCTTCCAGAAAATCAACCATTGAAAACCCTATGGAATTAAGGGCATCTATGCAAAATCAGCACTAATGGCACAGTGGTTAAGAGCTGTGGTTTCTAACCAAAAGGTTGTCAGTTTGAATCTACCAGCCACTCCTTGGAAACGCTATGGGGTAGTTCCTCTCTGTCCTATAGGGTCACTATAAGTTGGAATCGACTCAACAGCAACAGGTTTGGTTTGGGTTTTGATGCAAAACCAACAGCCAACCTTATTCTCAATGGAGAAAGACTGAGTGCCTTCCCCATGAAAACAGGAACAAGATAAGGACGCCCATTATTACCACTCTTATTCAATATTGTACTGGAAGGTCTAGCCAGAGCAATAAGGCAAGAAAGGGAAATAAAGGTACCCAAATTGGAAAGGAAGAAGTAAAACTATCGCTATTCGCAGATGACATGATCCTATACATAGAAAATCCCAGAGATTACACAAGAAAGCTGCTGGATTTAATAGAAAAATTCAGCAAAATGGCAGGGGTGTACAAGATTAACACACAAAAACCAGCTGGGTTCCTTTACACTCGCAAGGAGAACTCGGAAAAGGAAATCAAGAAAGCAATACCATTTACCATAGACCCCAAAACAATAAAATACCTAGGAATAAATCTAACCAGGGATGCAAAAGATCTATTGTTATGAATTGAATCGTGTCCCCCAAATATATGTGTTGTAAATCCTAACCTCTATGCTTGTGGTTATAATCTCATTTGGGAATGGGTTGTCTTTGTCATGTTAATAAGACAGGATTTGTGTAGGGTGTGTCTTAAGTCAGTCTCTTTTGAGATATAAAAGAGATTAAACAAGCAAGAGAAAGAAGCAGAGATGGGGAAAAGAGATGCCAAGCCACATGGAGCTCACCCAGGAGCAGAAGCTCAAAGAGACAAGGACCTTCTTCCACAGCCGACAGAGCCAGCACCCTGAATTCAGACTTCTAGCCTCCTAAACGGTGGGAAAATAAATTTCTGTCTGTTAAAGCCACCCATTGCGGTATTTCTGTTACAGCAGTACTAGATAACTGACACCTATACAATGAAAACTATAAAGCACTACTGCAAGAAACTAAGAGACCTACATAAATGGAAAACATTCTACGCTCATGGATTGGAAGACCTAACATTGTGAAAATGTCAATACTAACCAAAGCAAGATGCAATCCTGATCCAAATTCCAACAACGCTCTTTACTGAAATGGAAATACTAATCACCAACTTTATATGAAAGGAAAGAGTCCCCAAATAGCCAAAGCAATATTGAAGAAGAACAAAGTAAGAGGTCTCACACTTCCCTATCTCAAAACATACTATACAGTCATAGTAATCAAAACTGGTTCAAGGACAGACACAGAGACCAATGGAATAGAATTGAGAACTAACAAATAAAACCATCTATCTATGGGCAGGAGATTTTCAACAAACGGTTGAAGTCCATTCAGTGGGGAAGAAACAGTTTCTCTAACAAATCATGCTGGCAAAACTGGATATCGATTTGCAGAAAAGTGAAACACAATCCATACCTCACACCATACACAAAAACTAATTTAAAATGGATCAAAGACCTAAATATTAAAGCTAAAACTATAAAGCTCCTGGAAGATAACACAGGGACAAAACTATGGGACCTAATTTTTTTAAAAAAGATTATCAAACACACCTGCAAATGCATGAACAACAGAAGACAAATTAGATAACTGGGACTGCCTAAAAATTAAACATCAGAGACTTTATTAAAAGAACCTACAGACTGGGAAAAACCTTTGAGAATGACATACCTGGTAAGGGCCTAATCTCTAAAATATATAGAAAACTTCAACAACTCAACAACAAAAAGACAAATAATCCAATTAAAAAATAGGTAAAGGATTACAAAAAAAATAGGCAGAGGACATGAACAGACACATCACCAAAAAGGGCATATAAACAGCCAACAAACACATAAAAAGATGCTCGTGATCATTAGCTATTCCCTGCCACTGGCAAGTCCATACCAACTTAACAGTGACCCTACAGGGCAGAGAAGAACTTCCCCATAGGATTCCCAAGGCTGTAAATCTTTATGCAAGCAGATTACCACATCAGCTGGTGAGTTCGAACAGCTGACCTTTTGGTCAACAGCTGAGTACTTAACCACTGCGCCACCAGGGCCCCCCTTCATTAGCTGTTAGAGAGATGCAAATCAACTACAACCAAAATGGCACTGATAAAACAGCTGGCAAGGATGTGGGGAGACTGGAACCCTTATCCACTGCTAGTGCAATTATAAAATGGTACGACCATTATGGAAAACGGTATGGTGCTTCCTCAAAAAGCTAGAAATAGAAATACTTTATAATATATGCACACCTATGTTCATTGCAGCATTATTCACAATAGCAAAAAGATGGAAATGACTACTAGATGGAAGCATCCATTATATGTATGCACCACGTTTTGTTTACCCAAAGTATTCTACAGAACTACAAGAACTATGGCCTCATCTACTCTGAGACCAGAAGAATTAGATGGTGCCTGGCTACCGCTACTGATCGTTTTGATCAGTGCCACAATAGATGGATCCTGACAGAACATGAAGAAAATGTAGAAAAGAACTCGAATTCTTAAAACGTCCAGACTAACTGGACCAGTTGAGACTAGAAGACTCCCCGAGACTATTGCCCTGAGATACTCTTTAAACCTTAAACTGAAATTCTACCTTGAGGTCACCTTTTAGCTAAATAACAGATTTGCTTATAAAATAAAGAATATCACCCATGAGTAATGAGCTCCTTTAAAAAATTATCTATATGAGATCAAACGGTCAAAAATTGCTCTAAAAAACGATGAGAAGGTAAGGGGGCATGGAAACTAGAGTACTGGAAATGGTACAACCAGAACAGAATGCATGAGATTGATGACACCTTGTGAAAAATGTAACCAATATCACTGAATAATTTGTGTGGAAATTGTTAAATGGGAACCTAATTTGCTGTGTAAACATTCACCTTAAATACAATAAAATATTATTTAAAAAAAAGAAGAAGAGAAAGACAACCCTATGGAGTACAGTTCTACTCTGATACGCATGGGGTCACCATGAGTAGGAGTTGACTCAGCAGCAACTGGTACTGGCATAAACATTAAATGAATTGTTTTATTGAACCTAGTTCTGAAATAAAAAATATCATCTACGTGTTTCTCATCTACAGTCAATGAGAGTGCAGCCTCATACGCATAAGGAAAGTGAAAAGACCTGTTTTGGTCCAAACTGGAGAAGCTAGGGTGTCACACACATGCCATCCCTTTGTTTTCCTCCTCCAGCTTCCGTGATTCTTTACAATTAATTTTAAGGAGTGGCTTGAAGTCTACAATTATAGATGTACTTGAACAAGTGCATAAAGTGTATTTATAACAATGTTCACTGAAAATCGTTTATTTAAAAAAAAAACACACACACACAGAAATAGCCTTAATGCCCATCAAGAAGGGCCTGGTTAAACTGAGGTATGTACATGTAATGGGACTTTATGCTGCTGTTATAAAGAATGAGGTTGATCTTTATATGTTGATTTGGAAAGATGAACAATAAAACAGCAAATGCTTATTATATAGCACTTACTATATGCTGGGCACCGTTTTAAGCAGTTAACACATATGAACTCATTTAATCGCTACAGCCTTATGAAGTAGGCAAGTGTTATTATTATCCTCATTTTACAGATAAGGAAACTGAAGAACAGAGTACAACTTGCCCAATGTCACACAGCTGTTGGTTTCAAAACTGGAATTTGAACCCAGAAAGTCAGACTCCAGAATCGTTGCTCTTAACTACTAGGCTATACAAGATATATTTAAGGGATAGGGTGGGGCAAAAAACTAAGTGTAACATGGTCCCACGTATTTATATATTTACGTATGTGTGTATGTATGTTTGTGCATGTGTGCTGTGTGTGTGTATATATATATACACACACACACATATTATTTCCGAGCCCTGGTGGTGCAGTGGTTAAGAGCTATAGCTGCTAACCAAAAGGTGGGCAGTTTGAATCCACCAGCTGCTCCTTGTAAACCCTATGGGGCAGTTCTACTCTGTCCTATAGGGTCACTATGAGTCAGAATCCACTCAATGGCAATGGGTTTATATATATATATATATATATATATATATATAAAATAGCAGGCAGAATTTCTAGAAAAATACAAAGCATTTTACCTATGAGTAGCAACGACAGTATGATAGCATACTTTCCCTTCATATGCTTCTATACTGTTTGAATATTTTTAGTGTATTATTTTTATAATCTTAAAAACATTTAACCAAAAAAAGCCCAAGATGAGGAGATACCTTAACAAATGAGCTCTAAATCGTGCCAGCTCTAAATCATGCTACTACCATTCTGTTCTTCTTAGCTGCTCTTATAAATAGTTTGATAGCCAATATGTTCTTGAGAGAATGTCAGGGACCAGAGTAAGCATTGGTTTTGCAGAGATTATTTATGATATAAAATTCTGGACAACCCAGACCATAACACCAGTGCTTTGAATCATTCTCCAGACATAGGAATATCTTCATTACAGAAATTATGTTTATAATGATATTTGCTATAATGAACTGACAAAACTAAATAAATGCAATGGTGAGTTTTTTTCTGATTTTCCTACAGCTCTGGTTTTATAACCCCCTAGAGTATTTCCATTTACCTCTGTGAATATTGTTTTTAAAAAGTCAATTGATTCATAATGGTATCATAGACTGTGGCAAAGAGATTAGCAAAACAAGAGCAAGAACATCACAAAGAATGAAACTGTTATGTGGTAGCAGCACGTTCATTATGTGTTTACTTGCAATGTGCAAGTACTTTACATACATTAATTCGTTTGTAATCCACACCATATAGGTAAGGATTGTTATATACATTTTATAGATGTGAAGGCCAAGGCACAGAGAATTAAGTAATTTACTCAAGGTCACGTAGCGGGGCAGTGGTTGGGCCAGGCTTTGAGCCCAGGTCTTACTGATTTCAAAGCCTGTATTATCAATATAACGCCTCCCAAAATGTACAAGATGCAAAACTGACTCTTTGTACCAGTTAATTACGTATCCTTCCTGAAACTGGTTTGGAATAACAATTATGCTGATCAGTGTCAATGTTTATTCAACACTGGTGCCTATACAAGTTTTTCACAGGTCCAGGGCATTTTTAGATAAATTTGGACTATCTAAAGAAGCATTTTAAGGTAGTAGGTGGTAGTAGAAAAAGTTGCTTTGGACTAAGACTCAGACTCTCTACCTTCTCACTTCTTTCCTACATGGCTATGACTTCCAGCAAACTATATCCCTGAACCTCAGTTTTCTCATTTGGCAATTAAATAAGTTCGTATGTGTAAGACAATTTATTAATTCTCATAAAAAGCAGTTGTCTTAAAAAATTCAGTATGAAAAAAGAGTTGCTGTGGGGTCAGACTCACGGCGACCCCATGTGTTACAGAACTGCTCCATGGGGTTTTCTTGGCTATCATCTTTACAGAAGCAACTCTGCCAAGGGTTTCTTCCTTGATCCTGCTGGGTAGGTCCGAATGGCTAACCTTTAGGTTAACAGACTAGTGCAAACTGTTTGCACCACCCAGAGACCTCCAGACTCCTGAAAATCACTCACTTACAAAGTCCAATATCTCATGGGAAACATAAGGGTATCCAGTACTTTTATTTTAGCAAGGACCTCCCCCATCTCTAGTCACTACTTACCATGAAAAAAATACTTACACATTAAAACAACCGCCCCCCAAAAGAGTTTTCACTGTGTTCCTTCTTGGCAAGCCATAAGCCATGATTAATTATTACAGTCCAATTTCCTTGCATAGGTGCCTGATGTAATGACAGATACTCTGTTCACTTTGCCTGCAATGATTGCAACGCACCAAATCAAATGCTTTCACTGGAATATTCACATAGCCAAGTAACAAAAAGATTCAGAAAAAGAACTGAAAACTAAATGTCAAGAAGTACATAATAAAGATTCATTGAGCCTGAATCCCTAAAGTAGAAGAACTGTGTTCTCTTTTATTTTCCATGAACTCCTTTTAGCATTTCTTGACACCACGAAAGGAGAAAATTCCAGTTAAGACTTGTCATCTTGAGACAGACAATCGGTTAACAGCATCTGTATTCTGTCATAGTGTTTCGTCATTGACTGAACCTGCCAAACTAGCTCAAACGCCGCATCACCAAAACGTGTCTGTGTGCGGCAATGTTAAAACACTAACGGCGCTGCCGGCACAGGATCTTCGCACCCCCAGCTCCAGTCCTTTAAACGATGCAAACTTTCCCAGGTTTTCTGTCATTCAGTCATATGAACTAAAAAACTGGCAAACTTTAGCAGCACTCCCACTTGTCCTCCCACCCACAGTCCTGAGGGGCAAGTCTCCTTCTCTTCCCTGGACGCACAGTGCCTCGTAGAAACCAGTTCTTAGGGAGGGTGGAAGGCTCGGCGCCCGCAGAGCCTGGGGCGAAGGGGCGAGATCCTCCCTCCGCAAGCTTCCCACGCCCGGGCCCCACCCTTCCTCCGACTCGCCCGAAACGCGCGCTGGACGCGGAAAATCCAGTGCGGCCGCTCTGTCTGGCCTCAGGGCTGGGGTTCCCCCGGGAGGTGGCGCCCTTCCGGCTCCATCGCACCGTCTGATTACCGGGGCTCGTGGGTCTCTGCGGGTTGCTGTCCCCGGCAGACCGAGGGCAGAGCGCGCGCCCTGCTAGGCGCACATGGCCGCGTACATGCCGCGTGCCCGCATCGCGGGCACACTCCTCTTTCCTGCCGGCGGCCGCGGCGCTGAGGCCCCGGACACGCCCGCGTGACGCGGGGGTCTCAATAAAGGGCTTTGTGGTGCCAGACTGGCCGGCCCCGCCAGGCAGGGGGCGGAGGAGACGGGCCCCGCAGGACTGGCTCGGGGCGAGGGCCAACGGGTTACACAGCCGAGGAAGGACAAACGCTTAACAAAACAAACGAGCAGCAGAGAGGACTGTAAGCTAGGCCTATCCCTGAAAACCACACTTTTAAATATAAGGAGGTTGTGGAGAAGCAGTTTGAGGAATTCGTTTTGGGGACTGTTTGGGGCGCACGCACCATTTAAAAAAACATGCTTAATTCTGTTGTATTGACTGTGACCTTTTCTCACTGGTGACAGATGAGAAGAAGCATTATTGTTTAGCAGTTTTAAACATCAGCGCTTGAAACCCATATATGGTATTTTATGTGTTCACATTAACAGAAAGACAGGATCAGAAAAACGGCCTGATGGACCAATTTCTAAAGTCATTACTCTGTGGTGTTTACAGAGGAAAAGGGCATTTACCCTTCAGTATGAATCTAGATTTTAATACATCAGATGGTCACCAGTTAAAGCCGAGTGAAAAGAGCTTACATTTCTATTTTATGTGAGGGTTTTGGAGTCACAAGTGGTTTGGAATTCTAGCTCTGCCACTTACTAACGTTAAGCTCTTGGGCCTGTAACTTCTTGGGCCTTGATTTCCTCCTCTATAAAACAAGGATAATACTCTATTATCTTACATGGTTGTTGTGAGGATTAAAGATAATGTCTGTAAATTCTCTGCCACAAGATAAGGCCTAATAATATGATCTTTGAGCCTAGTAGCAACCTTATGAGGGAGTCTCTGGGTAGTGCAAATGGTTAGCATGCTTGACTGTTAACCGAAAGGTTGGAAGTTCAAGTCCACCCAGAGTGCCTTAGAGGAAAGGCCGAGTGCCTACTTCCAAAAAAATCAGCCATCGAAAACTCTATGGAGCACAGCTCTACTCAGACACACGTGGAGTCACCATGATCAGAATCCACTTGACGGCAACTGTGTTTTGGTTCACACTATTATGAAATAGGTAAGGGCAATACCGCTTATTCCAATTGTAGAGGGGAGGAATGAGCTAACACAGGTGACAGGACTGCCCAAGGACACATAACTAAAAGTTGCAGGGCCAACTTTTGAAACTTAACACAGTACCTCTTCCACTTTGACAAACTATCTCTGATACTAGCTCTTGCCCAATTAGAATAGGCTCTCAGCGTGCTTTAGAATGTGCTTTTGTGCCTCCCAGAAACTAGAAGGTGAGGACTTGTTCTTCAGCATTTCTGTTCTAGTACCAATGGGAATGAGCACTGAGGAGTGAAAGTGGGTGTTAGTACTTAACGCAAAGAATGGTGCCACCCTTAGAGGACTGTGAAATCAGTGTAGTAGGTTTTGACCTGAATTTTTTCTTTTAATGGATGAGCATAGAATGGGGAGGGGAGGCATTAAAGAGTACATCGCACAAATAAGTGTTAATGTTGTTTTGTGAAACTTTCATTTTGGCTGTACATACACACACGGACATACCTGTGTGAGCTCTGGTTCAGTGTAAAATATAGTTCTTACAGTGGGCCACAGTCGAGAAGGTTTGGAAGCCACTATCTTAGATCATGTTCTCATCTTAGAGATGAGAATACTGAGAGGAAGAAGTTAACTGAGTCACACCCAGATGGGGCAGAGACGGTTGCCCTTAGAGTTAAGGTTATTAGGTGGATCCATGGTCTGCTCTTTTTGTATAAAAGGTAGAAATCAAGGCCCAAGGAGAGGATATGATGGGTGCAGGACCACAGTGAGAGACAGTTTGCCATTGCTTCACGTGGGGAATCCATTTCCTATATACTTATATAACTGCTGATAATTTGTGTTTAGCTGTTTCCTAGAGGATAAGATGCAAATGAAGGATGACTTAACTGGAGGATTTGGAGCCCTCCATCTTCCTAGAAAGGAGCCCTGGTGGCGCAGCGGTTAAGCACTAGGCTGCTAACTGAAAGGCAGGCAGCTTGAACCTACCCAGTGGCTCTGCAGAAGAAAGAACTGGCAATCTGCTCCCATAGAGATCACAGCCTAGGAAACTCCGTCACAGAGGGTCACTATGAGTCAAAACGGACTCGACAGCACCTAACAACAGTTGCTTCCTAGAAAGGAAAGACTTTGAAGAATAGGAAGAGTTGGGTCATGTCCCACAGTCTGCCCCTAGGCACATCACACAGTTGCTTCTGACCTTTGGCATATGTTTTTACATTTTCTTTCTTTTTAAAAAAATAAATAAGTAACAGGAAACAACAAATGCTGGCTAGGTTGTGGGGAGATGGGAACTCTTATACACTGCTTGTGGGATTGTAAAATGGTACAACCACTGTGGAAAACTATGGCACTTCCTCAAAAAGCTAGAAATAGAAACACCTTAAGATCAAGCAATCCCACTCCTAGGTATATATCCTAGAGGTATAAGGGCTTTGACACAAATGCACACATATGTTCACTGCAGCATTATTCACAATAGCAAAAAGATGGAAACAATCTAAATACCCACCAATGGATGAATGGATGAACAAATTGTGGTACATACATACAATGGAATACTATACAAGTATAATGAGGAGTCCATGAAACATAACATGGATATATCTGGAGGACATTATGCTGAGTGAAATTAGTCGATCAC